>NC_056734.1:350359871-350734871 GCF_019279795.1 Protopterus annectens | reverse complement strand
ATGCTACTCAACGCCAGGAGTTGTAATCACAAAATGCACGCACTCACAGCACTACTCAGTATGGACACCGTCAACATCTGTGGAGTAACTGAAACCTGTTTTAAGGCTCCTGAGAGCACACAAGCACTAGCAGACCATACCACACATTTCGGCCACAGAACATGGACTGACACAGACATGGAGGGGGTGTATCCATATTCATCGGGGATACCTACACCTCCAAGTTAGTGGGGCAGCATGATACCTCTGAGATCATCCATGTGCAGCTAACATCAGCCACAACTGCAATGCAAACTGTGGCCTGCTACAGATCACCCTACATGACCCAGGACCACCACTCCACCTACCTGGAGACAGTGGAAAACATGACAGTCCTACCGAACACCTTGGTATTGGTCGATTTCATTAAATAGAAAACTTAATCGAGTACTCACTTCCAGGCCCAGCGCTTTTTGTGATTTATCACTTCAAATGCCCTGTATCAGATGGTAAACTCCCCAGCCAGAGGTGGAAACATACTAGAAGTGGTAATCACCAACATGGGCGACAGGTGCACCATAGCAGAGGTAAATCGGTCACTGGTTAGATCTGACCATGAACTATTCACTGATGATTTCCACACCCAACCATCTCCCCCACCCAAGGAAACCACAGTGAAAACCTTTCCTACAGCTAACTTCACACTACTAAAGACAGAGGTGGGAGGTTTCACAGCCCCCACGCTAAGGGAAAACACTGCTCAAGATACAGAAAGATTTACAAATGCACTCTATAAGCACCTACAAGGTGTATCCATATTCATCAGGGATACCTACACCTCCAGGTTAGTGGGGCAGCATGATACCTCTGAGATCATCCATGTGCAGCTAACAGGCTTATGGGGTGGTAGTTACCATAGTCAGTTGTGTTTCCACCTTGGTGGAGTGGAATAACCATTACTATGCACCATTGTATGGGCATGTAGCCTGTGTAGAGGCTGAGGTTGAAAAGCTTAATTAGGTGGAGGGTTAGTTCTGCTTGTAGTGTTTGCAAGACGCAGTCTGGGAGACCATCTGCCTCCATTGATGCTGTGTTTTGCTGTTTGAGAGGATGTATGTATCATGCCATCACTGGTAAACCAAGACTCGCTCCTCCAAGACAAGGACACCAGTCTGGTGGACCCCTACAATAAACAGGCTATACAACAGAAGTAGGACAATAGTCCAAAAAACAGCAAATCCCAATAAGGACAGACATCCATTACCAGTATTAGTAAGAAACTTAGGTCCCTCATGAAATCATCCAAGGCTAACTTCAACAGGAAAATAGGCAAGGGTTCGAAAGATAACCACAAAGCCTTCTTTGGCTATGTCAAGGATCTAACTGGTAACACACAGATTTGCGCTGTGCTGGTGCGATATAGCACAAAATATACTGAACCTACTGATATCGCCAACATCCTTGCAGATACATTCACTGCAAACTTCACCCCCCTAAAAAGCCCACAACAATACTCTAAAAGTACAGTATCCCAGACATAACAGACACACTGGTGGAAATAGCCATCTCAAATGGCAAAACACAGCGTCAATGGAGGCAGATGGTGTCCCAGAATGCGTCTTGCAAACACTACAAGCAGAACTAACCCCCCACCTAATTAAGCTTTTCAACCTCAGCCTCTACACAGGCTACATGCCCATACAATGGCGCATAGTAATGGTTATTCCACTCCACCAAGGTGGAAACACAACTGACTATGGTAACTACCACCCCATAAGCCTGACTAGCCTAATCTGCAAAGCTATGGAGCGCATCATCATGGCACTCATTAACAAAGACATTGGTAACCTCTAAGCACTTGACCCAACCCAGGTCAGCTTTGTTGAGTGCAGATCATGCCTACTGAACGTGTTGGACATCTTACAGACAGTCACCAAGGCATTAGATGAGGGGAGAGGTGGTTCACACATGCTACCTGGACCTCGCCAAGGCATTTGACACCATTCCCTACTCGGGTATTATTGATAAACTCACTAGCCTGTACATACACCCATACATCACAGGATGGGTTGCCAACAGGCTTACACACAGAACCCACATGGTAAGACTAGCAGCCTCCAAGTCCAGCTCTTAACCAGTCACAACTGATGTCCCACAGGACTCAGTCCTGGGACACCTACTGATTGGCATATACTTTTCAGAGGTGCAGACAAATACAGGTGGACTACGGCAGACCATGTTTGACAATGACTTCAAACTGGGAGCCATAACTGACAGTCCAGCTGACACAGACATTCTTCAAAGGGCCTCACAGAGACCGACACAGGGTGTCAAAGTCATGGCCTCAAGCTAAGTGCCACAAACTGCATGGTCATTCCATTTGGGAAAAATTAAACACCCACATATTAACACATAAGTGGCAGCCACCTTAATACAAACGAGGTAATAAAGGATCTGGGGACTAAGGTAGATAGTGGTCTTTCCTTTGACAATCATATCTCCAAAGTAGTTAGGTCATCCTTCTATGTAGGCCATCTGATTACTAAAGGGTTCGCATCTAGACATACTGAGGTTATAGTGCCCCTTTACTCATCACTCATCAGTCCCATAATAGAGTATAATAACCCATTTGGGATGTACCTCAGAAGACACTTCCAATAGCTTGGAAGGACCACGAACATACCTCGGCAAGAGGATTACTGGCCTCAAACATATGTCCTATGCAGCCAGACTGAATAAACTCCTGCTTTACTCAGTGGCATCTTGTTTACTCAGAGATGATCTCTGCTGGCCTACAAAGCCAAGTCCATCTCAGGCTTAATGGATATGCTCCACCAATGGGAATCCATGTCACAGTGAGCCACATGCTGTAGTGAGCTAAACCTTGCCACAGCAATAACTAGAACTTGCTGGAGGGACAGATTCCTGTCACAGAAACTCCCCATGCTTTGGAACAACATCCCTAATTACATTATACAGAGCCCCTCACTAACACTCTTCAAGAGAAACCTTGAAGAGTAGATGGGGAACAGTAGATACACCCCAGGGATCCCACCATTGGCTCTGCTCCACAGAGGGACAGTTAATTAATAAATGGGGTGGCAAAAGCTGACACATTTTGGCTAGGCCTATGAATGCCCTCAGGCAGTTAGCCAAGTACCTACCTATGAACCTATGAACCTATACATACAGTGTCAGCACATGCTTTACTGTTTGGGTGTTGACTTACCTTGTGCCAATAGCAGTTGTGTGTGCAATAGTTGAGGGCCGCCTCCTATGTTGGATGCACACAGTAGACTGCCTATACATGACAATTTACAGGTAGTCTTGTGTGTGTGCCTTCCATTTTTACTGTGTGTGCAGGTGGAGAAAGGTGTCAGTCCCTAGGTGCCTACACTGTCAGTGTGTGTGCTATACGTTCCCTCCTTGCCAAGGCATGGGCATACTGGGCATGCCTCCGTCTGCCTACTGGGGCTGGCTCAGGGTGTTCATGGTCTGAGTACCTCTGTGCCTGTGGGGCCCTTGGCAATGCTGGTGGGCTGTGAGGGCCTTCACCATTCTGTCCCTGCTGCAGTTGTTTCTGCAGGAACATATTGTGTAGCATGGCACATACTATGAAGATGTGGGCGCACTTGCCTGGAGAGTACTGCAAGGCTCCACCAGATACATCCAGGCAATGGAACCATGATTTAAGCATCCCAAACACATGCTCTATGATGATTCTGGTTTGTGCATGTGCCTCACTATGGCGTTCTTGCATGGGTGTGTGTGTATTTCTGATGGGAGTCATCATCCACGGTTCCAGTGCATAGTCAGCATTCCCCACCTGGTGGCCATATGGAATGTCCCCCCAGGCAAATACCTGATACAGCTGTGAGGTATGCCAGATGTGGGAGTCGTAATAGCTTCCAGGGCTGCCAGCACACACATCCATGATAATTCCCTGGGAATTGCACATGACCTGGCAGTTGATGGAGGAGTATCCCTTGCAGTTTATGTAGTGCCTACCCTGCTCACAGGGTGGTGACTTGATGTGTATGTGCGTGCAGTTTATTGCACCCAGTACCTACAGGTATTCTGCCCAAAGGTGGAAGAGACGCATATTGCTGGCCAACTCCTCCTGCATTCGGGGGAAGTATATGTGCTCATTGTCATGTGGTAACATTGCATCCAGGAACTGGTGAAGTACCCTGGATGCTGATGCCTGTGAGATCCCCATGATATCCCCAGTTGGCCTTTGAAAGGTACCAGTGGCTAGTATTCTCAGGCTTACACATATCTTCGTATCCACTGGGATGGGTTCCCCTCTGTTTGTTCTGGCTCTGAGGCATGGCCGGCACAGTTCCACAAGTTGCTGTAGGGTGTCCCTGTCCACCCTGTAAAGCTCTACTATCTCCAGATCATGTAGGCCCTGGTAGGTTACCTTGGGTCTGAACACTCTTCTCCTCCTCTGGTGCCTGAGGTGGTTGTCAGCATCATCCTCCACACCACCCTCAGTCTCCAACACATGCTGGTGGATCAAAGCTATGGCAGCTCCTAACATGTACATATTAAAAGTTCCCTGTATGTATACACCAATGGTGCAGAGTGTATGAGAATACACAAGTGTGTGTGAGGTGCTTTCACACTTTATACTATTGTGCTATGGATGCTGCTGATATCATTGGCTGTGTATGATTAATCTGTTGCCCTTTAATTCACTTTTAAACCTGGATCCCCTCCCATTGTCAGGCATGCATCCACCTGCCAGCTTTCTTGTTTTGTACTTTCCCTACCCCCACAGGCACAGAGGTACTCAGACCATGAACACCTTGAGCCAGCCCCAGTAGGCAGACGGAGGCATGCCCAGTATGTCCATGCCTTGGCAAGGAGGGAACGTATAGCACACACACTGACAGTGTAGGCACCTAGGGACTGACACCTTTCTCCACCTGCACACACAGTAAAAATGGAAGGCACACACACAAGACTACCTGTAAATTGTCATGTATAGGCAGTCTACTGTGTGCATCCAACATAGGAGGCAGCCCTCAACTATTGCACACACAACTGCTATTGGCACAAGGTAAGTCGTGTTGCAAAATGTGTTTTGTAGCTGATATAATGCAATTCTGCTTTGTTCTGCTGTGACGCGTTACTGTTTTCTTTGGAGTACAGCCCCTCCCCTTTCCTGTTCTGCTTGCAGCTTTGTTAGCTGTTGTCAATAGCCCAATGTAGGTTCCTAGATGTTAATTAGTCATTTGTACTCCAATTTCCCTGCTGCAGCATTTCCTTATTTTTTTCCCTATATCCTTCCTGTTTCAGCTCCAGCGCGTGCCGTGCAAATACATTGACTGAGTTTAAGCGCGTTTTTGATCTCCATTCACATGCATACTCTGTTACCTTGTGTGCTCTCAGCTAAGCAAAGCAAAAACCAGTTCAACACACCCCTTTCCTGCAGCTTTACTTAGCTACGGGCAAACCGGGTTAGCACTGCTTCAATGTGCTTACAGCAAAGGTAACACACCCCTCTCTTGATGTCATCTTTATCTCATGGGCACACCTTGGTGTTATAACGCTACTCTGTGAGGTGCATCCTTACACTGGCAGGGAATCTGTGATTCACTATAACTCCTCTCATTTGCATGAGATAGCCTACTAATTCTAGATACCGCACATAACACTGACACAGCCCCTTAGCAACCCTTGCACCATGGTGTGGTGTGACATGCCTGCCATTGACTTATGGGGAAATCATGATATGTGTTACATTGCAGTTTTATTCTATATTTTTCTATTTTCCTTGCAGTCCCGTTTGTGCACCGCTGCTCTATGCTTAATCTTCGCTATAGTGCGAAAAAAATAAATGAATGTTATTTTTATATTTTATACATTTTTTATGCCAATGGCTATATATTTAGCCATTGGCATATATTAACAACATAATACATGTGTTTGGTCGGCTGTCATGGCCCCAATTTTATGTTTGCAAAAATGTAAACCATTTTTTACGGTTTACATTTGTGCATGCTTACACTATGCCTGCACCACTTCCTGGATCGCTAAATACCTTCATTTGCATGCTACACTGCTGCAAATGGGGTAATTAGCATACAGGTGCCGGAAGCTGTGCTGGCATAGCGTACGCAGGTAATGCATGTGGAAACAACTCGTACCTGGATCGCTCGCCAGCCATATTTGGTGTTGGAACGCCAACGCTACGTCTGCACCTGGCGCAAGCTTCGTGAATCGGGATTGCATTTAAGCAGATCAGTAAAAAAGCAGAGTGAGGTAAAACAACAGTGAATTCTAAATACAAATGACAAAAAACAAAGAAAGAAAGAAATTTTGCTAAAAAATCTTCTAAATTTGACTCCTCAGAATGTTTTATAACTACATGACAGATTTTTAAAAGGAATCTTTAAATAAATATGCAAGATCGAATAAAGTGCCTTAGAAAAATAGAAAATGATAATTATGTCTGTCAATACAGCAAAAGTGTGCCCTTACATAAATACTTTTCTGAAAGCTATAATCATGTCACTCAATATAATATGTCCTTTTTATATCAGTATAGTTTTACAACATGCATTTCATTTAGTGAAAACATTTACTAATTCATTCAAAATAAATACTTGCCACTGTCTGCCAAAGTGACTAAAATAAAGTATTTTTGAGAATTATGTGTAGGGCTACAGTCATACTTTCTTTAGTACATATCAAAATGATCAATGCTTAAAATGTAAGAAGTGTGTATGCATGTACTATTTAAGCTCAAAGCAGGATTTCAAAACACATGCCTAAGTTATTTTGCTGCAGATTTGGAAAAAAAACAAAACATCAAATGACATTCATAGTGACTTGCATAACATACGAATACCAGTTCATAAAACCCTTGTTGTTCAATAGAGTTGCAATGTACAATTGAGCAAAAAGGTTTTCACTTCTATATGTAAATAAGGTAATATGTGAGCAGTACCTATGCGAATAAGGCCCTAGAACACAATAATTATTTGCATTAGATTTTTCACACCTTGGCAGTAACTGCCTATTTTAGTATCTATGGGACTATATGAGAAAGGGAAACTGAGCAGAACACAGCTGCAAGTGCCATAGCAGCTCTACTGTACTCAACCTATATGACATGTATGTGCACAAGCCCACCCCTCATATCCACACCAACCAAAATTAAAATGATATATGATTGGTGCTCCAACTCAGAATGTTTTTAGCCAAAATAAAACACCAAACAATACAGCATAAACTCGACCAAACTTAACAAATAAATCCACAAGGGTCCTAAAAAGGTGAAAAGCCGAGATACCAGATTTGTCAATAAAATTGAAGTGCTCGCTGAGTGACTTGTAGGTTTATTTGTTTATAGCCAAACACTGTTCAGTGAAACAATCAATAATCATGTTTTACCACACTTTTTTCAACCATATGTAATGTCTGTTTTTTTAATTCCATAGCTAAATACCTTTTCTATCCCCCTATTCTAACATTCAATCACATTAAAAATATCGTCTCTCCCTGTTTCTCATCTGGTTTTATGGTTTCCTGCTGTGCCTATTTTTACCAGTTTTAGTTTTCGTTTGTGGTTTGTCTGGTTGAAAACATTCTCATGTACAATTGTTTCCTATACCCTATATCCCAATAAAGGGCAAAGGACATTGCATTTAAGCATCTCAGTAAAAAAGTAAAGTGAGGTAAAACAACAGTGAATTCCAAAGACAAATCACAAAAAACAAAGAAGGAAAGAAATTTTGCTAAAAAAACTTCTAAATCTGACCCAGAATGTCAGATTATACTTTCCATGGAACTATTTGTTTCACATATATATATTTTGTTCAGTAACTGCACTGCTATGTTAAATTACATTTTTCAGCATGCTGCATGGGTAAGCTACGAGTGGTTGTCCTTCAGTGAAGTAGAACAAATAGGTTTCTCTTCAACATCTAACGTTTTTGTTAAGCAATAGTGTTAAGTACCATAGTGCTAAATGTTGCTTGTATTATGATTACGTTTTCAATAATTTCAGAATTCACACGCAACACTTATTGAACCATGAATCAATAAATTACTGATGATGCAAAACAGTGACTATGCAATAAATAACCAGTCCTGCAGTACGAAGGAGAAAAATAGTAAAGATCCTGTGAAAAATCACTTTTGTTTACTGTACAGCGTGTTACTCTACTTATTTACAATATCAGGAAGCTTAACTGCTGTAACCCCCATGTTGATATCTGTACTTCTTATGTGTGTGTGTGTGTGTGTGTGTGTGTGTGTGTGTGTGTGTGTGTGTGTGTGTGTGTGTGTGTGTGTGTGTGTATGTGTGAATATCTATCTATCTATACATCTTTTCAGAAAGTCGAACTTCACATGATCAAGACCATATGATCAAATTTTCAAAAAGTCAAAATGTATCTATTGAGATTCTGGTACAGAGAGACCAGAGATGTCAGAGATGGTATATATGATTTGCAGGGAGTGTGGGTGTTCAGTGGGGCATGCTCCCTAGAAAAACACCGACTGTGCTTGTTTTTGGATTCAACATTGTGGAATGTTGATCATATGATGTCAGCCATATGATGCTTGATGTTCTGTTACATCAATGTTATGGTAGGGACCGATATGTATATGTATGTACATATACATATATACATATATAAATCTATACATCTATTTATTATACAGATATATATATATATATATATATATATATATATATATATGTGTGTGTGTGTGTGTGTGTGTGTGTATGCAGACGGATCAATCACCCATTGTTGGTCAAAATATACTCCTGTTGAATGCATTTTATTTGACATAAGATGACTGAATAAGATGCGGTTCAAAAAGAATGAATGGATCTGGGGTAGTTGTGCAGGATTGCTAAATAATGGACAGAAAATAATTTTCTCTTCTTTCCCCTACTATGTTAGCTCAGTGTGTGTGTATGTGTGTGAACGTGTAGGTGTGCATGTATGCAAAAAGAGTTATTCAAACCACACCTTGGTGGCCCAGTTGTTTTATTTTCTTTTTTCTGTCCCTCCAGTATTGATCTACTGAGTCCCTCAAACAAATTCCTCTAGGACCTACAATGTTGTCACCTCCCTAACTCCCTGCTCCCAAAAGAAGAGAAACACTTCACCAAAACTCAACTCACTACAATTACTTCTTGACAGGTAATGACATCATAATGATGGGACCATTACTATCTGAGCTCCATATAGTATCCTCATGTTACTTACTGGTCTGAGTGAGTAGAAAGCCTGCACTAAATTAATCTTCTGTGATGGAATGGCATCTCATTGAAACATTAACGCTCCACATCTGTCAGAAAAAACAACAGGCACTCAGTCTATCAAATACAGCCACTCTGAACTGCCCTCTAGCAGCCCATGTCTGCCCCAAAACTAAATAATCTGCCACAGAATACTGCCTTTCCACCAGAAGACCATATTTGTTTCCCTTGATTTTTGAGTCTGCTGAAAAGTCTTATGAAGGCACACAGATTCAGTCTGTGGTATAGAGGGTAAAGCCTTGACTACACCTCAGACAAGCTAAGTTTGAATAGCTGCTCATGGGCTGGAAGACCCAGTAAGAGGTGATGGGAGTGAGTAGCTTTTGCTGGGGGTGGGGGGTAGAGGTTTCTTCCACTCAGCTAGTGTCCCCAGCATGTGGAGGCTTGCTATTGACCATATTTTTGAGGTGACATCAGCATGGTATCCCAAGCCAGTGAAAGAAGCTCTCAGGGGTCATGTGTGCAGAGCTTAAACCAAAACAGCCAGGTGTCTGACTTAATGAGGGCTTCGCTTCAGACCCATCAGCAGGCTAGGATGGTCTTAGTGCTGTGAGCATTTCTGAGGGGGTCTTGAGGCTGCATGAGAGGTTTGATGGTGATGTTAATCCTGCATTGCAGGCCCTCAAATCTGCAAGTCATGATTGTCTGTGGAGTGTTATGGACAAGACAGTGAACAATTAGCCTATAGTGGAGGCTGATGGTCTTTGAATGGCTGGAGTAAAAAGCACCCCTAATGTTTGTCTGGATTGTGGCATCCACTAAAAATCTCTCATATGTGACTGGGTAGAATCCTCAGTTGTTAACTGAATGGGTTGTGTATGACTGGAGGAGGGCTTGATGATCAGCAGACATATGGCAAAAAGTGATTACAAAAAGGCTTGCAAGGGTACAGGCCATTGAGTGACTTTTACTTATTTTGCTGCTTAGTGCCTGATATTTTCTGCCTTACTGTTTTACAATTTGCATGAGACATTACTACTCACTCAATCTGCAATAGCCATCATCATCAGACAATGTGAATGATGACATACAGGACACAGTAATGAGTGGAACTCAGGGCACGCATATTAGGATAGTCACCCACAAACAAAGTGTGGCATAACACACACTCAGAACATATTAGAACAAGCATTCCATGCACCTTTAAATTAAATTATGATAGTAACTCAGATATTTAACACCATTCATGACTCACACATCTCAAAATATGTCATGTTATTAGTTACATTATCTAGCTGCACTGGAGAGGCATGATGTTTTTATTCATCTGGCAGGCACAGATGTGGCCATGTGGGAGATGAATGCAATAAAATGTTATCATCTATGTCACCTTGTCACAAGGCTGGCATGCATAACTTCTGCATGATGAAACCACCCATCTCCAGGGCATCCATGTACTGTGCCACACCAGCTATAATATGCTATGAATACAGCCATGCATACTTATGTCATACCTGTCATATGTACCAATGCAGACATTATTATCTTTGGCATGGACCAGACCTTCCAGCTGACTTGTCTGTGTCATCAGTGCTGCCATTTGGTGCTATTATGCATGATGCCATTCATAGAGATACTGTCTTTAATGGTCATTGAGGCAGCTGACTGCTCTGTATGGCATACCTTACTTAAAGCTGAACACTACAGCCTGCCAGACTTCCACAGGCAGGTCATGCAGTACTAGTCATTACTGGACACAACATTTATGTGTCCTTCAAGGACCACTCCCCCCAACAACCCATCTCTATAATTCTGACACAGTAGATTCCAGCACTGGTGGAGGCTGTAGCTAGTCCATGCCTCAGAATCACTATTGCCACTTGTGGGGACAGACAACAGGTACAATGTTCCATTAACAACCTCAATAACAGTTATGCCGATTCTGACCTCGGTGAATGTTCTCTCCACAACATGTTATGATGTACTAGTTCATTCTGTGTCCTACATGTCATACTTTCTTTAGTTCATATTAAAATGATCAATGCTTGTTTGTGCCATCATCCAGCACTCATCAGGGTCCTCATCAGTCTTGGGAAATGACATAGCAACATTTGCAACTGTACTGCCAGAACATGTATTATCACTACCTTGTGGGTAAGGTGCAACAACACTACCTGTCACTTGTTGGGACCATGGTACCTACAACATACAATCAACATACAGACATATTGAGGCTGACACACCACAATATGCATGCAAGTCATACTGTACATTCATATCCACATAATAACTCTATCACTACTATGTGTTAACACTTACATCTGTCAGAGGCAAGAGACAGGCAGAATATTCCTTCAGAGCTAAGTATATGGTGTAATTGTGTTTCTGATATAACAACTCACAGGTGAACAGTCTGACCATGGAAAAAGGTGGCATACTGAATACCTACCAAAACAATTCCACTTGGAATTTATTAAGTATGTGCGAGTCACTGCACTTGGACTAGTACTACCTGAACAGGATGACCAATTTGTTACTAAAGTATGTACTATGCAGCTATGCACACCTCCCTGCTCGGCCTGCAACTGACACAAGACATTCCTCCAGTGATTGCTTCCCTCTGATCTGAATCACCAATAGAGGTGCCAGTTTGACGTTCAACCTTCAACGAAGGCACGCCCATTTAAACATGTCTTTCGAACGCCCACCCAACCATGGGGAGGACATGCAGACTCCACACAAAAGGCACTCCCCGCACTCCAGCCGAGAATCGAACGGGAGAACCTCTTGCTGTGAGGCAACAACGCTACCACTGCACCACCGCAGCAATATATAAATTACAGAGTATAGAGATGTTGAGTGTACTGCATTACTGTCCACAGTACTATGTGATACTCTGTTAGTGCATTGCAGAATATTAATTTGCCCAGTGAACATATGACTGATGTATGCTTAAAGAATAACAGATGTGTATCTGATGCCTCTGAATCTCAGTATGAATACTGTAGAGAGGTAAGGAATACTTAACAACAATGTGTGATGTCAGAATTGCATCTATTTGCTCACTTTGTGTCATGCTTATCCATCTTGTGCTCTTCCTTAGGTTATAACTTACTTCCTGAATTAGTGTTTTTAGTGCATTGGATAAAACACCCACAAACAGTGTAAGCCTTACTCAAGACCATTTCTGAATGAGATCTACTATATATGTTCTTATACTTCCACCATTATAACCTTAGTGCTTTGCACAGTCCCATGTCACTAAGGATTCCAAACAATACCTAGTATACTGATCTCTTCAGCGAATACTTATATATAAGAGAAATAAATAGTTTGGTTCCTAGCACTTACTTCATGAGACAGGTAACCAGAGCTATATTGTTTACAATTCATATATAATGTAATGAATTAAGACAGAAAATGATACAAATACACAACATTTTCACCATATAACTAGCTTCATGTATAAAACTGGTAAAGGTTCCTAAAATATTTTCATTACTTATTGACAGTAGTTTTAAAATACTTTAGAGACTCAGCTGATAATACATCAGAAGCTAGTACCATTTAAGCAGGATCTGATTTCTTCTTGTTTTGATAACTTTCAGTTACATGTTACAAAATTAAATATTTAACATTGGTATGATGACCTCTGTGAACAATATTTAACAAGAGTTCAGAACTGCATCGTCCAAGCAGTTAACCATTATCTTTAGAATAATTGAGGAAAGGCTCTGTTTGCTTTAGCAGCCAGTTTAAATTAGATTTCATTGTTATATGTGAAAAGAGGTATATCTTCTTGGGAAACATTGTCTGACTTGTGCTGCTTGTCAAATTTTAAAATATAATTTGATTTTCTTAGTTGTACGCTCTTGTCAAAAATATTCCTGTGAATCCATCAGTATGTATACATTCAGCTGCTGTTGTACAATTTCTAATTTCACACAAGCTCCACTAACTGTCCTGGAATCTTTCATATCATCATTGTTGAAATACTATTGTCTGTGAGACATCACTAGCTAATGAGAATGTAATGCTTGTAAAATGAGTACTCAGAAATGAATATGTCTCATTGGTCATAGCATGTTATTGGATTAGATATGAAATAACATTACTTGAATGGTCCTGCTGCAAACTGCACACCCCTTTTAGAATTTAATGTAGGAAGCACAGAGCATGCATGCATGCTGTGCATTAAGTTTGTGTGTGTGTGTGTGTGTGTGTGTGTGTGTGTGTGTGTGTGTGTGTGTGTGTGTGTGTGTGTGTGTGTGTTTAGGTGTGTGTGTGTGTGCATTGTGTGTATAGATTATAAACTGTCCAGTTCTTCCTTCACCCCAAGATGACATACTATTTCCTGACATGAACATGAACACTATATGGCTATATGCAATGCATGCTGCATATTATGTGATCCTGTGTACTTTAACGTATCCTGTACCCTAGGTCAAGCACAGTACTACTACACTACATGGTGCACATGCTGCCATACTACGTGCATTTTGTCTCTTTGGTATATCCTATTTCCAGCACTCATACCACCTCTAGCTACAGGGTACTCAAACTGCATCTCTATGCAACCTTTCCATATTGTGTACCCCTATTCTCAGCAGTCACTGCAGTACCATACTACAAGGCACATAGGCTGCCCATCTAGGCACCCTTTCCTCAATACGCACGTTTGTCCACAGTACTCACTGCAATGCTGTATTGCAAAATGTATAGGTCTCCTGTCTATACACTGTTTCCATAATGTGACTCCCTGTTCTTTGTTCATAGGTTCATAGGTAGGTACTAGGCTATCTGCCAGAGGGCATTTTTAAGCCTAGCTAGAGTGTGTCGGCTTTCACCGCCCCATTGATTAATTAACTGAGCCTCTGTCAAGCAGAGCCAATGAAGTGATCCCAGGGGTGTATTTTCTGTTACCCATCCACTCATCAAGGCTTCTCTTGAAGAGTGTTAGTGAGGGGCTCTGCCTAATGTAGTTAGGAATTTTGTTCCAAAGCATGGGAAGTCTCTGTGACAGGAATCTATCCCTCCAGCATGTTCTATTTATTGTTGTGATGAAGTTTAGCTCACTAGAGCGCTTGGCTCGCAGTGACTTGGATTTCTTTAGGTGGAGCATGTCCATCAATTCTGAGTTGGACATGGCTTTGTAAGTCAGGCAGAGATCACCTCTGAGTAAGCGATATGCCACTGAGTACAGCTGGAGTTTTTTCAGTCGGGCTGCATAGGACATATGTTTGAGGCCTGTAATCCTCTTGGTGTGGTGCTTTTGTGATCTTTCCAGCTGTTGGAAGTGTCTTGTGAGGTACATCCCAAATGGGGCATTGTACTCTATGATGGGTCTGATGAGTGACGAGTAGAGGGGCACTATAACCTATTTATTTTAAATGCGAACCCCTTAGTAATTAGATGGGCCATATAGAAGGATTTTGTAGCTACTTTGGCAATATGATTGTCAAAGGAGAGATTACTATCTACCTTGGTCCCCAGATCTCTTATTACCTCTTCTGTAATAAGGGGGCTGCCACCTATGTGGTAATTCGTGGGTGTTTTGTTTTTCCCAAACGGGATGACTATGCATTTTTTGGCATTCAGCTTGAGGCCATGACTTTGACACCAGGTGTCTGTCTCAGTAAAGCCTTTTTTGTGCTCACTGCATTAGTGTACTGTAAGGCACACAGGCTGCCTAAGTATCATGCATTCTTTGATGTGACCCTCTGTCCTCCATATTCATTGTACTACTGAACGTCAAGATATATATTCATCCTTTCAGTGATGATCCTCCTATTCCCATTGCTAACTGCACTAATGTAGTGCAAGGAGCACAGCCTGCATGTCTAGGTGCCCTTTCAGTGATATGTACCCCTGTACCCATTGCTCAATGCGCTAATATTCTGTAAGGTGCACAACCTGCATGTCTATGCACTCTTTCAGTGATGTATCCCCTTCCCCATTGCTCAATGCACTACTGTAATACAACGCTCACAGGCTGAATGTCTATGTACCCTTTCAGTTTCATAGTTTCATAGTTTAGTACTAGGCTATCTGCCCTATGGCATTTGTAAGCCTAGCCATAGTGATGTGGCTTTTGCCACCCCATGAAATGGTACAAAAATGTACAGAATAAATTTAGAATACTGTGCCTCTGTCTAGTAGTGACACAATGAAGGTCCCCTTATATAATAGAATTAGTTTACTGTGCCCCTGTCTAGCAGTGACACAGATGTGACCCCTGGGGTAAACTTACGATCTCCCATCCACTCATTAAGATTTCTCTTGAAGAGAGTCAGTGAGGGGCTCTGCCTAATACGAACTGGGATCTTGTTCCAAAGCATGGGAAGCCTCTGGGTTATGAATCTATCCCTCCAGCATGTCCTATTCATACTTGTGCTGAGGTTTAAGTCTTTAGCTCTCGTGGTCCTGACGGATTTGGATTTTTTGAGGTGGAGCATGTCCATCAGATCCTGATTGGACATGGCCTTGTACGTCAGGCAGAGATCACCTCTGAGCAGGCGGTATGCTACTGAATAGAGCTGAAGTTTCTTTAGTCTGGCAGAATAAGACATATGTTGGAGACCCTTGATCCTCTTGGTGAGGTACTTTTGTGGTCTCTCCAGCTGTTGCAAATGCCAGGTGAGGTACATACCAAATGGGGCATTGTACTCAATCATGGGTCTGATGAGGGAGGAGTATAGGGGTACAATGACATCCTTGGATCTGGATGTGAATCCCTTCATGATGAGGTGTGCAAGGTAGAATGTTTTTCTAACCACTTTGGCAATGTGGGTGTCAAATGAGAGGTCGCTGTCGACTTGGGTCCCTAGGTCTCTGATTACTTTTTCCATACTCAGTGGGTTGCTGTCTATGTGATAATTTGTGGGTACTTTGTTTTTCCCAAAGGGGATGACTATACATTTTTTGGCATTTAGTTTAAGGCCGTGACTCCGGCACCAGTTGTCCGTTTCTGTGAGGCCTTTTTGTAGGATGTATTTGTCCACTGGTGTATCGACTATGGCGCCTAGTTTGCAGTCATCTGTGAACTTTGTCAGCCACAACCCTCCCATGTTTGCGTTAACATCTGAGAAATAAATGCCGAACAAGAGGGGTCCCAGTACAGATCCCTGTGGGACACCACTTGTGGCTGGCTTTGAGTCTGACATTGCTCCAGTGATTTTAACTTTATGGGTTCTGTCCTTTAGCCAGTTTGCAACCCATCTAGTGACATAAGGGTTTACGTTTAAGCTGTTGAGCTTATCTATGATGCCTGAGTGGGGTATTGTGTTGAAGGCCTTAGCCAAGTCCAGGTAGGCTGTATGGACTGCTTTGCCCTCATCAATGGCTCTAGTGACTGTTTCGAAAAAGTCAACCAGGTTCAAAAGGCAGGATCTGCCCTTTACAAAGCCGAACTGGGTGGGGTCAAGTGTCTGTAGGTCCCCTATGTCTCTGTTTATGAGTTCCATAATGATTCTTTCCATAGCTTTGCAGACCAGGCTGGTTAAGCTTATGGGGCGGTAGTTCCAGGGTCTGTAGAGGTACCCCCTTTGTGGAGTGGGACCACTGTTGCTGTACGCCAGTGTTCAGGTACATATCCTGAAGTAAGGCTAGGGTTAAATAGCATTTTTATGTGTGGGTTTAGCTCCTCTTGGAGTTCACGTAACACGCAACCCGGGATACCGTCAGGTCCCATTGATGCTGTGTTTTTAGCTTTGTTTAGGGCGGTTCTCACTTGGACATCTGAGATGACAGGGAGATTACATTCAGCTGGGATAAGTATTTCTTCTTTGGGGGTGAGGGAGGGGAGAAATTTGCACTGAACCTGTCAGCCAGAATGTTGGCAATATCTGTGGGTTCAGTGTATTTTTTGTTGTTGTGAACTAACTCTGAGCATATCTGAGGGTTTCTGCCCAGGTTTCTAACATAGCTGAAGAAGGCTTTGTGGTTATCTTTAGTGTCCTTAGCGATTTTTCTCTCAAAGTTGGCCTTGGATGTTTTTATGAGAGAATGTAGTTTTCTGCTAATGTTGATCAGAGATGTCTTCCCTTTATGGGATTTTGCTTTGACGTGCAGTAGCTTCCTTCTTTTGTTATACAATTTGTTAATGGCTGAAGTCCACCAGACAGGATGCTTGCCTTTGGTGGAGAGGGACTTGGATTTATTTGGGATTGCATGATCCATGCATTCTTGGAGATGTCCATAGAAAGCATTTGTGAAGGATTCGGCATTGTGGGATGTGGTATCCACTGGCACAGTGGGCTTAAAGGATACCATCTCAGTCTTAAGAAGAGTGAAGTCTGCTTTTGAGAAGTTTTTCACTGTGGTCTTTTGTGCTGGGGGTGGAGGTGGGATATGTATATCCAGGGTGATTAGTTTGTGGTCAGATCTCACTAGTGAGGGGTATACTTCTGGTGTGGAGCATTTTGTCCCCATGTTTGTGATGATCAGGTCTAGTATATTATCTCCCCTAGTGGGAGAGGTGACTAGTTGTTCCAGTGCATTTGAATTTATGAATTCCAGGAACCTTTGCGCTAGGGTATTAGGGCTAGAATAATGTACCCAATCTATGTTTGAGTAGTTGAAGTCTCCCAGTATGATGGCATTTTGTGATACATTCATATCCTCCAATGTCTTCAGGAAGGCTGAGTGGGGTTCCTGAGATTGGGAGGGTGGTCTGTAACATGCTACCAGTTGTATAGCAGTTTTGCCTATGGTTAGTTGCACCTGTATGGTCTCTGATGCTTCATGTGTTGCTACTAACCTGGAGGTGTGGGTGTCCTTGATGAATATGGACACTCCCCCTCCCTTTGTGGTTCGGCCTGGGTTTTGGGGCCGAAAAGCATGATACGAGGTATAGCCTGGTAGCACTGGGGTGCTCACAGGAGCCTTGAACCAGGTTTCAGTTACTGCACAGACGTCAATGTTCTCCATGCTGAGGAGTGCATCAAGTGCCTGCATCTTGAGATTTAGACTTCTGGCGTTGAGCAGCATTACCCTTAGTTTTTTTCCATTTTTGTTTTCTAAGGAGGTGGGTTTGTCTTTTGAGCCTTGCCTAAAAAGGCACTATGCGGGTGGCAAGAGCCTTAGCCAATATCCGGAAGCCCAGTGGTGACAGGTGTAAGCCATCCCTTGCAAAGCAGCGTGGCTTGTCCAACATGTCATCCCAGGCAGACAGACATTGGATCCCCTTAGAATGACACCAGCACTTGAGCCAATTATTAAAGCTGATCATCTTGTCTTTGTATTGTGGTATCATTCTTGGTGAGGGCAAGATGCTGCTCAGGGTCAGGGTCATGCCAGCCTGGGCTACATAATCGAAGAGCTCCTCTATGTCTCTTTTCATGTAGTCCAGGGAGGTAAGTCTCAGGTCATTCACGCCAGCATGGACAATGACGGAGTCATATTTGTACTTGCTTTGGAGTGACTTGAGTGCGTGTGTTATGTGGCAGATCCTAGCTCCTGATAGACAGCTCACAGTCACCCTCTCCTTGTTCAGCCTGGTCAGTGGGACATCAGTGTGTCTGACTATAGAGTCACCTATTACTAGTGTATCAGGCATGGTGTTTGGCCTTAAGGGCTGTGATTGGTTGACACACTGATTTATTGAAGTATGTGTTGCATGTGTTTTGTTTTGAGGTGGTGGATTTTTGGATGTCTGCTTTGGGAGCCTCTGTTGTTTTGGTAAGGTTTTTATTAGAGCCTCCAAGTATGTCTTTGTGTTTTTATGTGTTTGGTTTGCAGTTGTGGTAGGTCTATGTGGGACTGGGATTGTTGTGTGTGTGGTTACCATCTCCTCCTGTCTGGTCATGCCAGCCCTGAGTTGAGAGAGTTCAGCCTCCAGTTTGGCTATATAGTTGCATCTCTCACATGTATTTGTGTTTGTTGGGAGGAGGAGAGGGTTGTCTGTGTACATGAGACAATTGTAGCATTGTCTCAAGATACCCAGATTGACCAGCTGAACTGGAGAGGATGCCAGTAATCTACCACTCGACATGCTAGAACAGTATAAGGGAGTGCTGTACCTGTAAGGGAAGTGGATATTCACAGGGGTGGTAGGTAGATGTAGTGCTTTACTTAGTACGAGAGTGCTTACTTAGTAGAGAAGTATTGAGAACAAGTGCTAGGCTTATAATATAGTGAGTAGTCTGATTATACTAAGAGTAGAGCTTCCTTAAGGGAATTTTGAAGAGCAGACTTGGCGGAGCCAGAAGAAGTTTAACCTTGTTTAACCTGTGCTGCGCTATGCGCACAACCGTGCAAAGCCGTGCAAACGCGGATTTTAAACAGGGAACTACAAAAGAGCTAGAAATGGTCCAAAACAACCAATTACTACAGCTCTTGTGCTGAGGTCACTTCCTACAGGAACAGGTAGGCTGCTCAAGGCTCCTCACTCCCACTGGTGAGCAAAGAAACTTCCTTCTATCCAAGTAAGGTAATGGACAACACAGGAACTACACCACAGCCCAGAATACAGCAATGCCTGTAAACTGGTCTAAACTAGTCGAGGAGAGGCAGGAAAACAAGGATTATTTTTTTGTTTTTTTGATAGAAACACACAGAAAATGCAGAAACAGTGATAAATCAGTTACACAGGCTAGCACACTTTAGTGGGCAGCCTCAACAGTTAAATTAAACAAACAAACAAACGTTCGATCAAATTCGAATAAAAAGTAACTTTAAGTGTAGATTTTAAAATAATGCAGCAAACAGTTAAAAAAACAGTTCAAGCTTGATGTGTCCTCCCAGCTGTCTCCAGTTCCCAGTGCACTAGTATACTACAAGTTCATGTCTAGGCACCCTTTTAATGATGAGTCCCCCTGTCCTTAGTGCACTAGTAATGTGCAAGAGTTATAGGATGCATGTCTAAGCACAATTTCAGTGATGTGCTTCCCTGTTTCTATTAATGCAGTAGCATACTAGAGGATGCCCAGTGTGCACATCTATTCACCTTTTCAGTGATGTGTCTCTCTCTGTCCTCAGTACCCAGTGCACCAGTGTACTGCAATGTGCACAGGCTACATATCTATGTACCCTTTCAGTAATGTGCCCTCCTTTTCCCAGTAACCAGTACACTAATGCACTACAAGATGCACAAGCTATGTGTCTATGTACCCTTTCAGTGATATGCCCCCCTTCCCCATTGCTCAATTCACTAGTGTACTGCAAGGTATACAGGCTGCATGTCTATGCACTCTTCCACTGAGGTGTCTCCCCATCTCTAGGGTACTAGTATACTGTAAGGTGCATGTCTAGGCACCATTTCAGTACTGTGTCTCCTTGTCCCAATTGCCCAATGCCCTCAGTGTCTCCCTGTCCCCATTGCTCAATGCAATTATGTACTGCAAGCAAAGTCTGAATGTCTATGCATCCATTCAGTGATGTGCACCCCTGTCTCAACTGCCTACTGAACTAGTGTACTACAAGGTGTATGTCTAGGCACCCTTTCATTGTTGTGTCCCACTGTCCCCATTGCTTAATACACTGGTGTACTACAAGCACAGTCTGAATGTCTATGTGTCCTTTCAGTGATGTACCCCCCTGTCCCCATTGCTCAATACACTAGTGTACTGCAAGGTGCATAGTTTGAATGTATATACACTTTTTCAGTGATGTGGCCACTGTCCCCAGTGCATAGTGCATTAGTGTACTGCAGAGAAAATAAGCTGTCATACTGTGTATCCTGCTTTCCTGTAACTATGCTGTTTCACTCCAGTGATGTTCATATTTACTAGGCTCAGTGTACAGGTGACATATATGACACATTGTTCTTACCTGCAGTGCTTCTTCATTTTTCTGTACAGTCCCAGAAAATCATACTAGCAGAACCATGATTCTGTTTACAGAGCTAATTTGGTTAATCAAGTAGCTGAGATATCACCTGGCCTGTGTCTGGGCAGCTGGTGTCTATGAATCGGACTATCTGAATTTTTAGAATTTTCTGAAAAATGTCCTTCCTTATTTTAAAAATGGAACATTGCACTCCAGAGTATACATTCCTTTTATGAAAGCAGATCATGGATAATGTAAAGTATGCTGCTTTCATAATTTTCCCAGACAGTATTCACAGACATGCTCCTTTTCAATAAACCAATCTCCTGCTACAGACTGCTTCTTATATAATCAGCCTTAAATTCTAGCCTTGCCTGATGTCTAGTATTGCCCATAACAAAATGCAACTTGGTGTAAGTGGATATATAACTAATCAAAGAATCAACATTCAGAGAAATTATTTCCACTAAAAAATAGTCACCATCAATGGTACACAGCATCAACTGTAACACAAAAAAATATAAAAAACAGTTCTTTTGTGGGTAACAATTACCTCTGTACCCCTACAGCTCAGCATCTCTGAACATAGTAACTTTGAGATGGCATAACCTTAGGGGTAAGAAACAACCCCCCCAGCTCCTTTTACTGCAGTCACATGCTATTAAACATATTTTTGTTGATGAGACATGGGAACTGAAACTGGTTTGACAATTTACATTTCAACACAGCAGGGGATTATCAATAAGCGAGTAACCCCTGTAAATTACTATATGTGACTTTTCTGAGTCCTGGCAGTTATTCAAACTATATTACAGGTTGTTACCTTAATTTTAAGGAAATCCATTTGTTTAGTTCTACATATCTGTGTAAAATCATTATTCCTAAAGTTTAAACAGCATTTTATTTCTGTATTTTTAAACAAGCTAGTGGTTAATTCAGCAGAGAAAGACAATGCATATACTAGTAACACAATATTTTGTATTCTGGTGCAGATAATAAATGACATATCAACAGTGTTAAAACTGATCCTAAGTATAGCAACAAACAGGTTTAAGAAGTAATGTGCATAAACCATAATCTCCTCCTACACAAACTCCTTAAACTAAACTTTGGTGAAAATACAATACTGTGGTTCAAAACGTTTCTTAAGTATAGACAATTTTAAATATGCTCTGATAACATCTCTGACAGAAGCACTCTTAACACTGGAGTTCCCGAGGGTCAGTACTAGATCTATTACAGTACCTGAGGGTCAGTACTAGATTTATTATGGTTCTCCTTATTTATTAGCAATATCACCTCCAGGTGCTCCAGTTTCGTCCCACATCCAAAAGACATGCTGTAGGTGGATTGGACACTCTAAATTGGCCCTAGGTGTATGTGTGTGTGTGGAACGTTGAGCGCCGGGCTAGCAACTTGACACTGTAAAACTCTACTGCCTATCGTTCTGCGGACCATTTTTCCACTGTGGCAGCCCCCAATCGGGATAAGCCAAAAGGAGATGATGAGGATACTCACCTTACTTAAATCACAAATTTATTAGGTATGCAGATAATGCACTTAATTCACTACAATAAAACTTACAAACCCAATTGATTTACTTATGTAGCTGGGTGTGTACAAATAGCCTTCTAATTAATACTACAAAAACAAATGTCATGTTTTTCTACAGAAGAAACTCTACTCTGTATCTACACTGATTCTTAATGATACAAAGATAACATAATTTCTAATGTTACACACCAAAACTACATTGGTATCACCCTTGACCTGGTGATTAACTTTACAACTCAAACAGATACCATCATCTCCATGTCTCAAGCTAAATTATGCTACCACATATCACACCTCTTTTCCCCTGCTGCCACATACCTAACCATAACTAAAAATGTACTAATAACAAAACTATTGCCCTACCAATTATCAAATTCATTTCAGCTCATAATACACAAAAGCTACAAGCAGCAGAAAATTCTTCTAGCAGACCAAAGCCTTCATCATTTTGACTTACTACAAACGTTCCAGTGGCTTCCTACTATAAACATAGCCCATTTTCCACTTAGTACTGTTATCTTTAAAGTCCTTATGCTAGACTACTGCTCCACTCCAAAACATTGCTTCTCATTTGAGAGCAATACCACTGTCTTAGAAGCAACCAAGACTTAACTCTCACCTGCTAGACCTAAATTCAGACTTGCCATTTTTGAGAAAACATTTTCTGTGATAGGGTCAGCAATGTGGAACAACTTGCCGTAACAATGTAAAATATAATTACACTTTGGTGACTTTAGGGAAAAACAAACTTCTAAAGGAATACCTATAAAGTGAATCTAGGTGATTTTTGCTTCCAACATGCTGGCTAACAATGTCCATATCAATTATCAATAGTCAGAACTTCAGCAAATAATCTTACAAAATCCAACTGAAAATGAACACTATAACAGAACTGCGCATATTGTATACATATGTTTTATATTTATATTTCAGTAGCCAGTGGTAAGGATTCTTTATATATATATATATATATATATATATATATGAAGATACTTAAATGTTTGCTCTTGTGTAATCCGCAGAATTCAAACTTATGTTCTTTATTTTATACATTTTATACTTATATGAATTATGATTTAGTCTTTGTTCTTACAATTTCTCTATTGTACCATGGTCATGACTAAAAAGGGTTAGCAGACCAACTCAGCTACCTGGTCATCTTATTGTAAAATAAAATAAAAAGAATACAATATAACTAAAGCTGACATGCACAACTCCAGGAACTAATGAATAAAATTTACATTTAACAAGTGCACACACACACACACACACACACACACACACACACACACACACACACACACACACACACACACACATAAATAGTGACAATATTGCCTTTATATACTTAGAAAATTGATACAACAACATGCTTCCTTTGCATTAGCAAACATTTTCTGATGACTATAGCATCTTAAACTCAAATGTTTGTCATTATTTAATAGATGTAATCCTTGCTTTGCCTTAACTTGCTTTTTATCTGACGGCTATAATGTCTGAAACTCAAATGTCTATCATTATTTAGTAATTGCAGTCATCACTACTTAACTAAAATAGCACAAATTTTACAAGAAAATAGACTAAAATATAAAGCAAAAGTCAGAGGCTGTTTAGAGCTTTTATGACCCCACCATACCATTCAACTTCTTTGCCCAAGAAGTCGGGATAAAGCCATCAATACTGAAGGGAAAAAGACCCCAAATCAGAAACACTTTTCTGAAATGTAGTCATCCATGTTCGATTAAAAGGTTGACAGGGCAAGAGATTTTCATCAACATGCATCTTCTGAACAATAAGCAGTATAAAGCACTACTATAATGACTGACTGTATTAATCAGTGACCTACCAGAAAATCAAGCATTTTTTAAAGGTAAAGAGCAAAATATCTGGAAAAAACACACTGCCTTTGTCCTAAAGACTTATATAATTTATAAAGCAATTCAAAGTGTAATAGGATACAGTAGGAAGGTCAGTAATTTTCTATTAAACATGTTTCAAGTAACGCTAACAAGGAGGTAATGAATGGCAATGCAATGACTGGGGAAAATTTTAAAAATTATCAATAAAATAAACTTAAAGAGATGTCTTAAAAAGAAAATAAAACTTTCAAATTATGAATTAGATGTTTATGTTTTCTAATGAGGTTCCAAATTTGCCTTCTATAGTAGATTTAATATTTGGTAGTGTGATAATTCTTTGGTAAATTGTTTCTGATAATTCCAATTATAAAAGGTGTTATATAACATATCACACCTTACTTTTATAGCTAACACTTAAGTTAGAGTATGCAGCAAACCCTAATAATGACTTTTGATATATCAAACAGACTGATTTATATTTGTAATAGCAAGAAGTAAATCTAAAAATAATAACATTTTAATTTCCAAATTTCTACCAAATTCAGCCCTGTAATATTTGGATTTGTCTGATGTGGATGGCTTAAGGCAAACAGTGATGGAGATAATGAAACACACTGCTTTGTACACTTTGTACATGCCTTTCACCCTCTTAGAGCAAGAAATCGGGGCAAAGCCATAAATAATGGGGAGACAAAGGCCCAAGATAAAGACACTTTTTAAATATTGCTCTTACAGTCTTAGAAAGTAGATAGAACAACATCTTTTGCATTAGCATGAATTTTCTGAAAATTTTCTGAAACTCAAATGACTGCCATTATTTTTTACTTCAACCCTCAATGATTAGCCAATGATTTGCCAGAAAAACACATTTTTATGAGAAACAGACCAAAAATATAATGCAAAAATCTGGACATTCTGCGAAAATCTGTTCAGTTGAGAGGTATGACTTTGTTGTAGATACTTCTATTGATAGAAAATGTACCTATTAACCTTTCAATTCAAATTTGCATTTCTTATAATATCAATATAAATGATTAGAAAATTATAGCATTAGGATTAGTATAAAATATTACGTATTCCCACTATTTAGTCTAATTAATGATTATTTTTAATTTGTTTAATCTCGTTTTGTTAATTTTATACATCTCATCTGGTCTTTCTGACAGATTCAGTGCTTTAATTCTAACTGACATGATTGGAATAAGTGTTTGCTGCTCTATATATTAAAATGATGTGGCTCTACAAGAATTGCAATCAGCAGAGTCTTTATTTTGTTTTAGAAGAGGAATAATAATGTTATATTTCTATAAGGAAAGAGTTATCTGAGTTTTTTTTCATAATGGAAAATTTTAATGCAAAAATTTTAAATCTCATATGAAAGCAATTTATACATTTCTGGAAATAAGTTATCTAGATCAGGACCTTTCATGTCTTTCAGATTTATATTTGTTCTCCAATTTCAGTTATTTTAATATATTTAGTACATTGAACTGTATTGAACTGTATTGCAGTGGTGATGCCAAGGTAGTGTTGTCACCTCACAGTAAGACACTGTCCGGTTCGATTCTCAGCTAGAGCGTCTTCTGCGTGGAGACATGCATGAATGGGCGTACCTTCGTTGAAGGTTGTGCGTCAGGGCTGGTAACTCAGCCTACCAATCATTAGCGGACCAGAGTTCTACTGTGGTGACCCCTAACTGGAAAAGCCGAAAGGCACAACAACAAGTACATTGAACTGTATTATCATCATTATTAAAGGATTAATATTTATGCTTATTTAAATTCGCTGATTTCTTATTATAAATATTAACAATAGATGTTTAAAATTATTTAAAATATATTCTATTTCAGATTCTAATCCATTATATCTTAAATACATTTTTGATTGATAAAAGCTGTAGATCTCCACAATAATCTTTATAAACTTTTGGGAGGTGAAGCATATTTTTATTGTTCTATAGTAATTCACTTTTTATTTTCTATATGTTTTGTTGATCAGGCTTGTAGCTTATTTTCAGAGAGAAATGAGATGGTGTTCATGCTGACTGGGGGAATTTTGACAGAACACATGAAGAATAACATCATTAATAATGACTTTAGCTTCCACCTAGATTGGATTTTTTTCAGTTTAGAAGTGATATTCAGCAGAATGATATTGAGCAGTATTTCACAGTCACTTGTAGTATATTACATGGAGTAAAATATATGGTGAAAGAAGCCTTTGGACTGATGGTGCAAGGCATTTTTTTCATTATAATTTTTTTAATTATAAGGGTGATGTACAGAGCTGTAGTAACTACAGAGGGATTAAATTGATCAGTCACAGCATGAAGTTATGGGAAAGAGTAGTGGAAGCTAGGTTAAGAAGGGAGGTGATGATTAGTGATCAGCAGTATGGTTTCATGCCAGGAAAGAGCACTACAAATGTGATGTTTGCTTTGAGAGTGTTGATGGAGAAGTACAGAGAATGTCAGAAGGAGTTGCATTGTTTCTTTGTGGATTTAGAGAAAGCATATGACAGGGTGCCTAGAGAGGAGTTGTGGTATTGTATGAGGAAGTCGGGAGTGTCAGAGAAGTATGTAAGAGTGGTACAGGATATGTACGACGGTAGTGTGACAGTGGTGAGGTCTGCAGTGGGAGTGACGGATGCGTTTAATGTGGAGGTGGGATTACATCAAGGTTCAGCTCTGAGTTCTTTCTTATTTGTAATGGTGATGGACAGGTTGACAGACGAGATCAGACAGGAGTCCCCGTGGACTATGATGTTTGCAGATGACATTGTGCTCTGTAGTGAGAGTAGGGAACAGGTGGAGGAGACCCTGGAAAGGTGGAGATATGCTTTGACAGAAGAGGAATGAAGGTCAGCAGGACTAAGACAGAATATATGTGTATGAATGAGAGGGAGGATAGAGGAATGGTGAGGATGCAGGGAGTAGAGGTGGCGAAGGTGGATGAGTTAAAATACTTCGGATCAACAGTTCACAGTAATGGTGAGTGTGAAAGAGAGGTGAAGAAGAGAGTACAGCCAGGATGGAGTGGGTGGAGAAGAGTGTCAGGAGTAATTTGTGACAGACGAGTACCAGTAAGAGTGAAAGGGAAGGTCTACAAGAGGGTAGTGAGACCAGCTGTGTTATATGGGTTGGAGACAGTGGCATTGACAAAAAGGCAGGAGTCAGAGCTTGACGTGGCAGAGTTGAAGATGTTAAGATTTGCACTGGTGTGACGAGGATGGACAGGATTAGGAATAAGTATATTAGAGGGTCAGCCCAGGTTGGAAGGTTTGGAGACAAAGCCAGAGAGGCAAGATTATGTTGGTTTGGACATGTGCTGAGGATGCAGAGTATATTGGGGAAAAGATGCTAAGGATGAAGCTGCCAGGTAACAGGAAAAGAGGAAGGCCTAAGATAAAGTTTATGGATGTGGTGAGAGAGGACATGTAGGTGGCTGGTGTGACAGAGCAAGATGCAGAGGACAGGAAGAAATGGAAACAGTTGATCTGCTGTGGCAACCCCTGATGGGAGCAGCCGAAAGAAGAAGAAGAAGAAAATTTTTTTAATCAAAAGTTGTGTCTAATGTAAATGTCAGTAATAGAAAAGGTAGCATTTTGAGGTATTGGATTTCACTTAAGTGTTTGTGGGGGCTTTCGGTATTTGGTGAAGGAATGTTTAAAAAAAGGTGCAGTTGGTGTGGGGTACTGGGAAAAGGGGCACAAAAGAATTCCACATTAAAATGTAGGAAATGTTGTAATACAGGAGATATGTGGTTTAAGTTATATGAGACAGTAGATGTGGTAAACATTCCAGATGAAGCAGTAATTGAAAGTAAAAATACAGAAATCAAATATGTTGTGACTGTAGCACACAATCAGCAAATAATTCACAAAAATGTCTTTGAAATGCAAAATATGTATGAGGAGGGGGAGTGGAATGACACTATTGTATTATTTGAAACTTTGAATGAATGTATTACTGGAGAAAGCAGGTGCAATGTGTTAAGGACAGCTAAAGGTAGTAAACAATTTGTAACAGAGAAGCTGAGGAAGAAGAGAAATCATTTGTTTGAAAAAGGGTTTGAAAGCATAAAAATTGTAAAATTCGGCCTTCACAGTCATTTTGGAAAAGATAAATGATAATATACAAATTCCAACATTAAATGTAAACAACATTAAAAGTGATTTATGTACATTGTTTTAAAATGGTATGAAAGATTAACAGCTGCGACTGATATGATTTATCTACTTGATTCTTGATGTCAATATATTTCAGAAAGAGAGAGAGAGCTGTTTCAGACAGTTTGGAAGAATGAAGTTATGTGTACATTTGCAACTGAGGAATGCTGCAAAAGCTGTACTTCAGTTAAAAATAAAGATATAAAAGTGTCTGATGTTATAATTCCTAAGGATGAAGGGCTGTTTGTAGATATAAGGATAAAATGAGGTCTTGACATATGAATTTCAATGTATGCTTTGGTCTCAGAATAAAAGACAATATATCTATAGAGTAAGTAAAGTGCAAACAGAAATTAACTAAGCAATATTCTCAAGTACTTTAAAATAGTTTTATGCAGGCAAAATTGCAGTAGTCTTTGTAGATTATTGTGCAGTATAATGTATTCCAGGTAAAAGGAAGCAAAAATCAATGTAGGGAAATGTCTAAAGAAATTGACTGAAAAGGTTAATAAACGTGAAGAAATAAAAGAAGTATTAAGAGTGTTGTGGAAAGAACATGTTATGATGAGGAATATCTATGTTTCATGGACAGAGTAGTGGGTGATATTCAAACAGAAATATAGAAGAGATTATTTGTAAGTACAAGGGATCACAATAGGAAGTGCAAAAATGTAATGCAATTGTTTAGGAACTTGTACATTTATTGGAATGTAAAGACATAAAATATTTTAAAAGGAGATACTTATTGGAATGTAGAGACATAAAATATTTTAAAAGGAGATAGAATTAGTTAAAGAAATAAGGAAACAATGAAATATATGGAGAAAAGGCAAATGTTTTAATTGAAGGAGATTAGAAATTAGTTAATTTCCAACGAAAGCAATGACGTTAGAGGAGACAGATGGAGAGATTATTAAATAAGGAAGGGGAGGCATTCGGGTAATATGGAAAAATTGTGGAACATTATGCAATTATGTATAAACAACAGACAACTGAAGAAACATTAGTGACTTGTAAAACATATAAGAAAAAACAATGGACTCTGTAGGTAGGTATTAGAAAAGAGAAATTAAAGAGGAATTAAATTGTTTTGAAAATGATGGAGGAAGGCTTGTCATTGGTGATAGAAGAGGTAGGTAATAGCTTTTATAAGGATATTTCTGGTAAGGGTAAAATCTTATTTTTCAAAATACTGATTGAATGCTTGGACATGGTATTAATCACAAGCAAGTATTTCAAATAAACATTTTTTGGAAAAAGGGGATGAATGAAAAGTTTACTAACTTATGACCTCCTGTACTCAGCCACACAGATTATAACATTTTATATGTAAATTATTCAAGATTGTACTTTTTTAATATTATCATCATATTTGCTTGGCAATTGTATTTGTTAATATGGTGATAATATAAAAAACGATATATTCACTCTGATGGAATATATCTGATTCTAACATCTAATTGAGATTAACTCTGTGACCAAACTACCACCTACTTCCCGAGGCAAAACATTAAGTATTACATGCAATTTGATCTTCCTTGTAACTATGAATTTTGTTATTTTTAAATAATGAGTTTTACTTTATACATAGTATAAAACTTAAATTAAACAAGCACTTGTTTTTCCTTTCAGGGATTAAATCAGTGTCCATATTTTTGGAAACAGGTTTCCAACTATTACTTTCAGAATGCCACTTGAAAGAAGAGTAATTCCATTCTATGAACTCAGTGTCAAGAATATTGCGATTATTCTAGCAAAAAAAAAAAACAAAAAACAAAACAGATTCTTCCAATTAATTAAATTCTTTCACAAGAAGGTCTATTAGGATAAAGGTCATGGACTTCATTTTTTTAAAGGCACTTCATAAAAGCCACAGATGTTTTTTTTTTTTCTTTTCTCCAAAGTTTGGTTAGCAAAGTTTATTTTAACATTTCTATTAAGTTAAAACCAGTTAATAGGAGTGGCACAGTGGTGCATCAGATAGTGTTGTCACCTCACAGCAAGAGATTCTCCAATTCAATCTTTGGCTGGGGTGCCTTCTGTCTGGAGTCTGCATATCCTCTCTCTGTTTGTGTGGGTTTTCTCCCACATTCCAAAGACATTCAGTAGGTGGATTGGACACTCTACATTGGCTATAAGCATGAGACTGCATGCAAGTGTGTTGTATGGAAGAACAGCCATTGCAGAACTAGCCAACAGGTGGTGTGAACCTTGACTCAAGATGATTATCACTGTTAAAGTGACACCTTGGCGCCATGTGCAACAAATGGGAAAAGCGGGTTGTGAATGGATGGATTACCATATATATGTTAGAAATGTCCCTGGCAATTTTTACAGATGTTTTTTCAAAATCCGAGATAAATATTACTATGTTAGATATAAGCTGAGCCCTATGTTTTGCGGAAAAAAATTCAAAAGGTCTATTAGCTTTTTCTGTGCCTAAGCACATACCTCCTTATACATTTATACCTTTATACCTATTCATATTATCTACCACTATTTTTCTGGTATGCCAAATATCCTGACATCATTTCTCCTGGTTTAGGTCTACAAGTCTTTAATTTTTTTAATAAAACTGGATTTTATTAAAATTAAACTTCAGTACTGTAAGTCTCTTCTTTTAAAAATCCATTTATATAATTTAAAACAGGGTCCATATCCTTAATTTAAAGTCTTTACTGTTGTACCAAAGGCCTTGGAATTTCTCTTTTGTGAGCACATTTCTTAAATAGTGTCCATTTTATTCTAAAATTTTTCTGGCTTAGAAGTCCAGTCTAGTAGTGAGGTAAGTATTTGTTGAATGTCCTTTTTATCAGACTATGCATTTTGGAATGTGTTCATTTTGCTTTAAAGATGTTAGCCACCAGATGATGATGTAATATTTACATAGAAGTTGATCAAAATGATATATGAAGTACCAATATGCATCAGTACTACTTTAACAATAAGATTATGAACATTTAAGTCAAAACCCAAGCCAAATAAGGAATTATTCCTATCAGAAGACTAACTTCTTGAAAAACACCTGACAGAAACTCTTTACATTGTGGCCATTTTGCTGAAATCTGCATGTTGTCTTTTCCCTTAGGTAAGAAACAAGGTTGTCTATACATTACTTGATGTTTCTGTAGTTTCCAATGTCAGTGGGTATGGCATCCCATCTTCTTGGATAGAAGACTGAAAATGCATGTTTCATGGATCCAAGATCATAAATAGTTGAGTAATGAGTTCTAAGAGAAGAGCATTGTTTTGTGAGACAGGTTAGAGACAAGATGTAAGATTTAAACAAATTAGAATTAAGAGAAGATATGAGCATTCTTTTACTGAAAGTGAATTCTGTAGAGAATGATGCAATGATGATAATGTTTAGGAAATTCTAGAATAAATTTACAGATCTCTTTACAGATGATCAAAAGGTCATACATATTTTATGTGAAAGCACTGACTAGTAAGGAGAGGCCATGTTCTTAGGTTCTAGCTGGGTTTGTAAGATACATCTCCGAATGGTTCCTGTTTTTTATCTGCAGTAGAGAACGTTGAACATTTATGGCAGAAAAAATAGATGAGCTTAAGCCACTTAAGGGGAACAGTCATGAAAGTTAAGAATGTGTTTGCTCAGAGGAACCATTTAAAACTGAAAAACATTCCCTTGGTCCCACTCTGGATAAGAACATAATTTTTGCTGCTAATCATATTTAGAAGCTTGTGAAGGTCATTTGCAGTTATGATTTAAAAGAAAGATGAGAAGAAGACTTGAAGATGACAGGTTATCTGCATAAAGCTCAAGATTAAATAAAGAAACAGAAGATGGTAGTGAATTAATAAATATGGTGAAAGTAATGGCCCCAGGAAAGAGTCTCAGGAACATCCAAGTGTAAATTAACAGATACAAACAAAGATAAGTTTATCATGGTTTTAAATTGTCTTTCTGAGGGAGAGATTTTTTCAGTCCTATTTTCCTCCATGTTTTATAGGGTCATAGTTTCATCAGTGTGTGCTAGGCTAACAACCACTGGTGCCTTTTTAAGCTAAGACATGCATCCCAAATCTCTGACAAGTTATAATACCTTTGGTAGTGTAAGCAGGGACTTGGGACATGAAATTGGGACATGAAATATTTTACAAGCAGGGGCCTGGGAGATAAAATACAGTAGACTCCCTCTTATCCGGGCTTGCTGGGACTGGACCTTAGGCTGGATAAATGAATGGCTGGTTAATCAGAAAAAGCATATAAAATAGCATTTATAGATTAAAAATCAGTAAAGTAACATAATTTCTGTTAGTATACATGTTTCAAATGTATATAAAGTCTAAAGTTCAAATGTCTGTCATTATTTAGCCCAGAAAAGGTGGAAGTGTTGTTCTCTGTTGTCTTTTTCTAGGGCTAGGGCAGAAATTTGATGGCTGCTTAAAGAGTAGACCAGTTAAAGAGAGGCCAGATAAGAGGGAGTCTACTGTATTTACAAGCAAGGACCTATGTGATGAAATATTTACAGGCTGCCTATGTCCATTACAGACATGGGTGCCAAACCAGAGGTGAATTTCCAGTTCCCCATCCAGTTGTCCTAGTTACACTTAATTTGGGTTAGAGGAGAATTCAGCTTCACTGGTTTGGGGAGTTTGCTCCAGAAAGGGACTAGTCTCTGGGATACATATCTATCTCTTCAGCAAGTCCTATTTATATCACAGGCAAGGACTAAGTCTTTAGAATAGGTAATTCTGGAGGTGTTTGTCTTGCAGATATATAGGAGGTCCATCAGACTGGGGTCTGAAGATGCCTTGTATGCCAGGTATACATCTCCCCTCAACAGTCTGTAGTGATAGGGCTTTGAGGTGGTCTGCATAGGACATGCTATTTACACCTTATATTCTTTTAGTGAGAAACCTCATGGCTTTGCATATGAGATTAGTGAGCCTTATGGGTCTGTAGTTTTCAAGGTCACTAGATGGCCCACCTTTCTGTAGAGGGATGATGATTGCTGTTCTCCTTTCTTGAGGCATGAATCTTATTTCATAGCTATGGTGACATAGTGATTTCCAGAGGGCCTGATAAGTTGTGTTTTATGCTATTTAGAAGGCAGTCTGGGATACTGTCTGGCCCCATCAATGAAGTGTTCCTAGCCTTTGAAGATCTGTTCCTTGGTGATAGCCGGGAGAGTTATTTTTGATGATATTTCCTGAGGAGATTCTGGGGTAAAGAGAGGGGATAAAGTTAGAATTCAATTTGTCTGCCAGTAGGTTTGCTATTTATCCTGGCTCAGTGTGGGTAGCTCCATTAGCACTGAGCTCTGCACACAATTGTGCATTGCCTTTGAGGTTCCTTGCATAACTAAAGAATAACTTGTCATTTTCCTTGGTCTCAGTAACCAGATTTACCTCAAATTTGGCTTTGACAGACTTTATTTGTCCTCTGAGTTGTTTGCTTAGTTTTTTGAGAGTGCTACACTTCCTAATGTTTGCTATGATTTGTAGCTCTTAATATGCTTGTATAGGACTTTTCTGAACAGTTCACCAAGTCCTTCATCTATAGATCCCAGCCACACTTGTTCTCATTGCATGGGGCCATACCTGTACTGTACAAGAATTGACTGGATAGGACCATCATCCAAGAAGCCAAGGAGGAGTATTTACCACTTTTATATCCTTGCATCTGTTTGCTTGCCAAGGTAAGGCAACATTTCAGTGGCCTAAGAGTCTTGCTGTATCTCTGCAACCAGGGCCACCCATGTTTCAGGATATAATCTGATATCACCATGATGTGAAATTGCATGCTGCCTATTAGCAGCACAGAGCATTGAGGATGCTTAGAATAGGAGCATTTCTATTTCAGACCCAAGCCCTACCCTCTACAGGTTGACATGAGGCCTGTTAAACTCCTCATGTACATTTATTTTCTCACACACATATATATGGGGAGAACTACAGTCATAGCTTGGGAGTGCTAACCCCATGTGACATTTATGGCTGAAACCTAATCACCATGCAAGCCTTTACCTTCTGTGGCAAGCAGGCAACTAAACCAGAAATCCTTCCCCACAGTATGAATAAGTTGGTGCCAGCCACTCAACCTCATCTTCTCCAACTCAACTACCTTGGTACATAAACTACTGTCAATTTTGTGTCACCTGGGCTGTAATCAAGCCTTCAACCCTCTACACAATGTAGCCAGGCTTTCTGAGAAATATATTTTGAAGCCATTATCAATACCTTGTGGAAAAAGCAAAGGTAGCTAATGAACCAAAATTAGCTTATGTTTGACTAGGTCAAAGGCTTTAATTAGATAAATACAGCATGAGCACCTGTAAGATAGCCATGATCTATTAAAGACAGAATAATGTCACAGACAATAGAACTTTCTGTATACTCTGACCTAATGAGAAGGAATCTTGACATCTGGGCAAAAATCAGCATTTCTTAAGGCATCCAGTATCTTGATGGTCAACAGCCATTTCCAGTGACTTCTCAAACAAGGGTAAAAGGGAAATTGGTCAAAGGTTGGATGTATTCTGCACAGTAGCGTCTTTGCAGAATGTGAATACTAATTCTGATTTCCTGATGGAATGAGAGGAAGTCTGGCACAGTGGTAAGATACATTTATGAAGAGGTATATTAATGTGGCCTTATCATGACTTCCAAAACCTTGTCAATTTCTTTAAGAAAAAAGTAAGTTAGTGGAGGAGGCAGATAATGGATTAGTTATGGGTTATAGATATGGGGAGTGTTTAACAATTAACTTTAAAATCCTAAATGGAGTAAATATTATTTGTGTGGTGGGAAGAAGGAACCTGATTTACCCCTGACTGTATTAATCTTTTTCCAGAACTTCAAACGGCTGTGCAAAATTTGGACTGTTTTTCAATTTAAAATGAGGCCTGTGATCTTATGCCTTCTAACATACTTTCACCCTTAATTTCTAAGGGAGGTGTAATGAGGTATCATCTCTGTAATAAGAGCTTTCTTCCAAAAGGTCTGACTTTGCCCCTCATTTTCAGAAGTTGAAGAAAACATCTAGTCATTCAGGCTTCTCCACAATCTCTGTTGTTTCTGTATTTTAGGGGAAATAACTTATGCTGAAGATGTGCAGTTAAAGTAACAAATGCATACGAGGCAGAGCCCATTGAGGCACTCTAATAGATGAGACACACATCAATGCCCAGAAGCTCTGAATCTGAGGTATACATCTCTTTTGAAGATGATATTTGATTCAAATCCGTATATAATAGGTTAAAATAAAAAAACAATAATAACAATAATTTAAATTAGAAGATCCTAGCTTCAGGCTCATGAACTTAGCTTTTATCTAAGGTAACCAGGAAATAAACCCTTAAACTTTCTATGTGACACTTTGAATGCACTACTGTTCCTTTTATATTGTGCAATTTCTCCAATAATATACATCTCTATCACCTTTAAAATCTTGTCATGGCAAAAAGACAAAATAATAAACTATGGTACTGCGAAAAGGTCTACAAGTCCAATTAAGTAGGTTTGCTAGGAATTTATTAAAGTAAGTATAAGGAATAACATCAAGTTTCATGATATTGTAGAATTTTCTAGAGGTGATATTTGAAACTGATCCCATTCTATATGGAAATTCCTGTCATTAGTGAACTTTACAATTTGCAGTTTAGAATATAGGGAGACTATGGGAGGCATGCTATCTATTGCTCACATTCAAATATTAAAAGATATTGTTCCTTAGAAAATACATCCCATGTTTCAAGAATATCTGACAATTATCCATACCATTTTACTTGCTTATATATCCTTCCATCCACAACCAATTTTTTTGCACACAGGGTTGGGGTCTCACTTCAACAGTAACAATCATCTAGAGCCAAGGTTTATTCATGGCAAAATAGACCCAAGATGCACATGAGCAGTACAGATCTTATCAGCTTGCAACTAATCTTCATTGCTTTGTTGTATACAGGTCAGGCTAAGGAGTACTAATCACTTGACCCTGTTCAGAGATTGCCTCTGTGCTCTCTTTACTGTTTCCATTCTTGAGTTCTAGAGCAGGTTAACTAAAGAAATATCTGGCATTGTACTTAAAACATTATTTTATAAATATCAATATCCAAATACTTAAGGCAAACTATTTCTCTTCTCTACCATTTCTAGCAGAGCAGAAAAGACAAAGGCATAAACCTTGCAAACTAAATTCCAGTCAGGGCTTTCCACATCTCTTTAAATCAATTAACTCAACAAATATCTCACTAGAGTGATATGTGACGTTTAGAACAACCTATTGTTCCAAAGTAAAACATTATTCTACTCTTCTCTGTGAATATCCATTGCAAGCAATTGTATAATCTAGTGAAATCTGTTGCAGTATGATGGTTTAAAATTCAAGGTACTTGCTCAGCACATCAGTAGAAAAAGTCTAACATATTTTTTTGTGAACTTACAGAAGAAAAGCTACACAATCTTATTCATCATAGTCACAAGCAATAATTCTTCATATGCAAAGTTAGTGAGAACACAAGAATCAAATCATCCTTTCTGAAACACTGCTATTTCTGTTATTGTCTAAAATAAAGAAATCTGTCCTTTTTGTAAAATTCAAACATGCATTTTATGTATTAAAATAATAATAATAATAGCTCCACATACTTTAACATTTCCTACCCCAGTTTCAAAACAGACAATCACATGGCTCTAGGTTATATCAGTATCTCCGTGACTGCTGTCCTGGGACACCAGACAATAACAAACCTGCACCAACGAGTGACTAAATCACAAAAATAAAAAAATAAAACCTATCAAATAACAATCAAACACACTCTCTGTACTGAGCAGATATACACATAATAGTCAAGACGTCATCAAACTGTTAAAATATACAGGAATACCTAAGTTTTATACACTAAATAAAAACACATGATAACAATTCAACCATAAGTTTTATACACTACATAAAAACACATGATAACAATTCAGCCATACATTACTAACAATTATTCAGGTAATCCTCTCACTTTTAAAATAGATCTAAATGTTAATGTGTCATTTGACCCAGGCTTTTCTTAGGCATTTAATAAATTCTGCCATCTACACTCTTTAAGTTCAAGAAAATTCTCTCTGTCACCCTCGTGAAAATCTTGGTTGGTAATCCAGCATATAAAACATTTTTTTTTTAATTACAGCATTCTGACATATGCATATATAAAGCATTCAAGGTATTGTTTTTGACATTGCATAAAAATACTCATATATTCTCAATTTTAAGGATGTTGTAGTTTTTCCCACATAGAAATTTTCACATGTATTGCAGACAGCAATATAAATCACATATTCTGAACTACATGTATAATACCCTGGTGAGACCACAGCCCTATCCAAAGACTTTACAAAACATTTTGGAGCATGTGCGGTATTCTTAAACTCTGAACATTTCTCATATTTATAAATTCCATTTTTTCACTATCATTATTAAGTCCAACACAATATAAACTCTCAAAAATCTGTTTTAAGCTTTTATCCCATTTTGTAAGAAACTTAGCCATATCACCCAACTTCATGGCTAGGGTATCACAAGAGGAAATCATTTTCCAGTTCTGAGACACTATGTTCTTGATACCTGAAGTGTCAAGTGAATAAGTGAGAGTCATAGTTAATCCTCACTGTGACCCATCACAAATATTACCAATAGTTTGTGCTTTCTTTAGTCCCTCCAGAACATTACCTTTGGGATAACCCTTTACTGCAAATTTATTTTCTAGTAGCATTAATTACTGATGAACAATTTTCTAATCACTGGTCACATTAATAATTCACTTAGTCTGGCCAAATACAATACCTTACAGAGATCAGGTGTTTCAGCTACATGGCAGTTCTGAATGCCCATGGCTTTTTTTTGTTTTGTTTTTAAGTTTGTTGTGGACAAATTCTGCCACTAAAAAGGCAGACAGGATGCATAATGTTCCTCAGTCTTTTAAAAATGTTTATACACTATTCCAAACGTGTCCTAGCAGCTATTACCTTAGTTGATCTCACTATTGATAAGCACTTAGTTAATTCTGCTCCTACTCTTTCTGATAAGGACTGGAAAAATGAATAGGTATGGGAAAGACATGTCTGCTTCTGCAATTTTGGTTTTCAAAATTTTGATTTGTTATGCTTATATGTTAAACTTTGTTCTGACAAATTGTGAAATCATGCAGAATGTTTTATCTGCAATTTCTTCTTGTGAGGAAAAATCTGCTTCAAAAACTTAATTTCTTTTATTGCACAGGTCACTACTCATTGTTTGCAGTGTGTGTGTGTGTGTATGACTCGATTGATACTTCTTCCAGGGCTATGGCCTCGGGTACTATTTTGAGGAGGTTTGCATGGCTGCATTCTCAGAACCTTCCAGTTGATGTTAAGAATGATATTTTAAATTCTCCCTTGGACAGAGATTTAGTGTTTGTTCCTGTGCTGCAAAGATGATCAAAAAGTGTGATGAAATGGTTAACTTGATCCAGGGAATTTCTTAAGATTTTTCTGACACCCTTTTACAAATTGTCCAAGGGATTTTTTTTCTTCTCTGCCAATTTTGGCAGAATGCAGAATAAATAGTCTCAAAGACTTCAGGTAAACAGAAGTTTAAGAAGAAATGGCAAGTGAGTTCCAAAAAGAAGTATCTAACCTCCCTAAACTAAGGACAGTCTAAATGACTGTTCGAGTGACCTTGGGACCCCCCCCAGGCTCCATTTTACTTCCAAGTCTAATCTCATTTATTCTCTTTGGTAAGAGACTGTTTCTGAATATCATTCAATCTAGGTTACAGATAGCAGTGGAAGAATTTCTCCTTTCTCGGGGGGGGGGGTGATTCATCATCCTCTAGATCGGACTCTCTCGATTCCTCCTGTTCTTTATCACATGCTGCCCCAAGCAGTGAGAGCACCAGTTCTTCCTTCTTAGGTGGGAATTTGTTTTTTATTCAAGGATGTTCCAAGTGCCAAAGAAAGGAAATGCTTGGAGACTAGTTCTGCATCCTTCTTTCCTAACCTGTTTGTGATAGTGCCTTAATTCAGAATGATGTCACTTCACAACCTGTTACCTGTTACCTGTTCTTCTTCTTTCAAGTTTCCTGGTAACATTAAACTTAAAAGATGATTATCAACACATCTCTATTCATCTAGATTTCAGACATTTCTTATGGTTTTGCAGGTCTGGATCACATTATCCACTCGGTACCTTATCTTTTGAGCTATTCACTGTACCAAGAGTGTTCACAATGTGTATAGCTCCAATTATAGCTCATCTCAGGCTAAAGGGTATCCATTTTTTCATATTTATGTGACTTGTTTATCTTTGCAGAGTCTTTTTTAAAGTGTCAAGAATCTCTCTCTTGGGCAAGAAATGCCTTACACAAGCTAAGATTCCAAGCAAACATTCAAAAGTCTTTCTTGACGTCCTCACACAGGATTGTGTTCCTGGGATGTCAGCTGGACACCTCAGTTCAAAAAGCTTTTCTTCCACAGGAAAATAGATCTTTATTTAGATCTGTGTCTAAAGTTTTCCACTTAGACATTGATCACTGCAAGGAAATACCTCAGGACTGTGAGTCTCGTGGCATCTGTGATTCTCATGATACCGTTGGCAAGACTCCACATGAGAAAGATACAGTCATATCTGAAATTTCTTTGGTACTAGCATTAATGCCCTTTATCTTTTCAAATCCCAGTGCTGAACAGGTCAAGGGCAAACACTCACAAATAGAAACTAGATTAGGGGTATTCTAACATCTGATCCATCTATTGGTAGTTCCTCAAGCAGACCCTTTTTTCTCCTCTTTGAACAGAAACTGGGAAGATGCTATGTAATAGGGCCTGTAAGACAGATGCCTTTTCTTTTCTTTTCTTTGGACAGGAATGTTCATGCATACTTTTCTACCCTTTCCACCAATATCAAGGGTACTTCTGAAGATTCAGAAGGAATCCCTAAACATCATTGTGGCAACTTTCTTCTGGACTAGGCAACTGTGGTCCTCCCTTCTTTTGGAAATGGCCATGGGAAATTACCACAAGCTTCCTGACAGACTAAATCAGCTCACACAACAAGAAGGATGTTTGATACACTCTGACATCAATCATTTTCAGTTAATTGCCTGGATGAGAGGGTCTTAATTCCATTTAGGCATCTGTTTACTAAGGACATACAGCGGGTACTAATGGAGGCAAGAAAGCCTGCAACTAGAAAATCATATAATAACAAATGGAAAATGTTTTTTAGTTGGTGCCAACAACATAACCAACACCCATTCAGGGCTAGTTGTTCGCTGGTTTTACAATATATGTGTGAGTTACTATCCTATGGTATTTCTTATTCCTCTATCAAGGTTCATTTATCATTGATTTCAGCATGTCTTCCCATAGATCCTCCTCTTTCAAGACAGTTTCATGTCAAAATGTTCTTGAAAGGGGGTTTGCATAACAGGCCTCCAACTAAACATGTGGCCCCTCCTTGGGATCTTAATTTTGTGTTAGAGACGCTAACATGTTCTCCATTTGAACCAGCTAATTTGGCTGGGTTGAGGTTCTTAACATGGAAAATAGTTTACTGACCTCTGCAAGAAGGGTACCTGAGTTGTAAGCTGTTATGGGGAGTCAACCCTACCTCATTTTGCATAGGGTCAGGTTTTTTTAATCATTCTTTTGTGCCTAAAGTGGTATCAAAGCTTACTTTAAGCCAAACTATCTGTCTCTCCATTTTCTTTGTTGAACTTAAAAATAAGGCAGAAAGGATATTCCATACCTTGGATGTCCACATAAAACTCTGGTACTATCCTGACAGAACTAAATCTTTCAGATCTTTGGATCAATTGTTTACTTCTTGTGAAGCTAAGAAGAAGGGACAGCCTGTGTCAAAACAGATTATTTCCAAATGGTTGTCTAAGGCTATTACCTTTTGTTATTATCACCATAACAAATCGATTTCAAGCAGGGTCAAGGCCCTCTACCAGGGCCTTCGGTTCATCTCTGGCTTTTTGGAAAGGTTTGGATTCTAGAAATATTCTAGAAGCTGCTACTTAGTAATCTGTACATACTTTAGCAAAGCACTTTAAGCTTGATTTCTTCTCTAGGTCTGGATCAAGCTTTGCTAAGTCCATTCTCCAGAGGTTCCTGGACTCTTCTCCTTCCACCTCCCAAATGTAGTTAGCTAAGGTAATCTAGCCATGTAGCTAAGGCTACAGCAGCTGTGATCAGTATGATGAATGAAGTACACTTGTGTAAGATGAGCTTACCATAATGGTAAATGATTGAATGAGCACTGCTGCAGTGGCTGTTCCCTGCCTCCACCCCTCTTGTTTTTGCTGTGTTATCACATGCTGTCCCAATGTGGAATTTTAATTTTGTTGTTCCTAGCATAGACCTTTTAGGACTCAGCCTCCCTGTCTCTGCTAGCAGGAAAGCTCTGAAGGGCTTCATACCCAAACTTGTCTTTTAGTCAGCCCAGCTTGGGTTGCCTAAAAGTTTGAGTGAGTGGAAGGTGTCCTTCAGCTTTGGAAGCTGGCCATAGCTAAGGCTACTGCAGCAGTGATCATTTGAACATCTACTGTTACGGTAAGTTCAAATTATGCAACTGTACCTTTTTTTTTTACTAAATTTTCACAAACTAATTGTAATATCCTAGATATACATTGTTAAAACACTTTTGTTAATCCGACATAAGCTTTTTCATGACAACAAAAAAATCCTCTCCAAGTATATATTTATTAAGATATTTGCAGAAATATGAAAATGTATGTTTAATTGTATAATTATCTGTATAAATAACATTGAATATCTCTTAAGATGTGCAACTTACAGTGCAAATATCAATCACTTTTCTTCAACAGCATCTAAGGTTTCACCTGGTGCCATGCAATAATTTGTAAGTCACTTGTTTTTTTTGAAGTATTAAGTACATATGGAAATATTTCATAAATTTGTAATTACTGACAACTAGTAATATCTCTATTATAGCGTGATTTAAGTAGTCATTGACAATTCATTTTCTTCTCTTCACCTTGGAGTGTCATACCATAGTATTCAATAGCATGTAGGTATGTCAGTTCTGAAAATAGCTTAAATATGAAAATATGAATAATAAGTAGCAAACAGTGATTAATTTTTTCAATCTTAATGTAATTTTCTTTGCCTTTTCTAATACTGACCATTATTAGCTGGTACATTACTTGGTTAAAGAAACCAGACCCAAAAAATGTCTGAATGCTATAAGGTTGTTGACTGGAAACATACAAAAAAAGGCATTACGGCTGAATGATATATATATATATATATATATATATATATATATATATATATATATATATATATAAATATATATATATATATATATATATATATAAATATATATATTCATGTGTATGCTTGCCATCTTGTTAAATCACATGATCATGTGTAATTATCACTTCACTACTTTTGATTTATCAGTCTGTCTTTCTTTTTCTGCGTTAATATTAAAAGAAAACAAAATAATGCTCCTGACATCAGTCAGCTTACCTTCCATCTACCTTGACCTGTCTGATGAGGTGCAGTTTGGTATATAGTGTCCTCCTGAAGCTCAGAGCAGTGTTCCTAAGAAAAACAGAAGAAGAAGAATGTAAGGCTGCCTTGTATTAGTAACACAGAGCTAGATTACAACAAAGAAAACATATGAAGTAGTTTCTGGATCTACAAAATAAAAATGTTTCGGACATAGTAAAATGAATCCTGATAAATAACTTAAATTCAGCTAGCAATGTTGCACATTTTACTCTTCAAGGTTTTGTTTTTAAACATGTTCTAAAAGCCATTTTATAATGTGCTGTAATCCTCACTGTGTTTATACAAACATTACCGAGCCAGAATAAGCTCACATGGACAACATAAGTAACTAGCATTAACTATATTGTAATATAGTGCATGGGTAAACTGCAGGAGGAAGAAGTGTCAGCAGAAAATTGTTAGACATTTTATGGCCTGAGCTCTCAGACCTAGGCAGACGATAAAGGGTTAAGCTCTCTAAGACATCAAAGCCAAAACACAACAACTTAAACCACTGGCAACAAGCAACCACTCTTTCATCAGGAGCCACAAAGACCTCACACATGCCTCCATAAAACCTCATATCCTATGTTTAGTCTTCAACTCATCCAGTCATTCCCAGGGGAACATCAACTACTAGTCAAGAACCACGCTGGCTCCTGGTAATGAAGTTTATGGCATCTACACTGTTAAGTATTTTTATTATTTGCAGTTACTCAGCAGACCATTGCCTAACACATACAGGTGCAGCAAACACAAGGGCTTTCCTTCCCTGTCTGTAAAGCGATATTCCACTATCCCATCCCTTTACCCCCCCCATGTCTACCAGTGTTACCTTTTCTCATTTCAGTCCTTCTTCTTGAATGCTACCTCTACCATTGTGGTAATTCTAGCAAAGCTGCCAACCTTTTAGTGCAAAATCAGGGGAGAAAGCCAACAAATAATTACAGACAAAGGTTCCAAATGAGGGGAAGATTTTAAATACTGCTATTATATACTTACAAACTTGATAAAATAACGGATTATGTATAAGCATGCATTTTGTGAAGGATCTGAAGTCTGAAATTCAAATGTCTGTTATTATTAAGTGATTGTAACCATTAATGATAGGTTGGTTGCAGAAATCCACAAATTTTACAAGGAAAAGATACATGAGGTAAAAACAAGGACATTTTGTGAAATCAGGAGTGACTGGCAGCTTTGATTCCAGATCATATCTTCATATTCCTGTCTGAAATATATGTGGTCAGGATACATCTCAAACACACCTCATTATAATAAATGTTTCTCACTTTGAGTATTAAAAATTCTGTGTTTCATGCTGTTCCACTCTGAACAGGTTTGACATACATTCATTATTAAGAATTTTTTAAAACAAATATCCATGGAAAATAATACTGAATAATGCAGCTTCATATTGATTATATTTATTCATTTATTTGCATTTTGTTTACCAGGAATGTCCACTTGGCCACTCAGAGCCCATTTTCAGTGGAAGCCTGGGGAGAAAAGCTCCACAGTACATGAATAAAGGTGGATACATACATCAGAAGTATATACAAAGAGTACATCAAAATACTTATTTTTTAAGTATAAAGAAATAATTAGTAATGATGTTGTGAGCTTCTCAGTTGAAGTCATTAGCAGGTGTTCAACATTTTGCCCATTTGTTCCTCATTATAAGAAATAGTATTCACCAATTTGGAGATGGAAAGTGAAGAACCATGATGGCTGGTATTCTAAGCTTTACTGTATACCCACCAACATTACCAAGTTATAAATGTGTGTGTGTGTGTGTGTGTGTGTGTGTATGTGTGTATGGGTGTGTGTGTGTGTGTGTGTGTGTGTGTGTGTGTGTGTGTGTGTGTGTGTGTGTGTGTGTGTGTGTGTGTGTGTGCGTGTGTCTATGTGGGGGGGGGTGTATGTGTCAGTATTGGATCAGAATCCTCCTAGGATTGCTTGGCTATCTAATTGCTTACCTTGCTCTGCTGCTACTTCCCGGCAGTTCACTTTTCTTGGATCCCCTTAAAAAAATCCCTACTCAAAGAAACATTCAGCAGTATAAAGCAGCTAGGAATTGGATTCAAGCTCAGAAAAAAAGATTAAACTAGCGGCAGCTGGGAGATGGTGGCAATGCCTGTATATACAGACAGAAAGAACAGACACAAAGCAGTAAGGGAACAGATTTGGATGTTACAGTTGTATTTAATGTGAAAGGTAAAGCAACCAACAAGTACACCTGTAGCAAGTTAAAATAATCTTTCAGGCTACTGAGTTATTCCCTTTTTTGTACAGAAGCCTATGCAGTAACAGTTCTAAAACGTAGAATACATTTCCACTGCCACCTTTCTCACTTTACACACATAGAATTTATGTCTTATCATTCCTATTGTTTCTCCCACAGTTTCCCTCCTCCAAACAGAAAAGAAACACTACGTAGAAATAAAATGTCTGTGAGATGGACAACAGCTGTTTTCTCTTTTAATTAAATCACTAATCACCAGTTTGGTCTGAGCTGTTTAGCACTTCTTGAAACTTGGAACCAGGCAATCCCATGTAGGGAAGGGAAGAGTAATGAGGCAAAGTTATTTATCTTTTACATTAGAAGATCTTTTTGGTTTGTTATTACTGGTGGTGATTATGGTTGTTGCGTCATTCGGCTTTTCCCGGTTAGGGGTTGCCACAGCGGAACTCCGGTCCGCTAATGATTGGCAGTAGATTTTTACGTGCTGGCTTGCCGGGCCTAACGCACAACCTTCAACGATGGAACACCCATTCACGCATGTCGCCACACAGAAGACACTCTAACTAAGAATCGAAAGGGCAATGTCTAACTGTGAGGCGACAACACTACCGCAGCACCACCACCGCAGTATATACTGGTGGTGATTATGGTAAGAATTCTTATTTCATGTGTTTGCTAACCAACCAGCTGACTCCATGCACAACATAGTGTACATAGCTTATGCTTGCCAATGTCTCTTATGTAGACAGAGGGAGTTGCAGCTGATATTGAGTGTTGCAGTTGGGATGAGAAAGTGGAAGATTTTCTTGTAACTCCAAGGAAGGCTAGGCAACTTAAGGTCCAGTGAAAACTAAGATATTTGAAGGGAATGGTAAATCCTAAAACTGTTTGCTTAAAAGATCTGGATAATCTGAAAGCATAGTCACAATGCTGCTGATTAAAAGACTACTGTTTAAAAATGTTACTACTTAAAGACCTGTTTTACATTGAAATAAACCTACAAGTACTGTTAATAAAACTATAGCTGGCATTTTTATTCTATGTTGAGAAAGATAGTTCATTTACATTTTTTCTTTCTCGCGAAGGCAAATGTCTTATTCCAAGACTAGATAGAAAGAAAGAACTATGGTGGAGAATGTGGGTACCTCTGTGATACAAAGTCAGATAAAATGTAGTTCATTTGTACTCAATTGTACCTCTTTTGAATATAATTAAAATTTAAAAAAAAAAACATGTAAAAGGGCAAAATATGACCAAAACTAATTTTAAATTATAATCAAGTGTTCACATAATTAATTTAATGAAAAGTAAAGGATTATGGTGGCAGTAGCAAATAGCAATGCAAAGGAGTCACAGAAAATGCAACCACCAATATAAAGTCATGAGATACTCGAAGAACAAAACTTTTTGATATCCTTTCTACTATACAGAGTCATAAATGCACAGTGTGAAAAAAGAAAGAAAAGAAACAACTTAGAAAATTCAAAGCATTGAAAAATATTAGGGCTGTCTATCTGCATGAGCAGCAAGACTTCTGTGAAATGTAAACTGCTATGAGCAAAGAAACATTAATATTTCTCACTTCATGTTTGCTTATATCACTATTAGATTTCCAAGTAAGCAAGTTACTGCAAATGCTTTTCTAGCTAGGTCTGTATGTACCCTGCAGCAAGCTCTCTGTAAACTCAGACTGTGAGACGTCTTGAAAATGGCATGTAAAATGCAATATAATTAGCCATCTTATGAAAATAAAAGCAGTTTTCTTCCCTGATTTTGTAGACGTTTGCAGTACTTTGCTTCTTTTGCAAACAAATATTTGTCAATATCTTTTTGCACAAATATCTTGCCTCTTCTGGATCAGTGTTTTAATGAGCCATCACTGTCATCAAAACAATGCCTTCCCCCTTTTTTCTGCTTTTGTATCATCTTTTCTGTTGGTCTTTCATCCCTCTACAATTCTGTGCAGACTTTTTAAAAAATCTTGAAAGTCTGAATATCTCCAGAGTCAATTGTTTCTGCATGATTTCTCTAATCTGCTGTTCTTCACCAACGGTGGCACACATTGTTGACATCATAATTTGATCCATGTCACCTTTAGCATCCAGGCAGACTTAGTTAATGTCAACCAGTACTTCTTTATAACCTTTTGTAAGTCTTTTCAAAATCCTTAATATCATCTATTACTGTCTTTTTACAAAAAAAATAGCTTCAGTACTCTTATCAGTTCTAGTCACTAAGGATAAACTTTTTTCCAGGAAATAAAACTTCTGAGTAGCAGCCACTATCTATTCTTGAGGCACTCTGTATGTACCTTTATTTATATTTTGTAATAACATTTATACATTTTATCCTCTGAAGCTAACCTTTTCACTCCAAGAGCTTTGTTTAGATTAGATATACCAAAATAAATCTTGTTTGCATCCAAAATACCCACCCTTTATATCTGCACATGCTACTATGAATACATTCTTATAACAGACAGACTCTATCCATCCATCCTCAACCCCTTAGACAGACTCCATCCCCACACAGTTTAATTCCTACTTTATACAATCAATATTATATCTCTTAGACACTAATACATCTGTCCCTGTCCAGTCAAAACCACACAACTCTTCAATTTTAGTCTAGTACCCACCTCACTCATAAGGAAGTTGCCCCTTAAACTAAAACTACTTCCATAGCTGTTGACCAACTACCATCAGACTACCTAAAAATGGCCACAAAACGCATAGCCTTCCCTGTGTCCATACTAATTAATAGGTCCATAGCAGAAAGATATGTCCCATCACTGTGAAAGAAATCCTACATCATACCAGTGCAGAAAGGCAGCACATCTACAGAGTTTAATAACTACAGACCATTAGTGATTCTCTCCCCTCTCTCCAAAATATTAGCTCCATATGCAGCTGATGCAATACTTAACCTCAAATAACCTGCTCTCAGAAACACAACATGGCTTTAGGCCCTAGCACAGCTCCACTCCTGCTCTACTACATTTTACTAATATAATAAACCAACACAGAAACAATGGTCTGCTTATGTGAGCCTTGTTCTTAAACTTGTTAAAAGTATTTGATACTGTCTCACACTAGCAACTGCTCATTTGACTCTCTTCAATATGACTTTCACAATACTCCTTGATGTGGCTTCTTAGTTACCTTTTGGGAAGGGAACAAGCCATTAAATGGCAACAAATCTACTCATCCCTTCATCCAGTTACTACAGGTGTCCCTCAGAGCTCTATCCCCTGTTCTCTCTTATTTAATGTCTTTATTAATGACCTCCACACCTCCACTCACCATGGTAGTTTAGTTCAGTATGCAGATGACTCAACATTAATATGTGCAACCTGAAGAATAAATAAGCTCCAAAACATTACCAAAATGTTTTTTTCCTCTGTAAAAACCTGGTTCAAAGAATTAAACCTACTACTCAATCCCAAGAAAACTAAGTTATACTTTTTACCTCACAAAAAGTTGCCAAAATCAAAAGCATTCTTCTACCATAATGTCAGCAAATAATACTGTCATTGAGACTATAACTCACAGTAAACATCTAGATGTTATAACAGATGAACATCTCAAATATGACCAGCACATACTGCACACTTTTAAATCTACACACCAGAAACTAGGCTCTCTTTATAGGATCAATGGATTCCTTACAGATACTGCAAGAAAAAACTCTAGCTACCACCTTCATACTACCAACTCTCATGTACACTGCTCCTATCGTAACAAACTTAAATAATACTCAAAGAAAGAAAATCACCTCCTGCTACAGTAAAATAACTAAATTTTCCTCCAACTTCCATCACAGGGCCCACCATTGTCATAGCTTAAAGCAATTAAACTAGCTTGATGTACACAACTATCTAACATATTCACAACTAACTACAGCACACAAAGTCATTCATCATCTAGAAAAATGCCTCACACTATAAAACTTATTACTTACTACCCTACTGTCCAGCAACTCTGGAATAGTATCCCCACACAAATAAAACTCTGACAAACTCAATAGTTTTAAACCACTGCTTAAATAACATCTTAACCAGTCCTGGTTCCGCACACGCTTATCACAAGGTTAAGACTTTGTGCTCACCGTATAGTACTCTCCAAATACTCTGCTTAAACAGAATACGCTCAACCTCTCACTAAAATAGCAGATCAGTTTTTATACATAACTGCTGCCAGTACAATGTATTAAGTTGCGTGTGGGCTGTGCAGTGTAGGAATCGCTGCCAGGCCTCATTTTACTACTCCTGTTGGTAAAGGCAGACACTGGCACGTGGCTTTGTTATATAGTTGAAGTATAGTTGTACAGGTATAGTTTGAACTGCACGCAGATTGGGATTTCATATTTCAGTGTGCCTGTGTTTTGCTTCATGTACGTCCCACATTCATATTGGGGAAAAGAGATAAAAGCACATAGAGACTTGATAATGCAGGTATTGGAACTGACGTTTAAGGTGCCAATCTGACTCCTTGTGTGGGCATTGAGGACACTGTACAAGTCTCCAGTGATGATTCACAGATACCAGCAAAGCCTTATGAATGCAGGACACAGAATGGGTAGGTACATCTGTGCATGACATCATATGGTGTCACCACCTACCAGGTCCAGGGAATTACCATGATGTGAAGGTATGTGCCACAAAAGCACGATGCATACAGAATGAAAAAATGTTTTGGGAAAAACTTCCTAACTGCAACACAGAAATCCATCTTTTTCTTGTTTTCTTGTTGATGTAGTTGGTATTGGGAAATTGGTCACATTATACTGTCATAATGGTCTGAAGACTTGACTTAAGGGAATATTACCTCAAATATCACAATCAAAGTTATATAAAAATGTATACATGGGGTGAGATTCAACATAAAGAAGAAAATGAAAGAGTGACATGAGAATCTTCTACCAAAGCTGATCAGTTCAGCAACAGACATTAGGAGAATTAAAGGCTAATTCTGGGCACTGTTGTAGCAACTACACTGCAGCACAGGTGGTGATGATTTCTGACCTGCGTTCAGTTCCTGTTTGCTTCCTGGCTATGCCATATGCTTGAGCCTTTGAGTAAGAAAGAAATAAAGTATGAGATGAAAAGTAAGGGCTGCCACACAGGTGCTGCGGTTAGCATTGCTGCCTTGGTTGTCTAGCTCAAATGCCAAGTAGACACCTTCTGTATTAGTTTACTTCTCCTCCTTGTGTCCATGTGGACTTTTGCTGGGGTCTGCATGTTCTTCCAACATCTAGAGATTCGAGGGTTTTTCATTTTTTCTCAAATTGCCTCTGGGTGTGTGTGTGCGTGTGTGTGTGTGCGCGCGCGTGTGTGTGTGTGTGTGTGTGTGTGTGTGTGTGTGTGTGTGTGTGTGTGTGTGTGTTTCTGTGTCTGTGTGAAGTCCTTTTGAGTATGTCAGCATGTGGCATGCATTTCAGTGTGTGCGTCCATGTGTCATGCATTTCACTGTGTGTGTGTGTGTGTATGTGTGTGTGTGTGTGTGTGTGTGTGTGTGTGTGTGTGTGTGTGTGTGTGTGTCTGTGTGAAGTCCTTTTGAGTATGTCAGCATGTGGCATGCATTTCAGTGTGTGCGTGCATGTATCATGCATTTCATTATGTGTCTGTATGTGTGTGTGTGTGTGTGTGTGGGGGGGGTTCTGCCTGTCTGTCTTGTAATAGACAGAAACCCCATACAAGGATGTGTTCCTGCTTGATGCCCATTACTTGTGGTATCTCCCATTAACCCTGATTTTGAGAAGTAAGTATTAAAATGGGTGAATGGAGAGATGAAAGGCCAAGACTTGTGACAATAGTTAAAAATGAATGACAGCTCATAACTGCCTTTGCATTTTGTAGAGGTTCAGTTAACGGTGATGAATGTAGTAAATTTAGACTTCTGTTTATTTATTTATCATTTATTTGAGTCTGTTTACTGGAAAAGTCTGAATAGGCCAGAAAGTGCCCATTTTCAGCAGAGGACTGGGGAGAAAAGCTACAGAATCACAATTTTTCAAAAATCAATTACACATATTTTAAATAAAGTATCATATCATATTATAATATATAGGAGGGAAAACTGTTGCAATGAGAAAAATATGGGCAGTGCAGTGGTGCAGTGGTTAGCATTACTGTTTCTCAGCAAGAGGTTCTCTGGTTTGATTCCTGGCTGGGGTGCCTTCTGTGCAGAGTCTGCATGTTCTCGCTGTGTTTGTGAGGGTTTCCTTCCACATTTTAAAGACATGCAGTAGGTGGACACTTTAAATTGGCCCTAGGTGTGAGTGCATGTGGTGCACCCTCCGAGGAAGGTTTGACATTGGACTAGAAAACCTGAACCCATAAAACCTGTAACTTCTACAGAAGCAAGTGCTGAAAGGTGTTTGTTGCCTGATGTACCAGATGGTGTGTAAATGGGAAAGAGAGCCAAAAAAGCATAGAACATATGTTTTGTAGTAAAGTATAATGTAAAGCAATAACATGAGTTGGAGAAAATATGTAAGAAAAAACTCATTAGTAATATTATTTGTTACATAGATTAGTATGTGGTAAATGAGACATGAGACAATTCTAACAAGATATTTAAAAGAGATATTAGAGATTTCACGTTTAGAGACAGTGAGGGGAAAATGAGTGATGTCTTAGTATGAAAGACAGTGTTTGTATTACGGTTATAGAAGGAAGAAGGATGAAGAGTCACAGGAGCAGGTCTATGATTATGAAAAATATTCTACTCAGCCATATTAAATCTTTCAGGTACTGGAAGAAATGGTTAAGCGCTTCACTCAGCTCTCCTAATTGCATATGGTATTACAGGAATATTACAGGACTAAAAACCTATTCAAAGAATTCAGAGTGGGTACAAAGCAGAGTCACTGCTCTCTGGCTCCTTTTTATTGTTAAGGTAAAATCAAAAGATGATGGTTCCAAGTCACCAAGGATGATATAAAAATTCTTTATTCCAACAACCATTTATTGTTGGAATAAAGAATTTTTATATCATCCTTGGCGACTTGGAACCATCATCTTTTGATTTTACAGTTAATTCAGGTCTTTTGGTGTATATTGTTAAGGTAAGACAGAAGCAGAAACAAATATGAAAATAAACATGGTAACTATACAATGTTTAAGTATGAGCACGTGTCCTCTGGTGTCAGATATTACCCCGTGCAGTCATACACATATTCATGCACACAGGTTCATATGAGGGTTATGCAACAGTTTCACTGTAAGACAGTATATTGTCAATAGCACATACAAACAAGTGAGCCAATCTAAGTTCAAAGACAGTATTTGAATATTCTTTTTAATGAAGTCTGAATAATGTGAAAAGACCCTTTTTTAATCAATGTCTTTGAACTGTGATAAAGATCGTGAGAAGATATCCATATAATGTAGGTTCTTTGCAAACCAGAGAAAAATTTCAAATTGATTTTCAAATCTTTCATTTCATGCCTGTTATAATACTTCTTATCAGCACCAGAATAAGAAGATAATAAACCAAACAGGCAGCAAAGGTATACCAAGCTTGTTGCTGACCCCTGTAATAACTGAAATTGGAATTTCAGCTAGAAGAGAGTCGGGCATGCATATTGTGAGTACAGATAAGTCCTTTCACAGATAAAACCACAAGGCTAAAGTACAGCACTCCTGTGTTGGCGTATTCAACTCTTAAATGCTATGCAAACTATATGAAATACAACAGTTGGACTGCATCATGGTCAAAGAGTGTCAGACCTCATATGGGCATTCAAGCAGGTGATGTACTGAATTATATTGTAACTGTGAAAAATATACAACAAAATCTTCTCCACATCTGCAGCCTTGGAATTCAAGGGGAGTTCATAGGAGGAAGCACATGCTCACAATAACTTGAAGACTAATTCTAATACATTGCATCAAGTGGTCCATAGCAGCCATATGAAAAACAGATCTGCATCATGGCTGTCCTCCAGTGGCAGTACTTTCTGGTACTAGCTAATTAACTCGGGTAAGGGCATCTCACAAAGCAGTGTTTGCTAACTGAATTAGACACCTTTAAAATGAGAAACCTACTTAAACATGAATAAAACAGTTTGCCTTTTGTTAACATAAAAAATTATGTTTCAAACCAGTGCCAGCTCATTACAGCACCATTTTATAATTCATTATGATTCCGTTCCGATGAAAGAAAACAATGTAACATTTGCTGATATGCAACAAGGTTCCCTCTCTAGTTAGTGAATGGTTTTATTACAGAGACATCAGCATAATGTTCACTCATTAAATCTTACAGTACTTTTTCAAGATAATGCATCTTAAGATGCAATGTCATTAAACTGTAACACAATTAATTTGGAAGATGGATGTTGACATTATTATTTTTGTACTGGAAATTTCTGTTTACTGTATTCTCATTAATTTTAGATTTATTTTAGACTTTGGAGTGTAGTTGTGGTTTGTTATTGTTCTGAACCCCAATTTAAGCTTTTCTGACCCCTATCTTGGTGCATGAAATAGTTTTTTTACCAGGTACATCTACAACGCATAGCACTCACATACTATGTAAACATTTTTTTCTTTGTTTATTGGGATTCAGTTTGTTATACTACTTCTTAAGGTGTACTCTGAATGACATGAAAGTGATATTTCACATCTTCCATATTCAAAATGACAAATGTTCATTAACTTTTAATATCTTGTGTGTGTCTATGAAATAAAACATTTACTTTGTACGTTTAGTATAGGATTCCAAGGATGGATTCTTTGGACTTGGAGACTGAAGATACTCTCCGGGATTCATGAAGCTCGGTGCAAGGATGGTTTTAGCATTGCGCTGAGCGTCCTCATTACAGATGGTGCAGCAGCGCATATGAATATGTATGAGGGCGCTCCGCTGCACCCTTGACATGCACAGGAAACTTGTGTGAGTGCAGAGGGTGTGTACAAGTGCTCTACAGAGGTGTAAACATGCCCCGGCAGTTGCACAGCCTACTATGCTTGCTATTAGAGCCTGCCTCTAATAGTAAGTCAGTAATTCAGTGTCCGTGGATACCGAAATGTATGTTAAGCATACAAGATTGTCCACAAACAGTGAAATAAAATCGAAGTAGTAAACACACAAGCACGTAGTGGAATGTTGAGCCCTGTCCCTAGAACTTTCACAATTAGATTCCCCGTGCCCCTATTATACATTTGTATTGCTGCAATATCGAAAGTGTAAGCAAAGTGCAGCATGTTTGCACGTTGCTGCCATCCGCCGAGCGTAGTTTGCACATCAAAATCATTCAAATAGAGAAAAACATGCAGAATCAACATAAACGTCAATAGTGTAGGGTTTAGAGCATCCGCCTAATGAACAGGCATTCACGATTCGAGTCCAACAATAGCACATATAATTTTCCATGTGGAATGAATGTCATTTTGCTGTAAAACTGACATAAGGGTATCGCATGCGATGTTTAACTAAATGTCATTCAATCAAAGTTGCACTGTCATAATGAATAAGGCACTAGTAAGCAGGATAAGCACAAATAAGCAGCAGAAAACATATATAAGTACCAGTAAGCAAGTCTGAGTGCAATTGCGTGGGTGTAAGCAGTGCCCAGCATAGGAAATGTATATAAGTATGTACAGATATATAATAAATATATATATATATATATATATATATATATATATATATATATATATATATATATATGAAGAATGAACGTGGTAACAATAAAGCATACAAAAGGAATGAGAAGGGAATCAACAGCAACCCCAATATTATATAGCGCTGTCAGCGTATGTCATATCAAGCTGGGCAGGAGTGAGCAAAGCACTGCTACTCACACCTCAGGCAGGATATTACCAGTGGGAGTAACATTGTTGATCTGCTAAGTCTACTTTACAATCAAAGGGTAGTCCCTGGTGGGACTACCCAAAATTTGATAGGATGCTTGGCAATCTGACCATTACACAAGCAAGGGCAGGTATGTTCAAGGACTAAATGGTGGGAGATCCTGAAAATACATGGGTTGGGACACCATACGTCCAGGGCCCTTAACGCTCGGGAGAGGGCAATGTGTGGAGGTGTGTCATGGCTGTGATAGCAACTGGACAATGGATGGTATGAGTGTATGTTCAACTCTGGAGGGGTGGAGGAACTATGGGTATGGAATTATGGATCCAGGCGTGTCAGGGTTGGATGGGCTGGTTCTAATTGGACTGCCTCGTGGAGGTCAGTGAGTTCGTTATAAGTATATATGCATACACACATGCATACATCTATATGTAGAAGTACATTCTCTGTAACACATTCATTCCATTTGCAGACATAAATAACATAAATGTGCCCTTACAAACTTCGACAGTAGATAGAATAATAGGTTGTACATAAGAGGGAAGGGACGAACTGCTAAAACACAGAAGAGTGTACAATGTCTGAAGTCAGTGCTGTGCTAAAAAAAATCTAATGTGAGGACTTTCTCACACATGGAATCATTCCTGTGATCTGCCTGCTATGGCAATGCCAATTACTAAACCGGTCAATTTGTAAAAGAATTACGCCAAATTCGTTCATAATTAGGCTCTCATATGTAACTTGTGCGTTACCACATAGTCATACTTATTAATTTACTGTAGCGTCATGTTAACGGGAGTAAGGATGTAATGAAGTATAGAGTCTAATCTTGAAATAAAGACATGCATGTCCCATGTGGGACAACTCAAAAATTGCGAATAGTCCTTTTGGTCGCTCATGTCACCAATGTTTGTGGACTAAAAGTGTGGGATTTCTGAGGATACGTGGAGTGAGTCAACCGATGGGATGGATCTACAGGAGTAGGGAGTGGCCAATGTGTAGTGGTGTGGATACACCGCAAATCCAACTGGAGAAAAGATGACTGCAGTGTTAGTGAGGTGTTGGAGTGGGTGTTTGGGGAACCAGGAGTCATGGGTATATGGGTATATATGCAAATGAAGCAGCACAGCAATAGTGTATTGTTTAGAACATCCGCCTAACGAAAAGACATTGCCGTTCCGAATCCCACTGCAGCACATACCATTTTCCATCGGTAATCTGTACATGAATGTATTTTGACATCTGTCCACTGTATATCCTGCAAAATAACAATTAAAAGTGAACTGGAGCGAAGTGTCGGTGTCATAATGAATAAGGCACTAGTAAGTAGGTTTAAGCATATATAAACACCAGTAAGCGTGTGTAAGTGCGTTTCCGTGGGGTATGCATTGCTTTACAGACACACACACACACACACACACACACACACACACACACACACACACACACACACACACATATATATATATATATATATATATAGAGAGAGAGAGAGAGAGATATTTAAGCATATATAAACACCAGTAAGCATGTGTAAGTGCATTTGCATGGGGTATGCACTGCTTTACAGACACACACACACACACACACACATATATATATATATATATATATATATATATATATATATATATATATAGCTGCGGTGGTGGTGCTGCGGTAGCATTGTCGCCTCACAGTAAGACGTTGTCCTGTTCGATTTTCAGGTTCATAGGTTCATAGGTTCATACTAGGCTATCTGCCCTAGGGCATTTATAAGCCTAGCCAGAATGTGTTTGGCTTTCGCCACCCATTTTAAATTAATTTTGCTATGCCCTTTTTTGAGGTTATAGGTTCATAGGTTCATACTAGGCTATCTGCCCGAGGGCATTTATAAGTAAGCGTCTTCTGTGTGGAGACATGCGTGAATGGGCGTACTTTCGTTGAAGGTTGTGCGTCAGGCCTGGCAAGTCAGTACGTAAAAATCTACTGCCAATCATTAGCGGACCGGAATTCCACTCTGGCGACCCCTAACCGGGAAAAGCCGAAAGATACAACATAGATATATATATATATATATATATATATATATATATATATATATATATATATATATATACATACACAAAAATATATATATATATATATATATATATATATATATATATACATATATATATATATATATATATATATATATATATATATAGTTGCAAACATACATATACTATATATATATATATATATATATATATATATATATACATACACATAAATATATTTATATATATAAATATGTGTGTGTGTGTGTGTGTGTGTGTGTGTGTATGCGTAGATATACACAGATATACAGCTATGATAGGAAACAGTACACAAGAATGACATATGTTCACAGGCTATGCCAATGGAAGTGAGGGGCCCAAGCAAGAAACATGAAACACGTAGCATGACCTTCCACCCCCCCCAGGAATGGAATAACCAGATGTATATGTATATATTGTAGAGGTATGTGTGTGTGTATATCTACCCATAGCGACATAGAGATATACCTCTCCCTCTCTGTAGTACAAATGTATAGATACAGAGACAGAATACATATACATACACACATATAGATATATACATATGCAGACACCCATAGACCCATATGTTGTTAGATATATATATAGACAGCAATATATAAATATATGCATGTATGCATACATATACAAATATATCTGTATATAGTAATTTATATATATATATATATATATATATATATATATATATATGTGACTGTAAATATACACATGTATATAGCTAGGATAAGATACAGCAGTTACGAATTACATATGTTCACAGGCCGTGCATATGAGGGTGAGAGGTCCAGTCAACAAACGTGTAACACGTAGCATCAACCCTCCCCAGCTAGGCTGGTGAGACATACAGACACACAATAAAAGTAAACACACCACTGCTTTCTAGACCACTGGCAGGATACTACCAGTGGGAGAGAACTGCCATGTCTAATCTTGAAACAAAGACATCAGTGTCCCTTGTGGGACACCCTAAAAATTACTTATCATTCCCTGCAATGATTCATCAAACCAGGCTGTAGACGTGCACGGACACGGACAGTAGGTTGTGCAAGCCTGATAACCCATGGGTCGACACAACGTACGACATGTGTCCTGACACACAGAGAGTAGGAAGTGTGTAGTGGTGTGTTTATACTTCACCTGCACCCACAGTAAGGATGAGTGCTGTATAGGAGGGGCAGGTGGGGGAACTATGGGTATGAAATTATGGGCCTAGGCGTGCAGGTGTTGTCTGGTGCAGTCGTATTAGGACCTCCCCAGGGATGTAAGTAATATTCCAAAATGGGCATAGCTAACGCCTATACCTCTCAAGCCCTAACAACAAAGCCACTGGACAGGATATAAACCGTTGGGGGAACAAATAGGGACCATACCTCTCAACTGTCCCTGATTTCCAGGGACGTCCCTGATTTTGACTCAAATTTTAACTCTGTCCCACTTAATCCCTCCTAAAACAAGTGACTTTTGGAGGAAAGGTGGTGAATTACATGTAATGAATAATGTAACAATTAAGAGTTATAAACTTCATTTACCTCAGAAAATGTGTATTCATTCATATGCTCTGAGTCTGTCAATGTGTCAAGTTAATAGCACTAATATTTTAAATGTGTCCCTGATTGTCCCTGATGTTGTCATGACTTGTCCCTGATTCAGTTGATATTCTTCCCCAATCGTTTGAGAGGTCTGGTAGGGACAGAAAGCACATATTCCACTTAGAACCTTAGAAAGATGATAGAATAATAGGTATGCAGTAGCATGACTCGGATGAAGGATGTGGGGTCCTAAACCCAATTACTTCTTTGTATTGAATGGTGTCAGTTCCCATGTATTAGCCAGACAGGTGCAGATTGTAAGAGGAACACACCAATAGTACGAATCAAACTCTGGACAGGCCGCGGATTCCATACAGTCAAATGGAATGCTTGCACCTAATGGGCAGCCATTCCCAATACTGTAGGCATGTAATCCGATTTAATAGGCATCACAAGGTAATATCATAGTCCTCACTCCCACCCAGGGGTGTGTGTGTCAGATGCAAACACCAAATGCAGTGCATTTGAAAGTGTGGGAGCAAGAGGGTGTAAGCCTGCCTGGCCGCCGCTATGCGAGTATCACACTTGAGAAGCAATGTAGAGGCTGAGTGTAAGAAACTGTAACCGGAGGTTAGCATTGCTTAGCTCCACACAAACCCATGCACACCTGCTCACAACTGCTTTAAAGTGCCTTAATCACTCCGTATCTAATGGCCTTTTTCTGCCCAGCAACAAAATAAACAGCATCTGCAAGGCTTGAAACCAGGACCCTGCACACCACAGCCAATGTGATTTACCACTAAGCCATGGCAGATACACAGATATCAGATGTTATCACAAACATATCATCCAGCACAGTCATTCAACAGTATAGGAAATGTATTCCATCATGTAGATGTATGTGTGTGTGCTTATGTCCAGATATAGATACATACATATATATAAATATATCAGGAACATCCCATGTGACAACAAAGCATTACAAAGGAATGATAAGGGAAACACCAGCAAAACCTGTATTATGTAGTGGTGTTGTCCTATGTAATATCAAGATTCCGTTAGACAGACATGTGTCATTAATACACTCAAACATTTGTACATTGGCCAAATACATCACTCTGTATGTTTTATTTACATTAACACAACAGTTCCTGTCCAATCATTATGTGCGAACAGTACTCTTGCAAGGTGCTGTGTGCGACATCATCATCATGAAAAAGGTAAATGGTGTAACCATAGAGGGACCAGTAGTGTCATGTGTACAATGGGGTCATCTGCATCACGTGTACGTGGAACCCTTAGGAGTCATGTGCATAACAGGATCGTGTGCCTGAGAGACAGGGGTGAGGACAACTGGAGTATGTTGTGATGCAAATTAAAAAGGTTACATGTGTCCAGTGGACACATGTGTGAAATAGACAACTATGTATGGGGCAACTGTTTTTCTAGGAACAGACTGGCCTTTTGTTTCTGTAGGGTGAGAGTGGGATGTGGGGGAAGGAGAGTAGGTATGCTCGTGGAAGATAGGTTGGGTAGGATGACAGACAAGACAGCATACAGGGTTGGTATATGACACATGTGGGGGGATACACCTTGGATGGGGAGGGGTGTTCGACAGTCACAAGCCCATGAGCCTCCAGACGGAAACAGTGGGACGGAGGTCCCCACCCATGGGCAGCCACCACTGCACCAAAACAGCCGCAAAGGTGGCTGTGCTGGGGGCTGTCTAGGAGGGGCAGGCTCACCCGCTAAATGTGACACTCTGTCCTCGATCTGGCGTATCTGGCCTCGAAACCCCTTATTGTGCCCCCTACGCACCACGTCCTGGACTGTTTGACAACGGACAAGTTCCTGTCTGGACCTGCTCCCAGCGGGGACAAGCCCCATCCTCAGTGGTGGTTCCACCAGAGGGTGGTGCAGAGCCAGCAGAGGTGGAGGTCCAAGGCTGGGCCCTAGATGTGCTGGTGCATGGTGCCATGGCCAGCTGAAGTGGGACAGGAGGTTCCGCCGAGACCTCCAATCCCATACAGCCTATGGTGTTGCAGTTTTAACACAGATATGGCTTAGTAATAGTCAACAGCATTCAGGATTACTTATAATAGCATGTATACATATGACCATCAACCCAACACAACAGATGGCATACATTTGCAGAGGAAGCACAACGCATGCATATATACTGCATGACATCTGTGCAAAGTGTAGAAGACTTGTGACTGCAGCTATGAACAGTGGCCCATTATTGGCATGTTACTGTGAGAACCTCAGACAGTGACTGTCATACCACTGTTTCATGTGACATATGTCCAGTCAGGGATGCGATGGCAGTAACTGTCATCACTATCACCGTGTACTGACTGCAATCCTCACACTATGCTTCTGCAGTTCACAGATGTGTGTTCAGTGAGTAACACAAGAAACAAATGGTTCCACACACTAACCATTCCACAGATGGTCCTACAGATGGGGGTTTCCTCACAAACAGAGCACTGTCTTTTCAGTTTTAAAACATGCAGAATAGCCATTACCACACACAACTTGTTAAACTGGCAGTAGTCTCAATGAAGCATAGCCACACTTACATGCTGTAGTCATGTCTGGCACATCACCCTCCTGTCTTCAGGCTATTTTCCACTGTGTATGTTGTTTGAGGAATATTCATATATCATCTGTGATGCTGTTTACCAAACACCAGATCCAGGTTCCACTCACAGCAACTGTCATGGACAAATACCAACATGATGTCCTAGATATTGTACTGTGTTTCCATGTGATTGGCTATGGGAATGTCACCACAGCTGTTACACATGCAATCAGCTAGAGGAGGACTGCAATAGGTGCAGAGGCCATCACCTGGTGATGACCATCACTTACAAAACACAAGCTACTGTTGTGCAGATGTACAACTCCACATCCACCAGAGAGTGTGTGCGAGGGACAGACAGAGGCAAAGTACATCAAAGAAGGGCTTGGAGACTAAAACCTAAGCATTGTCTGTCACACACCTACCAGAACAAGGGTTCAACCCCCTGACTGACTAGTCATTACTATTACAAGTGCATGCAGTTACTCCATGTGCCACATACCTGACATGTTGGTGTGCTGTAAGAACATATATGCATGCTGGTGAGCAACATTTGCAACAGCGATATAGTAGGCATGCATTAGGTGTAGCACACATGGCTGTCCACATGAACAGATGTCATTGTCAACACAACCATACTCTCTAAGGGACTCAGACACATTGCCACAATTTGCCAGGCTCACAAATACACTTCTTAACTACTTAGTTTTCCACACTGCAGTAATGCACAGGTACTACATGCACCACAGGGGATATCCTGAGGTTCTATGGGCTAGGGCATGTGAAGGTGTCTGACATCAGTCGGTATACCAATGGGAGTTTTACCGGGTGTGACTATGGTTAGAGCATCATACCCCACATGCAGAAACAAGGTGCCAGTACTGACATGCATGTGTGCATTGCTTCATGGGTGTGTAGTGGTTGGCTGTGCAAGATGGCTGTACAAGGCTGGGTGAGGAGTAATCCTTGGCTTCACACCACCTGGCAATGGTGTGCAGTGTGGTTCAGGGGTGTAGTGTCTGCAATGTCCCACACAGATGAGTATTGTATGAACTATCCTGTCATCCTGGTTACCATTGTGTATGGCCATTGCTTTGCAATGCATGCAATGTCTGTGTTTGATAGTCCTTGACATGGACATTGCCAGGGATGTGCACATCCCACAATAATGTACAGTGACATGTACAAGTGTACCTGGTTTGGCTGGCGCATGTTGTGTACACAGACTGTTATCATCAGATATGCCAATACTGGCCTGCTGTGGCAGGACCTGCTAATAGACAGCAAGTTGATCCTGCACCTGCATTGATAGCATGATACAGGTATTCCCTGGTGTCAGTGGCTTCTATCCATACAGGGCATGTGTGTAAGGTATTGTATGGCCTTTGTGGATCACATTTGATGGCACCACAAATGTTGCAGGCATCCAGTGGGAAACATAGTGAAGGCACATTGTCCACAATTATGTGCCTATTGTACTGCTGGACAGGGTGCCATGCCCTCTGCAGTCCACTGCAATCATACCATGCCTACTATATGTCATCAATGTGCAGGGTACTAGCAACATAGCGGGATATTCTAGGCAAGTGTGTTTGTGTATGACAAATGGGTTCAGAACATATTCCAGGTAACAGTAGGGTTGCATACTTTGTTCACCAGGCCTTTTGCCAGATGTAGGGGTATGGTTTGCCAACACAGTCCCTTAGCTGATTGGCATCTGTACTCCTCGTGAGGTGGACATTGTGACATATAATACGGACACCATATAGGAAAACTACAAAAATGCTCCCCAACATATGCAGTTGTTAGACATTCACAGCCACCTCCACACAGGTTCTGACTGTCAAACACACACATGCACACACATACACACACACACCTGCTATGACTTGAAATAGAACTTCTACCTAACTAGTTTATCACAATACAGCATTATGCAGTTACAGCATATGCTACGGAGATTACTGGGGTACAGCAGTCCCAGGGATATATTTCTAGGTGGGTGATATCAGCAGGATTGCCAAAGGTGAATCTGTGAATTATAAAGAGTGTACATACTCTAAAAAGCATTGTTTCTTTTTCAGGCAGACAGACACACACTTGTAATGTCTGGGATTAGAACACCTACAAAACTAGTCTCTCACACTACAGCATTACGCAGTTACAGCATGCACCACGGAGATTACTGGGTTATTGTACTCCCAAAGGTGTATTCGTAGGTGGGATGACATCAGCAGGATTGCCAAAGAAGGGCATTTCAAGTGTACTGCAAGTTGTACATGTCTGTTACTTGAGTGTACCCACTGCTTACTGTCACAAAAACACATTTACACCCACTAACATCTGCTACAAAGTGTCTTATTCAGTCCTAATTGACAGTATCAACAAGGCTTGCAGGTCTTGAACCCTGGGCCATGCACACTGAGGTCATTGGATTCATCACTAAGCCATCTGGGTTGTATACATGTTGCATGGATTTTATAATGCACATCTTACTACACATATTCCACAGTACTGAAAACAAATGGGACAGTCACTTTGTGTACATATGTACAGTACCCATGAATGCGCTGTACTCTTTGAAACAACAAAGACAAGTCTACAGCTGTACAACTGTCATAACTACATATATATATATATATATATATATATATATATATATATATATATATATATATATATATATATATATATATATATATATAGATATGCACCTACGGGATGTGTACACACACACACACACACACACACACACACACACACACACACACACACACACACACACACACACACACACACACATATATATATATATGTATATATATATATATATATATATATATATATATATATATATATATATATATATACATATATATATATGTCTGAACACCCTTTGTGACACAGAAGGCTTCCAAAGGAACTGATGTGTACACAAAACAGAGGCATCTCTTGTTTTATAACATTTAAATCTTAATCAGTTCACCAGAGAAGGGATGGTTGTTGTGTATGTGGAGTTTGGGGTGATAAACGATGGCTAATGTGATTTACCCTGATGATTGTGGAGTTTGGGTGGGGGAATGATGGGTATGGACTTACACCCCAGTGACCACGTCTGTGTCACTGCTTGACAGTGGCACAGGAAAATAACATACCCAACTGTAGTCATTCCTGACTGTGTATTCTTAACCATTACTAACTATGTAATACTTTGTAGATACCAGTCACCACAGATGGCTACCATGGTGTGCAGCATGTTAAAAGACACTACACATGTGTATGCCTGGCTACAGGGTAGTCACACACACAAACATGCACACACTTGCCAGTATTGTGCATACACGTCTTGCCTATGTAAAGGTAACTAGTACAGTGGTATGCAGTTGGGGTATGTGCCATAGAACACATACAATTACACTTACTCTGATTCCACTTATGAGCTGGGTGACATCACAGGACTGATTACTTGCAGTGGAGAGGGGGGAGGGGGGAAAGAGAGGTTTAGCATTTGACAAGGATAAAAGCCAGTGCAAAAGGTGGTCTTTCTTTGGAATGCAGCAAAACCCACTGTCATGACATGATGCAGAAACAAATACGCACACAACCACACTCAGCCATTTGCTGACACCCACACACACCCAGCCATTTGCTGACACACACAAGCACACACACACACAGTTGCCAGTGGTGGAATCAGAACTCCTGCCTATCAACAGATCACTATCACAGTACTACGCAGGTACAAGATGTGCCACAGAGATTACACATTCCAAGGCAGTCAGAATGCCCTTCTAAGATTGAGGACGACAACAGGGATACTGACAGTCACAATGTACATAGCTGTAAACCTGTGTGTTTAAAGTAGGTGTCCATTAGAACCTGTATGCGCAAATAAGACACATCATCTGCATGTAGAACATAGGTAGGCCTGAGAGGTATAGTTATAGCACAACAAGAACCTGAACTGGAGTATGCCCATCTGTGGAATGGACAACTACTATCACTATACAGGGTTACAGTGGTCATGCTCATACACATAGAATCACAGGACTTGTTTGGATGCATTGACTCCAATTACACAAGGTGACAGTGGGCATGCTCATACACTTAGTACAGGGCCGTTTGGGATGCACTATGACTACAGCTACACAAGGTTATACTGGGCATGCTCATACACTTAGTAACAAAGGACTTGTTTGGACGCACTGACTCAAATTACACAAGGTGTCAGTGGGTACCCTCATACACTTAGTAGCACAGGGCTGTTTGGGATGCACTCTGATTCTAACTACAGAAGGCCACAGTGTGCATGCTCATACACTTACATGTACAAAACACATTGTAATGGACTCCTATTGTAAACACACAGGTTTACAGATATGTACATCTTACCTGTCAGTATATATGCACATCATACTGGTTTACTACCAGATACCTGTATGTGGCCCGTAAATGATATATCTGTGTCTGTGCTGTGTGATACACATGTATACATGTACATGAGGTACTGACATATATATGTTAAGTATACACAATCATGCATCTGTGGACGTGACAGACAATAGGTTAACTGGGACACACAGGCAGACGCTACCTACAACATGTGTCACTCACCTTGCTGCCCTGAAAGGCATACATTGATAGCAGCTTGTGGACAGTGGCATTATACTTTGAACAGTGGCATGTGCAAGCATAATGTTTGAGCCACATTGTGTAATGGTACTGAGGTGCAGGTATCAAGATGACCTCTCCCGGCTGTGTTAGTAGTTGTCATTATTAGCAGGGCTGCTACACTAAGTATATCTCACACTGGTTATATACACAATGTCTGCTGCTGTCTGTCACCTTACATGTGGCATTTGCTACCAAGCACATTACTGCCACTCACAGTGATGTCATGGTACAAGTGGCAACTGGTAGACCAAAACAATGAGCCAGTGTCCTGCTGTTATTATGAGGTTGTCCAGTATCTGTCATTCCGGGCGTTCATGACTGAATGACAAGCCTTCGACACAGAGCACATGCATCCATGTTTCAAGTCAGTGTGGATTATACCTAGGTCGCATTTACCCATATAGTCGCATTCCAAGGCAAATGTCCTACAAACAGAAGTAACACCCTGATACCTACAAGACAACTGCATTGGATGTTTATGCTAACCAGTTTTAGATGTGTGGCTTTTGTAATCCATTTGCTCAATGTAGAACCTACAATGGGGAATACTGACATCTGTGCAGCGAGGAACACCTGGCTGAAGGCTCTGCAGTGCACAATTGCACTACCACTATATAACTCAGATCCAGACATGTGGGCCATAACACTGGTATGGACCATTCCAGGTGGTGATGTCCACATATTCATAAAGGCTACTCACATGTAAAGACCACTACTCTAACATAACTCATCACAGGTGAGTCAATGACTCAGGTACAGGTGACAGTGACAAATGCTGTATTCTAGGTTGTATCCTCATATACATCCATCACCTTGTCCCCAGACTACCAACACACATCCATATGTAGTATGACATAGTATGGTAGACCACCAGATAACCTTCAATTGGTGAACTGTACCTAGGCCTACATCAGCTGTGCAAAGTACCCATGTACAGACACAGCTGCATAATGTGTTATGCAATGCAATAATACCACTGTTTTTAACCAGTGCAGTTGTACACATACCAGGGTCCCTTGGATGTTGTCAGCATTAACACGGTCGACTGTTGCTGTACACCAGTAAACAACACCCTCATGGTTGGATATGACTTAACTGTACCTGCCCTGGATATGTACATCCCACACTCATACAACATAAATGACATTACCATAGCTTTCATTATCTTTTCTACATACAGGTGGCTACAGTCATTACACACATGCACATGGCAGATAACATGCTAACAGTACATAAGGTTTGATATCTATGGTCACAGAGGTAATATTCCCTCTCTAGTGGTCAGCCATGACACCTATCACATCATACAACAGCCCATGTGGCATGTATGTCTTTAGACATGTCCACCTAATGCAATGCCTACAAACATACCCAAATAACAGGACCATAGGACCTACACAAGGTCTATATTGACAGACTCAGGGAAATCCAGCCCTGCTCTGTATGTTCCCGAGTAGTCACAGGTGATATGTTCATAACATGTACAGCCATGTGTGGCCACAGCTCCTACATATACCCCATGTCAACAATTGCAAGCCATTTATGCTGTGTGCTGTTTGGACATTAGCCTTATTACCACAATAGCCAGTACATGCTGGGGTGAGATGTTTACAAGCCACAGACCTCGCACATGCTTGAATGAGTGTACTGCCTAGCTCTAACCAAGCACATTGCTGGCACTCTTCCAATAAACATGAGGTGTGTGTGGCAAAAGTGATGTGTTCACTGTTGACCATTACAGTGCCCTGGCTTCACCATGGCACTATCAAGTAACAGTTTGTAGGAGCATGACATTAAATAATGCTGTGTGTGTCTTGCTGATATGTGCTGTTGTCATATATGTACACTTGGCTACTCGGTGAAGGTGGTTGTGTACTACCAGTACATGAATACAACATCCATTATGGTGTAATGCTCGGCTATGTTTCACACATGGCATGGGGAAGGTGTGGAATGTATCCTCTTGACCTGCTAGTCCACTTACTGATGCTGACCGCATATGTGTACATGTATTGATGTTTGCTTAGATTCCATGCGTGTGCAGTGTCTAATGTTTGAAGATGACTGTTGTCTTAGTACATCATGCTGTTGCAATACAACCTCAACATTGCCAACTGTATATGGTGATATGCTCAAAGTACAGTAAGCTGTACATGAGGTATGGACAGATGTTTGGACATGACTACTAAGTGGTGGGGTTACTTTGCAGATGAATGATTACTGAGGACAGCTCACTGGTGTGTTACAACCATTCCTACAATAGCCTGTGTAACTGCTAAGATCTGGTTTTGTTAATTGAAGTGGAAGACAGACAATGTAGAATGCAGTAAGGGTGACAATGAAGGCAAACCTCTTGACACCTGTAACAGTAATACCTCCCCTGTGCATATATTGTGCATATATCAGCACAGTTGGCAAAGGAAAGAGTCAATACACTTTGTAGCGAATGCGATAGTGCTGCACTTTTGTAATACCTATCATGAGATAGGCAGGTGTTTGAGTCACAGTACTGGCACGTGTGGGTGTCCATATATGTCACGTATGATTGGGAATACATCCCACATGTTTTTCACTCTCTTGAACACTGTTGTTGACATCAGTACAGATTGAAGTGTAGAAAGAAAGGCATAGGCAGTTGGTTGAACCTCACACATGTCAAGTGTCTGTATGTGTGTGACATAGGTGTATATCTTTGTGAATGCCACAGTGTGTGTGTGTGTGTGTGTGTGTGTGTGTGTGTGTGTGTGTGTGTGTGTGTGTGTGTGTGTGTGTGTGTGTGTGTGTGTGTGTGTGTGTGTGTGTGTGTGTGTGTGTGTGCAGCTGTCCATGTGTATGGCTGTCTGTTCCCTGGAGTGAGGCTGTATTTTACCAATGTGAAATGTTAATGCCCCCTCCCCCCATCCACTCAATGCACTCTAGAATCCCTGTTGATATCATCAATCTTATATGGGCATTCTAACCACCTGTTAACATGTACACCCTGGGGTGCGACTTGTTACATAGCCTACTGATGAACCCCCCCCCACATACACTCAATGCACTGTAGTATCCCTGTCAATGTCCTTGATCTTAGGCCATTCTGACTGCCTGAACATGTGTAATCTCTGTGACACGTCTTGTAATTGCGTAGTACTATAATGATGATTTGCACATAGGCAGGGGTTCTCATCTGAACACTGGCAACTGTGTGTTATTGTGTCTGTGAATCCCTGAGTGTGTGGGTGTGTCTGTGTTTGCATACTGTCATGGCAGTGGGTATTACTGCTTCCCAATGAGAAGCCACTATTTCCACTGGCTTTTACCCTTGTCATCCGCTATACCACTCTTTTACCTCCTCCCCGCTAAAGGTAACTATATCTGTGATGTCACCCACTATGAATGTGATGGCTCTGAACACAGTAGCTTACTATACAGCTATCATGCTCTTGGATCATTAGAACAGTAAACATAATTGAAACATGGTAGATTAGAACTGTGATGGTGAAGCTACAAAGTGTGTGCAGGTATTGTCATACAGACCTGTGAGTATTCAACATGTACATATGGGGCACTAACCACAAACACTGACATCCCCCGGCACATGCAACTACACCTGAAAGAGGAAGGCAGAACATCAAGATCAACATGCTGTTAGTATTGTTACACATGATACATACTGTCAAATGTACAAAATGCATTCTAAAACTGTAATACATGGTATGTCTGCTGCCTATCAACACTACTCAACAATATTAATCTACAGATGTCTACCTAGTAGGTTCACCCTGTGCATCAGATCATATGAGCATGTCCCTGCACTGATGGTGTGGATGATAGGGATGCAGCACAGGCATCATCATATGCACAGGGTGATAATGTTTGCCAGAGGCCTAGGCTGTGCCATTGGATGACATCATGTGTGTGTGTTAGGGCCTGTGATATCATTGGGCGTGTGTGGATGTTATGCGTGTGTGTTGAGGTGCCCTACATTTGTTTCTGGTGTGTGTGTGTATGCATGCACACAGGTCTGGCATGTGGCTGGCCTACACAGGGGTATTAGTGACAGCTGCAGACTGCACAAAGTAGGTTTCAGAGTTCACGGTGTCCGGCCATGACCAGGTGACCTGCACCTGCCAGGGGTTGCATGGGCACTACCAGGCAGAGGTCCAGATTGGGTACTGTCTGATGCCATATGTCCACTGGAATTGTGTCCCTGTTGGGACCATCCAGCACCACATGCACATGGCCTGCTGTGTCCTGGTGTGGACTGCACAGCACCAGCTGCACTGCTGCTGCTATCACCACTATGGGAGTGGGTATGTGCAGTAGCATGTTCACGTAGACTTTCAACAGGTGATGTAGCTGACATAGGTCCACGTGCCTGATGCCTCACTCCCACCAGATGTGCCAGCACAGACATTCCATGCTCGAGGATTGACATGCCATGGTGAAGGACTCCAACCATGTCACCCAATCGTCTATCCAAAACATCTGCAAGATGATGGTGAGCATTTGCAATTGCCTGGATGTTGTCAGTTAATGAATGGACAGAAGACCTCTGAAGCCTCAGACCTTCTCTGTTGTGCCATTCAGCATGTGCCAGTGCATCCATTACAGCCCAAATCATGCATCTGGTGACTCCAGCTGATGTGCTTTGTCTCGCAGTGGCATGTTGGCCAGTGGTCCTTCTATGAGCAGCACTGGGCACATGCCTGTGTGGGGCATCACCAGTCAGTTGACTGGGATCATGGTGTGCAGGCACACCTTCCATAGTCTTCACACATCCGTGTTCCATGCTACCACCCACCAACTGTCCTTCCTCTATGGCCAGTGGTGATGGGGTATGTGTAGGCAGGGGAACTGTGTGCGAGGATGAAGGGGATACAGGTGGAACAGCAACCAATGGTACAGATTCAGCCCCTGACAACCCTGCCTGTGCCTCAATCATACTTTCATCATCACTGCTAGAGTCTGTGGGGACAAACATCAGGTGGACCTCAGGAGGGCAACACATCGGCATCAACACCTGTGAGGGGAAGACAAGAACTGTACATTACACGTTATACCACAGACACACACAGACACCTGCTATGGCACCCAACATCTTGCAACATGCAGATGATATGGCAGATGGCATTCAGCTTAGACAATTATAGTGGTAGTTATCATACATCCCTGAGTTGCACACAACAGCATGCATGTGTTATAGCAAGTGGCATGCACCTTACACAATTATAGTGGTGGTTAGCATACATACCTGTATTGCACCATTTGTGTTAGTAGCTTATGCCCCATACCTGCAACACAATGCATGCACTATGCACCATTGCACCGCACTGCCATGGTGTGTGCAACATACACCATATGTTAACAGACCATCGCTGACCTTTGTACATCTGCCACTGATGCTTTGTGTTGGCCACTGCCCCTATGTGTGAGGACATGAGCAGAAGGGTATGTCAACTGAATACTATGTTTGCCTGAGCCCTAGCTTGCATATCTCACCCAAAGCAGTGCATGTCTGTTGAACATTATTCCACCTACCCCTGAGCTGAGTCTACAGACATTCTGCATGTGGCTGTACACACATGTTTGACATGGCTGTCCCTACTTTGCAATGGTGCCACAGACCAGCACAGGTTTACAGTACACCAGCCTGATGTGTGGCGTATGACCTTGCCAACCACATGTAGTATGACATTTCTTCTGCTAACGTGTTGAATGACATGCATACATGTGTAACACAATGGTGTCCTTTCCAATCTTCAGTATGGTAATGGTGTCCCAATGCAAGGACGTGTGATACTAGCATGGGCCATCAGCTGACGTAATGTTGTCTGTCCGCCCTACAAATATGCAGTGACATACTGCACATTGCGCTGATGTGCATAGCCATTGCAGGGCATCATGTGGCTTCACTATTGCTATACAGTGTGAGTTACTGACACAGTTCATAGCCATGACTATGTTCACATACAATACATATCTAATGTGGAATGTGACCCACGTCACTGAGGTGTATACACACTAAACCCTAATGTGGAATGTGTGGCACAGGTCACAGAAGGGTATACGGATGACACCCCTGCACATTACAACCATATTACTGATGCCTGGCAACTATGCCCACACATGGTTAACTTAGCAGTACTCTATGTCCCACATGCCATCTGTATACCTCACACAGGAGCAGGCATGACAGTGATATCTGACACCAGCAAGGTGAATGTACGGTATCTGTGGCCTGATGTGGTTGTATGTGTATGTTGTGCAACACATGTATGTATTTGGATACTGTATAGGTGAATGCTTTAATGTCGTGACACTCTCAAGATGTTCAAGACATGTTATGTGGTGGTTTCATGTTATGCCTACACAAGCTGTACACAGGTCTGTATGATGTTTAGTGTTTCACATCTGCAATATCACCATTACGCAAAGGCCATAGTTGTATTGTGTCGAGCCAATGTACAACAGGGTGTACACTCATGTAGATCACTTCTACTGTGTGTGTTGCTTCATGTCTTTGGCCATCCTCCATGGCCATGTGTACACATGTTCTGTCCAATGGTTGTGATGGCCATCTATTTCACATGTCAGTGTTATCTCATATGACATACACCCATAGATGTCATATGCTCCACTGAGGACAGGATTATGCAGACAAAGGGTGGTATGTATGGGATGTGAGACATCATGTTTAGCAGGATAGTTGAGCAATGTTGCAGTCAGCCCACTACATGTCATGGACATGTCAGATAACACATGACATTGTGTGACATTCATAGCATGGGTATAATCCACAAGGGTGTATCCTGTGGGCTGGTCATACTCCAGCTCCAATGCATTTAGAGTGTGTGCACACATATGCTCTCTGTACAGTGTTGTTTGTATTCCCAACATGTGTAATGCTGATATGTAGTACCTGTCCCTACAGTGAAACACACCTCCACCATTGTATTCACAGTTGTCCACACATATGGCAATGACAGTTTGGAAGGTTTAGTGTAGGTGTTTCATATAGTCTTCAATTTTTTCACATGGGTAACCACTGTGATGCATTGCAGGTCTGACCAGTGTCTATTAACAGGACCACCATACATTATGTGTACATGTGTTATGGCAGACAGTATGCAATTAATATGATCTGTGCATTATCAAGCCTGGTAAATAATAACAATCTCACCTGACACAGGCTTCTGTTGCTGCAAAACGCCAGAGGTACCTAAACAGGAGTGTCACAGCAGTAAGATCATTATCCACACCTGTGTGATACCTAGAGGGTGCAATGTCCATGTTAGAACATAAGCCAGTACAATGCATTATACTATGGAGTATGCACATCTGTGCATACATAAGAGTAGCAGACTATAGTATGTGGCATGTGTGCATACATGCCTTGCTTATGATGTTACATTACATATTGTACAGTAACACATGTAACTATGTGAAATATAGTTGTGTTATATGTGCAGTACTGACTTACCAGGCAACTTCAGGCTCGGTGATTGAGAGACACCCACCTCCACAATACCAGCTAAAGCTTGTGGATGGAGGTCTGCAGGTGTCCCCAGGTTGGCCAGTAGCTCCTCAGTACGTGTAAGTGGGGGCTGAGTGAGTGCCCCCCCCCCACCTGTTGCACCTTTTTCCCTGGCGATTGCATTAGCAAGCTGTTTCGCCCATCTTATGAGGTCAGTGCAGTGTTGGTGCACCTGCAGATAGGTGCAATTGTGACCACCAACATCATTTAACCTCCTGCGGAGTTCCTCCCACAGGGCATCTCGGTGGTCTGCATCCTGTGGCACATGGCTGTAGAGTGTTGAATAGTTGTCGAAGAGGTATGGGATGAGGACCTCATCCTCCATGTGGGTGTATGCTGGCAGCCTGCTACGCAGCATACCTGGAAGACATAATGATGGAGACAGGTCACAGTAACTCACAGAGAAGTACAGCTGAACATACTATCACATTTATTAAGATTACAAATAAGTCTTTGCAAATCTACATGACACAAACACTACTGACATGTTTAAGTCACACACATTTGACACTTACTGGTGATGTGATGTTATCACCATATATGTGTGTGTCATGTGATGACATTGCTCATACTCCATGTGGATGTTGTCTTGACATGGGCAAGTCTGTCTGCCTGTACTGTGTCTTTACCTATCAGCACATGCCTGGATGTGTTCACATTAATGCAATCGACCTTAATGCTGTGTATATGTCACATATATAGTCATACATAGCCTTTAGGGATGTGACCTGTGACCCTGCAGACTTGCTCAAAGAATGTTTTACATGTATGTGTTTTGCCATATACATCTACATGGCACTGTACAGCTGTATAGCATCCTGCCATGTATTGCCTGTGTTGCACATGTGAAACACATGGAACAATAGCTAGCCTCATGGTATTTGCAGGGTTGGATAGCAACTATAGCATGTATGGTCATAGTGAACTAGTAGGTTATATGCCCTGGGCCATTTATGAGCCTAGGCAGACAGGTTACCTAGCTGTAGGCAACAGAGAGGTAAGTTTCAGTGGCCAGTTCAAGCAGTGCCACAGAACTGATCCACAGGGTTACTGACATATTTGGCATGTGGTCTTCCCACCATGTCACAGAGAAGGGCGATATACAGCTTTGCTGGACAGGGATGCATAGTATGGCAAGAGTATGTAAAGTGTACGGGACAGAGATCTGTCAGGCATGTTGTGATCTTTGTACTAGAAAGGTGGACGCCCATAAAGTATGTGTTTATTTGGGATCAGGATGTGTTAAGTGTAGCATGTCCAACATCTTTGGGTTGGACATGGCTTTATTCAGGGTAGGCTGCATGCTACATAGTGAACCTAGGGATTGGGAAGGGCAGTGTAGGCCATCTACACATGGGCAATAACCCTTAAAGGAAATATGTGATCTATTATGGGTCTCATGAGTGTTGAGTATGGCTGAACAATTATCTCTATATTCATGGATGGCACCCTGTCATGATTAGGGGTGCCATATATGACTACCTGACTGGTGTGGTGAAGTAACTATCAAAGGAAAGACTACTGTCCAGCTGCATCCCATACACATACAGTTGCCATTACGTTGACCGCTGCCTAGGTGGTAGTTCATAGGTACAGGGTTTTTAACATAGGGGATGACAATGCAATACTTAGTTGTCAGATTGTGCCATACGTCACACATCACACATCTGACACACAAAGCCCCTTCTGTATGTTGAACACAGCACACATTGAGTCAACTATTGTTCCTAGTTCATAGTGATTTGCAAACATCAGTAGGCAGATGCCTTCTCTGTTAGTCTGTGTGGTATAGATAACAATGAACCCTGTATTACTGTGGCTGGCACTGGATTGATGTGTGTGTATTAGTCAGACACCTTCTGTAGTGTTGGTTCTGCCAGCAGTCCAGTTGCCAACCACTCCTGTGACATAGGAATATGCACATAGTTTACTGAGTGTAGCTGGAACACAGTATGGGTGATGGTGTCCTAAGACCTGGCAAGGTCATGATATGCTGTGTGAATCAACCTTGCTGTCATCTGCATCTGTACTGAGTACATCAAATACGTTGATCATGGTTCATGGCCTTATAGACTAGACTCAGCAGGGTAGAGGTGCACTATTTCCCATTATCAATGGTGTCTCCCCCTTTGTGGGGTGTGATAACTGTTGCTGTGCATCATTCAGTGTGTACACAGCCTGACATGGAGCTATGATTGAACATGATGTGTATGTGGAGAGCTGATTGTGCTTACATTTGTGTAGGATACACCCTGGGATGTTGACAGGTCCCATGAAAGCTGTATGTATGACTTTAGAGAGTGCAGCTTATACCTGCATAGTTGTTATTACAGGGGTTCTGTAGTGTACATGGATATATAACTATGTGTACCTGTTGGGGGGGAAGGTAGGAGTGGGTTTAGGTTCTTCAAGACCCTATCTGGATGAACAGGTGCTGTTTCTGTAGGTGCCATACTTCCCATGCTATAGTGCTGTGCAGCACGGCAGGTCTTGTCGTTGCCATTATGATTAATGACACAGCTGTAGAATGTTGTGTGGTTGGCCTCATAATATGTGGCTAATTAGTTTCACAGTAGCTTTATGTGGTTTTATATGGTGCATCTGCATCTTATTGAGGCTGACCAGGGATCACCTATACTCATGTGTGTTCACTCTTGCAACAGTTGCTACCTTCTGTGGTACAGTTTAAAGCATGGTACCACCAGTTTGCCTTCTTGTTTGTGTTTGGTTGAATCTTGGTTCTGTTTCAATGGCACAATCACTGCATGTATGTGACTGCTTAAGGTATGTATAGGATTCAGCATTTGCAGATGTATTACCCATCTGCATGGGTGCCCTGACAGTCACCACTTTGCTCTCAGGAAGCATAATATTGGCTTTGGAGACTGACTATGTGTAGCATACTGTTAGCCCTATTTGTGTGACTATTGTGATCCATGTCATTGGGGTTGATGGAATCCAACATGCATTGAGTGCAGGTGTTGGTACATGAGGAGTCTTCCCAGTTCATAATGGAATAGTTGAGAGTAGCCATTATTATGGTTTTCTGTCTCAAACCTAATCTTCCCCATTACAGCACATTATGACAGCTGGGATATCTGTGGCATGGTGAGTGATCTGTTGCAAGATGCAATTTGAATTCCACTTTGGCACAAAGGTAGTTGCTCAGCATAATGCACCTGAAGTTATACAAGTGCAACTAGCATGGGGGTGTACATATCCTTCAGGAATATGGACACACCTGCGGCCTGTGTGTTCCAATAAAGGATAATGGGCAAGAGGAGCATTGAAACATGTTTCAGCTACTGCACAGATATGTTCTCCATGTTAGGGATTGACATATGTGAGTCCATATAGTGTTTCTGACATGTACCATTCTGTAGCAAGACCCACAGTTTATTGCTTGGCTGTCCCTGTAACAGCAGTGGACCTTCACTTGAACTGTGCATGATGAAGGCACGATAGGGGAAGCATGAGCCCAAGGCAGTATCCAGATTCCCAGGGGTGACAGGTGCATGCCCTGTCTGGCAAAGCATCATGGTCTGTCAACCATGTTATCCCAGGCAGACAGATACTGGATACCATTTGACTTGCACCACTACATTAGACAATTGTGGAATACAATCCTTTTGTCCCTGTACTGCAGTATCATTCTGGCCAATGGCAGAATGCTACCCAGGCCTTGGGACATACCTGCATGGGCTACAAGACCTGACAGTTCCTAAATGTGTTTCCATGCAGTCTAGGCTACTGCATCACAGGTCCTGCACAACAACATGGAATATGCCAGAGCCATGTGTATAGTTCAAAAGGTGGTCTGAGTGTATGGGTTTGTGGCTAATCATGGCAGACAGGCAGCTGGCAGTATGTATGCCCTAATATAGGTTGGTGTGTAACATAGTGCTAGAGTTTGCATTCACAAATGAGTACTGTTGGGCATGTTTCCAGCCATGTGTTCTGAGGTGTGGCACAATTATGCAGACTATGTCATACAGTTTGTGTATTTCATTGTCTGTCTCTTCCAGCTTGGGAGGTCAATTATTTGGCCAGATACTTAGAAGTGTCTGTGAATGTGTGTGATTTCTGGTATTGTGTGGGTGTCCTTACTGTGTTCTGGTAAGGGTTTGTGTTGATTGTGATGATGAGATGCATATGTTAACCTACATCTCATGACTGGTAACAAAACACAGTTCACCTGCTGAGAAGTCCAATCCTTTAATGTAAAATACAATTCATATGAGCGCTTTCGTCTGCATAAAACAAACTTCATCAGATAAAGTCCCACTATAACTGACATAATTTATAAAAAATGTTTAACCAATGAAATCTTCACATTAATAAAACAATTAATCAATAAAATTCTAAAGATACTGAACATTCAAAATTTAAAGAAACAAGAACATGTTGGTGGTTGTTTGTATGTATACACACACTTCTAACAGATTAAAAAATAATGCATAATGAAAAATTTGTGTTAAAAATATAAATAAACAAAGGAATAGTCTACAACATTATTTCATGGGTAAGTTGATGTAAAATGTATGGTTACATCTGATGTGTTGAAAATATATTTATGCCATTTTCAAAGTATATTTGCCTTTCCTATTAAGATGGCTTTGATGTTTATATACTCATTTAAACCTGGAGAAATATTGGATTTTAATCTTAACTGCCATCTAACTTCCTTCTGCAGTAAAATATTTTTGTTATCTCCTCCTCTGATTTCCAAATTGCCCTGATCTATGATACCAAATTTGAAAGAAGGGACGGGTTGGCACATGGTGGTGTGTTTGTATAAAGCACTGGTCTCTTTTTATTTTTTATGTCGTTCTTATGTTCAGAATCCTTTCTTTTAAATGATGCTCAGTTTTGCCATAATAACATGGGCAATAACAACAGGTTGCCAAATACACCACCATGGAAGAATAACAGTTACCCCTACAGAATTTAACCTCCATTATTCAACCCATTTTTAAAACAATACTATTGGAGGTGTTGATAGAGGAACATTGGGTACATCTACCACAGGGGTGGGTACCCTAGAGTTCTTGTAAGAATAATCTCTTCCTTCCAAGGTTCTTTTTAAAATTATTGCCCACCCGATGAATAAATGCAGGTTGATTCCCTATAACTTCAATAATTTCAGGGTTAGTTTTTAAAATAGACCAATTATCTTGTAAGATTTTTTAAAAATAGGAGAAAAGTTGTTGTGTTGAATAGAACAAGAACTTGAAAATTCATGGGTCTATCTTCTGATGTTTCTATATTCTCAATGGGTGCCCAAGTAAAGGTTTGAACGGGTCCCCACCCGTTATATACTTCCGTCAAAATGTTTTCTACCAAAACCTCAGGATACCCTCTTTCTCCAAACATTTTACCCAGTTTAATGAATTCTGGTTGGAGATCTTCTCTGTGGGATGTCATCCTAGCCACTCTGACAGCCTGCCCTTTTATAATACTTTTTTCTGGAAAAAGGATGTTGGCTGTCAAAGTGGAGGTAGCTGTTACACCAAGTTGGTTTTCTATACACCCGAGATTTAAAACCATTCAAGGTTTTGGATAGTGTAATGTCTAGATAATTGATACATTCTGCACTAACTTGGTGAGTAAAGACAACCAGGAGGTGGTTTGGTTGATGTGTAAAATAAATTCTTCCAACTCAACTGGTGTCCCTCCCAAATCACAAAAATGTCATCCAAAATCTGTAATAAGCTGTGATTTTAGCAGAAAAAGACTCTCAAAATGTGTAAGGTCTCCCATTCCAGGAGTACCAGGTTGGCATAAATGGGGCGCAAGCTGCCCCATTGCCACTCCACTGGTTTGTTTGTAAAAACCCCCTTCGAAGTTTATAAAGTTATTGTCTAAAACTATTTCCATTAGTTCCAACAATAAAGATTTTCTGTCTGGTGTTAATTCAGAATGTTTATGAATACTGGTTTCAAAAACTTCAAAGCCCTCTTTCCTAGGGATACAGGTAAATAAATCTTTCACATCGATGGTAATGAGGAGACTATCCTTGGACCATAACCCTTGGTGCATTTTGCCCAAAAAGTCCCAGGAGTCTTTTATAAGATGTTTATGTTTTTTTGCAATATTTTTGAAATTCTGATCAATAAATATTGCCAAGGGATGGGTTTTGGATCCACGGGCAGAGACAATTGGTCTAAAAGGTGGTTCCATGATGTTTTTGTGTGTTTTTGGTATCCCGAAAAAACCAGGAATCAGTGGGTGGGTTTGTCGGAGAAAATGAAAGGTCGTCTGGTTAATTCGTTGTTCCACCAAATACTCCTCTAAAAGGGAGTCAATTCTGTTGTAGGCAGTAGTAATTTCATTGAGGGACACCAAACAATAGGTTTTTTCTTGTGTCAAAATGGTACTTATGGCTTTTGTATAATCGTTTTGCTTAAAAATTACCAAACCTCCCCCTTTGTCTGGTTCCATGAAACGTAGTTGTTTATTTTGTGTTAAATTCTTCAGAAGGGTGGCTTCTTCTGCTTTTAATGGCTGTAGACTGTACTGCCTTCCAGCTTACCCCTGTAGCTGCATCCCAGACAATGTGTTGGGTGTGGTGTTAGGTGGGTTTGGCAGTGTACATGGCACAGAGATTAAATTCCCCCAGGATGGCCACATACACAAAGCCGACATTAGTAAACACCAGTGGCTGACTAGTGGACATGCCTGTATGAGCATTCAGTACTACAAGTACCAAGTACTGTATTTAGTTTACTTATTTCTTATGAAGATGTTTTAGACAGTGATGCTCACATGTAAATATTTGTGTTATGGATGTGACAACACTGGCTATTACGGAAACGTTGTAGCTACCTTTAGCAGCAATCTTCCTCTGAGGAGCACATCACATCCTGATAGTTGATTACAGATGATGCAAGTGTCTACAGGTCTGTTTCCTTCTCTGGGTATATACTCACATATCCACTGGGACCATGATCTCTGTTGGGCACAGACACCCACTCATCAAACAGAGTCATGTATCAATAGACTCTGATGTCACTATCAGCATGATCAGGATATAATCAGATAGTGTAAGCCATCACCTATGAAGCAGCTATTACACATGGGCAGCAGTCTGCTACATCTTACACTCCTACTGCAGATGTTACACTAGAGTTAAAGATGATATGCATCCTGTTTCATTACCAGTACTGTGCACTACCTTACATGCAATATGTGCAAGCGGCTGTTAGGTTGGCAATGAGAGGTTAGGCTACACAAACCTGGTAGTTCAACCAGTGTGTCTCTACTCTCAATATCCATTCTATGTAGATGTGCATAGTATTTTGGCCCAGCCCTGAAACAAGGGTCACTACACATTTGCATAACATGCCCACATGCACAGCTGTTATTGCTTGCAAATGATACTAGAGAGGTGGATATTACATGTGTTATGTGCATGGATAGTTACATAGCTCTTCCAATTATCTTTGCTATCATGCTGCTAAACTGTCAGATGAATACAAGTGATATGTATCCTGTTATTGAGTACTGTAATTGCCAATAGACATAACTACTGTTTGCATAACATAACAGAAATGCTATGTAGAATGGAATACAGATCTGCCTAAAATACTGTAAATTACAACGTTATTGTCACAATATCCCACAATGCAAACCATATTTGCTCAGTAAGCCCACCTTTGACATGTTCATCTTACTTATACACCCATACATATGTTGACTGTTACAATATATCAACATATACTATCCCCTGTTATAGCACATACTTGTTGTACCAACCCTGACACTGACAGTGGCTACAAGCGAATTGGTGAGTTCCAAGCCCATATCATCCCTTGTGGTGTATGAGGAGTTTGCCTTGTGACCTACAGCAGTACACACATAGAATACTACAAGCATTACTACTGCTCAACAATACATCGCTACAAGATAGCTATTTCCACTATATGCATTGATTACACTGCAATTCTTACAGAACAGGTACTACATACACAGACATACTACATGTTATACATACCTTCTTAGTAATTGGAGGTGTTATTGACTAGTAAAATACTCGTGTTCAGTTTGTCTTTCAGTGTTTTCCACTGTCCTACAGGTAGATACAGATGGTTTGAATGTGTGACAAGGCAACCTTTTATAGTTACAGATCAGTAACATGTGCTATCCCGATAACCAATTGGTGTTCCTAAGTAGCTAATTACATGCACGTCAGCTGTGCTGCTACTGCCTTAGCCAATACCATGGCAACAGTGGAGTATAACTGAGTACTCCACTTGAGCATTGTCCCTTTGCCTTACTTGTGAGGAATACAGCCTGGAAGTGTTGTTTGAAATCTATTGCAACAGTTGTATGGAGACGGACAGTAATATATTGTGTGTAATGCCTAGAGGATTTGGTCTAAATGTGAGTACTGCTGCTATATTTCTGAACATTGCTACTTGTGCAGGGTTTGTCTGTACCTAATACTTCTGCATATGTTTCAGTCTGGCCAGGATGTTTGACCAGCTGAAGGCTGCATAACTATGCATATAATGTTAGGGGGTTTACAGTGTGCTTACCAGACATATTTAGTTTGGTGTTAATGTGTTTCATACTATGCTGATAATCAGTACTCTGTAACACCTCCTGGTGTATGAACCTTTCAACCCTCTGAAACAGGATTAGTTCATACAAACCCTGTAACATCAGCAGCTATTCAATTGCATAACAGCAACTATTTCACATACGGCCATGTTAGTGTGTCTGTGTCCAGGTATGTTAAGGTTTCAGCAGATGTTGTACAGTAGTTGAATAATTGGTTATGGTATGACACTATGTACTGATGTAATTATTTTGGTTGTGGTGTAGATGTTGGTGGGTGTACATAGCACATGTAGGTGTGTAGGAACCCCTTTTATACTTCTATATGTGTGTGGGTGTTCTTTCCCTATGTGAACACCTATCCCTTAGTGGGCTAATACTATGGTAATTGAAGGCTGATTCATTAAGGCACTGTTAAATGCTTCCTGTATAGCATGCAGGTACTGTTAGTCCTTGAATCCTTTTGGCAATACATCAGAATGTAATAACGTTTTGCTAAATGAAAGCTGTCTGTTTATTTCTGTCATGGATATTTGCAGTCATTGCAGTTGTGCTGGTGACTGTGTCCATAGAACATATTTGTAATAGTCCATTGGCATATATTCTTCATATGTTATGTTCATATTGTTTGGGGGAGGTCGGAATGTGTGATTGCTATGGTCCATGTTATACTCAGATATGAACACTTCAGATGCTGTCTACACACATGTATGTATGTGTGTGCGTATATATATATATATATATATATATATATATATATATATATATATATATATATATATATATGTATATATATATATATATATATATATATATATATATATATATATATATATATGTATATAGATATAATGCATATTATTGCATATGTGTATCTGTACCTCCATAGATGTGCAGATGTTTTTAACCTATCTATTTATCTACATATATATGTAGATCTGTATATATTGACATGTCTCTATGTCTCTCTCTCTCTCTCTCTCTCCCTCATTCTCTCTTTCTCTCTCTCTCTCTACATATATATATATATATATATATATATAAGGTACATGGCGGTTTGTCCTATTTCTACACATTCCTCCCTTTTGTGTTCTAACCTGTCTGCATACACAACTGGGATAGATACATCTCAAGTAGCTTAGTGGTAGGTTACCCTGAGGATGGAGTATATGGTTGTGGGTTCTAATCCTGGAAGGTGTTATTATTTTACCTCTCAGAGTAGACACTGGTAGGGAAAGTGTGAATAACACACATTTAAGCTGTTGTAAGCAGGTTTGCCCATGGTCTGCGCAACATTTAGCAAACGTTAAACCTATGAAGCACTTCTCCATTTACCGTGTTTAAGCGCCGCTTACTGTTGTGCAAACCTGTGGAAACCGGCTTACAACTGCTTTAATCCACCTGCATCCAACAGCCCTTATTCTGGCCCTCAAAGTAACTTAACAGCCCTTGCCGGTCTTGAACCTAGGACCATGAACACCACTGTCACTGACTTTACCACTAAGGCATCTGAGATATATACAAATGTTATGGTGTTTAGAATATACATTTTACTACAGGCATTCCTCACTACTGAAAACAAATGTGACAGTCAGTTGGTGTACATATGTTTGATACATGTTAATGTTCATATGCTTGTGAAATTAGGTGTTGCAATGTGACATGACAGGGTGTATTATAAATGAAAAAGGTTCTTGTTTTGTGTCCTTTTTTATATTGTCCCCATACTCCATCTATACCCCTCCAGTTCACTTATTGAACATCCGACCCAGGCTCTCCTTAATGCATGATTTCATTACCCATCATTACTCCTCCACCCCGATCTTCACATACACAACAGCCATCCCTTCTATGTTGAATTAGGTTAATATTAATAGTTATAATACCAGAGCTACATGTGTTTTGTGTACACTTCAATTCCTTTGGATTGTTTCTGTGTCACAAAGTGTTTTCATAGATGTTTATATATATGGCTATTGATGTAACTGTATAATATATATATATATATATATATATATATATATATATATATATATATATATACAGTCATCACTGACATATATAACTTTATATTTATATCTATGTGCAGACATTACTGACATGTATATATATATATATATATATATATATATATATATATATATATATATACATATTTCATATTAATTTGTAACAGTAATACATATGTAGACTTGTATGTTTTGGTTCACATACTACAGTACATTACAATGTACTGTACATATGTTATCAAAGTGACTATCCCATTTGTGGTCTTTACAGTGTAATGCATATTTTATAAGGTGTAGTCTAAAGACCATGAAACATGTAGACACCTCAGATGGCTTAGTGGTAAGTCCAATGACTATAGTGTGCATGGTCCAGGATTCAACACCTGTGATGCTTTAAACTGTTTTTAACTCCAGAATAAGGCTCATTTAAGCAGTTGTAAGCATGTTTAAAAGTGTTTGTGTGACATTATAGTAGCGGTTAAACACAGTTAAACAAACTTTGTAATGTATAACCTGTGCACACAAACACGGCCACATCCGCTAACTACTCAGGATATATATATTTCAGTGAAGTAACATCTCACTATGTGCTTACATAACATTACATTCTCTGTTGACTATACTCTCCTGCACACATGGGTTTATATGAGTGTTTCAAATGTTTATTATACAGACGATTACTACCTATATATGCAAGCTGTGGTTAAGGTATACTTTTTAACATGATAAACATCCCTGATTTTATTGGGATTGGGACCTCGAATGCACAGATACTATGCAGATGCCGTAACCATTACACTATTGACATTAATGTTGCTTCCGCCTATTTCCTATTTAGATGATTTCTTTGTGTAAGCTAGGCTAAGCAAAGGGCGAATGCCCCCAAACCCACTGAGCTTCACTTACTCTTGAAATAACAACATATAACAAATGTAATGTGAGACAGTACATTACATTCCTAACTACATTAGGCATAGCCCCTCACTGACACACTTCAAGGGAAACCTTGTTGTGTGAATGGGTAACAGAATATACACCCCTGGGATCATGTGTCCCAGAACCATACAGCCAGGGGGTCATTGGACTTACCACTAAGCCATCTGAGGTGTCTACATGTTTCATGGTCTTTAGACTACACCTTATAAAATATGCATTACACTGTAAAGACCACAAATGGGATAGTCACTTTGATAGCTGCGAGACCTGTTGGGAAAATTGAATGGTGTTGAATTGTCACATTAACATGTCCTCTTTAGATCACTAAGTGCCCCTATCACCCTTCACCACCCCAGTCTTCAACAGCATCTGGCAACTCTGCCTGGAATTGCTTCATTGGCTATGCTTGACAGAGGCTCAGTTACTTCATCAATGGTGCAGAGAAAGCCAACACACTGTAGCTATGCTTCTAATTACCCTTGGGCAGATAAGTAGTAGGCTATCTGTGAACCTCAAATGTGCAGGCCATCACAGCCATAGTATGTGAATAAACAGACTTTCAGATCACAATATACAGTGAGAAATCACCATGTAGTCAGGAAAAGGTTAAGTACAGCAAGAACATACAGAACACTGATACTTAGTCACTCCAAAAGCCTATCTTGGAAGCTAGAAGACTTAGTTTAAGGCTTTCTATTGCTTACCAGTAGGTTACCTACAGGAGAGATGAGAAACAAGCACAGATGGGAACATGCATGCAACAATACCATACCGGCTTATGTGTCAGCCTTAGGCTTTGGAATACTGGTCAAGGCTACTGGTGCCCCCATGGTGCTTTTTTTAGGAGAGTCTCAAAGGTGAATACCAGCTCCATAAACAGCACAATAGCAGAATCAATGAGGGTTATACTGCTCAACACCAGGGGTTGGGATCACAACATGCATGCACTCACAGCACTCCTCAGGATGAACAACATCAACATCTGTGCAGTAACTGAGACTTGTCTTAAGGCTCCTGAGAGAGCACACCAGCACTACCAGACTACAACCCATACCACACATTTCAGCCACAGAACATGAACTGACACAGACATGGAGGGGGTGTATCCATATTCATCAGGGATACCTACACCTCCAGGTTAGTGGGGCAATACCTCTGAGATCATCCATGTGCAGCTAACGTCAGCCACAACTGCAGTATAAACTGTGACCTGCTACAGATCACCATCCATGACCCAGGACCACCACGCCACTTACCTGGAGACAGTGGAGAACATGACAGTCCTAACGCACACCCTGGCATTGGTCGATGTCAACTACCTAACCATTAACTGGGAAACTTACTGAAGTACTCACTTCCAGGCCCAGTGCTTCCTGGAATTTATCACCTCATATGTCCTGTATCAGGTGGTAACCTCCCTAGCGAGGGGCACAGCAGAGGTTAACCGGTCACTGGTTAGATATGACCATGAACTATTCACTGTTTCCACACCCAAACATCTCCCCCACCCATAGAAACCACAGTGTATACCTTTCCTACAGCTAAATCTGCACTACTAGTGACAGGGGTGGGGGGTTTTACAGTCCCCACACTAAGGGGAAACACTGCTCAAGATACAGACATATTTACAAATGCAATCTATAAGCACCTACATGGATGTATGGATTGTGCCATCACTGGTAAACCATGAATCACTCCTCCTAGACAAGGACGCCAGTCTGGTGGACCCCTGCAATAAACAGGCTATACTACGGAAGTAGGACAGTGTTCCAGACTAACAGCAAATCACATGAATGGCAGACATCCATGACCACTATTAGTATGATACGTAGGTCCCTCATGACATCAACAAAGGCTAACATCAGCAGGAAAATACGCAAGGATTCGAAAGATAACCACAAAGCCTTCTTTGGCTATGTCAAGGATCTAAGTGGGGACACACAGATTTGCAATATGCCGGTGAAATATAGCACAAAATATGCTGACCCTAGTGATGTCACCAACATACCTGCAGAAACATTCAATGCAAACTTCACCCCCTAAAGAGCCCACAACACTACCTGAATGGTACAGTATCCCACACATCAGAGACACACAGGTGGAAATGGCCCTCTCTAACAGCAGAACACAGCATCAGTGGAGGCAGATGTTGTCCCAGACTGCATCTTGCAAACTGTACAAGACAATCTGACCCCCCCACCTATTTAAGCTTTTCAACCTCAGCCTCTCGACAGGCTGCATGCCCATGCAATGGCACATGGCAGTGGTTATTCCACTCCATCAAGGTGGAATCACAACTGACCATGGTATCTACCAGCCCCTAAGCCTGACTAGCCTGGTCTGCAATGGTATGGATTGCATCCTCATGGCGCTCATTAACAAAGACATTGGTAACCTCCAAACACGTGACCCAACCCAGGTCAGCTTGGCTGAGTGCAGTTCATGCCTACTGAACCTGTTTGACGTCTTACATACAGTCACCAAGACATTAGATGATGGGAGAGGTGGTTCACACATACTACCTGGACCTTGCCAAGGCTTTTGACACCATGCCCCACTTAGGTATTATTGATAAACACACCAGCCTGTACATACACCCATACATCACAGGTTGGGTTCCCAATGGGCTTACACACAGAACTCACATGGTATGACTAGCGGTCTCCATGTCCAACTCTTGACCAGTCATGACTGGTGTCCCACAGGACTCAGTCCTGGGAGCCCTACTGTTTGGCATATACTTCTCAGAGGTACAGGCAAACACAGGTGGACTATGGCAGACCTTGTTTGGCAATGACTGCGAACTGGGAGCCATGATTGATAGTCCAGCTGACGCAGACATCCCTCAAGGTGCCTCACAGAGACCGACACAGGGTGTCAACATCATGGCCTCCAGCCAAGTGCCACTTACTTCATGGTCATTCCATTGTGGATATTAAGCACCCACATATTAACACATAAGTGTCAGCCACTTTAATACAGACAAGGTAATGGGGTATCTGGGGACTAAGGTAGATTGTGATCTCCCCTTTGACTATCATATCTCCAACGTAGTTAGGACATCCTTCTATGTAAGCCATCTGATTACTAAAGGGTTTCCATCTAGACATAGTGGGGTTATAGTGCCCCTTTACTCATCAGTCCTATCATAGGGTATGAAAACCCCATTTGGGATGTACCTCAGAAGACACTTCCTACAGCTTGAAGGTCCACAAATGTACCTCACCAAGGGGATTACTGGCCTCAAACATATGCCCTATGTAGCTAGACTGAATAAACTCCTGCTTTACTCAGTGGCATCTCGTTTACCCAGAGATGATCTCTGCTGGCCAACACAGCCATGTCGAACTCAGGCTTAATGGATATGCTCCACCTGTGGGATTCCATGTCACAGTGAGCCACACACTGTAGTGAGCTGAACCTTGCCACAACAATAACTGGAAGATGCTGGAGGGACAGATTCCTGTCACAGACACTCCCCATACTTTGGAACAACATTGCTAACCACAATTATACAGAGTCCCTCACTAGCACTCTGCAAGAGAAACCTTGAAAAGTGGATAAGGAACAGTAGATGCACCCCAGGGATCGCACCATTGGCTCTGCTCCACAGAGGGACAGTTAATGAATCAATGGGATGGCAAAAGCTGACACATTTTGGCTAGGCTTATGAATGGCCTCTGGCAGTTGGTCAAGTACCTACCTATGAACCTATACATACAGTATCAGCACATGCTGATAGCTTAATTTACTGTTCAGGTGTTGACTTACCTTGTGCCAATGGCAGTTGTGTGTACCATAGTTGAGGGCTGCCTATGTTGGATGCACACAGTAGACTGCTTATACATGAAAATTTACAGGTGGTCTTGTATGTGTGCCATCCATTTTTACTGTGTGTGCAGCTGGAAAAAGGTGTCAGTCCCTAAATGCCTACGCTGTCAGTGTGTGTGCTATACATTCCCTCCTTGCCAAGGCATGGGCATACTGGGCATGCCTCCATTTGCCTACTGGGGCTGGCTCAGGGTGTTCATGGTCTGAGTACCTCTGTGCCTGTGGGGCCCTTGGCAATGGTGGTGGGCTGTGACGGCCTTCACCATTCTGTCCCTGCTGCAGTTGTTTCTGCAGGATCATATTGTGTAGCATGGCACATACTATGAAGATGTGGGAACACATGCCTGGAGAGTACTGCAAGGCTCCTCCAGATATGTCCAAGCAACGGAACCATGATTTCAGTATCCCAAACACACGCTCTATGATGATTCTGGTTTGTGCGTGTGCCTCATTATGGCATTCCTGCATGGGTGTGTGTGCATTTCTGATGGGAGTCATCATCCACGGTTCCAGTGCATAGCCAGCATCCCCCACCAGGTGGCCATTTGGAATGTCTCCCCTAGCAAATAACTGATACAGCTGTGCTGCATGCCAGATGTGGGAGTCGTGATAGCTTCCAGGGCTGCCAGCACACACATTCATGATAATGCCCTAGGCATTGCACGTGACTTGGCAGTTGATGGAGGGGTATCCCTTGCGGTTTATGTAGCACCTATCCTGCTCACCGGGTGGTGACTTGATGTGTATGTGTGTGCAGTCTATTGAACCCAGTACCTTCGGGTATTCTGTCACACAGTAGAAGAGACGCATATTGCTGTCCAACTTCTCATGCATTCAGGGGAAGTATACGCGCTGATTGGCATGTGGTAACATGGCATCCAGGAACTGGTGTAGTACCCTGGATGCTGATGCCTGTGAGATCCCCATGATAACCCCAGTTGGTCTTTGAAAGGTATCTGTAGCTAGTATTCTCAGGCTTAAACATACCTTCATATCCACTGGGATCGGTTCCCCTCTGTTTGTTCTGGCTCTGAAGCGTGGCCGGTACAGCTCCACTAGTTGCTGTAGGGTGTCCCTGTCCACCCTGTAATGCTCTACTATCTCCAGATCATGTAGCCCCTAGTAGGTTACCCTGGGTCTGAACACTCTCCTCCTCCTCCTCTAGTGCCTGCAGTGGTCGTGTGCATCATCCTCCACACCACCTTCAGTCTCCAACACATGCTGGTGGATCAAAGCTGTGGCAGCCCCTAACATGTACATACTAAAAGTTCCCCGTCTGCATACACCACTGGTGCAGAGTGTATAGGAATACACAAATGTGTGTGAGGTGCTTTCACACTTTATACTACTGTACTATGGATGCTGCTGATGTCATTGGGTGTGTATGAGCTATTTCAGCTGCAGAGTGTCTTAATTATGAGTTTTACAATGAGTACTGCAAGTGTGGGGCCTTTACTGTGGAGTTATGCTTGCCTGCCTTGAATAATCTGTTGCCCTTTAATTCACTTTTAAACATGGATCCCCTCCCATTATCAGGCATGCATCCACTTGCCGTCTTTCTTGTTTTGTACTTTTCCTACTCAGTCATGGCAAAATGTGTCTTGTAGCTGATATACTGCAAATCGGCTTTGTTCTGCTTTGACACTTTACTGTTTTCTTTGCAGTATAGCCCCTCCCCTTTCCTGTTCTGCAGGTAGCTGCTTTCAGCCTTGTTAGCTGTTGTCAATGGCCCACTGTAGGCTCCTAGGTGTTAATTAGTCATTTGTACTCCAATTTCCCTGCTGCAGCATTTCCTTATTTCTTTCCTATATCCTTCCTGTTTCAGCTGCAGTGCGTACCGCGCAAACCCGTTTACCGGGTTTATGTGAGTTTTCATCATCTTTCACATGCATACTCAGTTACCTTGTGTACTCTCAGCTAAGCAAAGCTATGGCCAGTTCAACACACCCCTATCCTGCAGCTTTGCCTAGCTAGGGGCAAACCAGTTTAGCAATGCTCCAATGTGCTTACAGCAATGGCGACACACTCCTTGATGTCATCTTTATCTCAAGGGCACACCTCGGTGTTATAACGCTACGCTGTGAGGTGCATCCTTACACCAGTGGGGAATCTGTGATTCACTATTACTCCTCTCATTTGCATGGCATTGCCTACTAATTCCTAGCTACCGAGCATAACACTGTCACAGCCCCTTAGCAACCCTTACGCCATAGTATGGTGTAGCATGCCTGCCATTGACTATTATGGGGAAATCATGATATGTGTTACATTGCAGTTTTATTCTATATTTTTATATTTTCCTTGAGATCCCCTTTGCACGCCGCTGCCCTGCGCTTCCATGTCACGATAGTGCGACTATATATATTTAATGCTAATTTTATATTTTGTACATTTTTTTATGCCAATGGCTATATATTTAGCCATTGGCATTTATTAACAATATAATACATGTGTTTGGTTGGCTGTCATGGCTCCGATTTTATGTTTGCAAAAATGTAAACCGTTTTCTACAGTTTACATTTCTGCATGCTTACACTATGCCTGCACCACTTTCTAGATCACTACATACCTTCATTTGCATGCTACACTGCAGCACATGGGGTAATTAGCATACAGGGCCCGGGAGTTGTGCGGGCGTAGCATACGCAGGTAGTGCATGTGGGAACAGCTCATATCTGGATCGCTCGGTGGCCATATTTGGTGTTAGAACGCTGATGCTACACCTGCACCTGGCGCAAGCTTTATGAATCCCGTGGACTGTATCAATATGGGAAAGCAGATGAGCCAGAATGACTGGTTATTATTCAGCAATAAGACAGATTTTTTTATTTTGTTTCACAAGCCTGTTGTAATGTAATTCTCTCATTTTATGTGGCAGACATTGCAATAAGGGCCAGATGGCAGAATATATACTATGACCCATGAATGTCTCTCAAAGTGAAAGTCAAAATGTATTGAAAATGGTTCTGCTGCTATTTTGTAACTTGTTAATAGGTTTCAGGTTATGCCACAATGGCAATCATGTTTAATTTTCAAATTACATTTTAGAATCTAATGGGCATTGCTCCCTGAACATTCAGGTGACAAGGACGAAATGCCTGTCTGCTACATATTCATACTTGTTTCTTGTGTCGAATATGTGAAAGTTAAAACCATATTCTGATCTGGAAGACAAATGAGATGTCTGCAATCAAGCTCCACACATTAGTTTTTGTCCTTACTAATTTCATAACTTCTACAGTTTATATGATTGGGCACAAGGCTGCCACATGTACAACATGCACATAAGTTGGAGACTGTTAAATATTTGGAAATAACTTCTGGTGACAACGTGTTACAGCACTGGTGCCTAACAGCCTTTGGTTCTCTTTTTCAGGTCCAGACTAAAATGCTGCCTGTATGGATTTTTCACTCCTTCCTACTTCTGCATGGCTTTTCACAAGGTGATCCATTTTAACTTCCACAGCCCAAGGACACAGAGTGAGGTGAGTGTGGATTGTGCAAACTAAGTATGCATATGATATATGAATGATTCCCTGTCCTGGACTTACTGCTTACTGGTATGGGCCCCAGAATCCTAAATAACATGTAACAGGTATCAGGAAATGGATGAGTGATGTTAAACCTTATTTAATTATTTTAGTGCAGTTGTAAAGTAAATGGGTGATGCAAACAACTTAAGTGGAATACTTCTGTATTTTATTTATATTTTAACATTTGTTGACCATGAAATTCCAATTAGGACAGAGCCTATTTTTAGTAGAGACCCAGGGAGAAACGCTCCAGATGCACATCATTCCTGAGTGTCTACTCTCATCTAACCTGCCTACTGGCTGCTGCTTTCTTCTGCTTCTTTTCTAACTCCCTAACACTCATTTCTCTGCTGTCTGCTTTGCTATAACTAACTCTCTTCTCTGCTATTACCCCTTTTTGTTCCTCTACTTGTCCTAACTAGTCTGTCATTTGTAGCTCTTCTGTATTACTCTTTGATCGATCTCTCCAGACCCTGTGCTATGATAGGCTATAACTAAATATCTTGTATGTTCCCCTTTTAAGTTTAGTCCTTGCATACCAGTGTTTATCAACCTCCTAGGCAGTGAAAGGTCTTGCCACAACTTAAAAAAGAAATCTAAAACACTTCTAAGTGCTTATCTGCAACTGTGGAGTGCACTGCAGACTGAAATTATAATTTGAAGTATTGCTTAAAAGATTAACTAACCAGTTCAGTAGCTGTTACTTACTGTAATACAGTTAGCCCTATTGTTGCCATGGACTTTGTTGTTTTAAGCCTAAGGAACATTCTGGTTTTATAGAACACTTGCCCATATGCATGATTTCTGCTTAACATTTTAGCCATTTCCATTTGCACATTCCTTACAGTTTTAGGATTGCCCTCAGTCCCTCTTTGAAGTACTTATTGTTTTCTTTTCTGTAAGTTTCTTTTCTTCTCATTCTCAGCCAGGCTTCCAACGCCGTAGTACACGTATTCACATTGATTGGCCTCACCACAGCTCACCAGTTTGAGCATGCATCTCTCCCTGAGCAACCCCCAAATCACTGGCCACACTTTTGGCTCCTTACTCTTATTGCTGCATTTCCTCTCCCACAAATGGGTTCTGAGAAACACCCTCTTAAAGTACATAAACCAGCACTACTAACTTATGCTCATCCTAAGAACCTCAGTTTAAAAGCAGTAAGTTAGCCATTTCAGGACAACCAACACAAGGTTTTAACTCAGTATCAAAACAAGAATGCAGAGCCTCATAACATAACTCAAATTAAATGTACTATTATGATAGCAGAAACACACAAACACCTCTCACTTATATTCTGCTACAAGCACTTTACCTATTAACTCTCCACTACCTTCTTCCATTAAACATATCAGTTTGCAGAACCAATTAAGACCTACAACCTTGCCAAAATGCAAACTTTCAGAATCCCACTTAGCATGACACTTCTAGAAATAATACAGATCACATCCACCCACACCTCCCAATATTCACCTTCTCAACCATATACTTCAACTTCCCAACTGCTGTTACATGGCAAATAGTCAGAAATGCTTCATATTTACCATCAAACTAACCACATTAATCCAAGTTCATTCTATATGCAGTTATCTTAAACATCTAATCTGCAGTACTGACAGATACTCAGGTGAGATGCAGAATAGAGTGAAATCAGTGTTGTACTAAGCAGAAATTCAGTGTGATGTGCACTTCAAAAGCACATTGATTGCAGGGAGAAACACACTCAAAGATATGACAGCAGGTTGTATACTGGTGCACATCTAGGTGGCATTATGCATTCTGGAGTAATAAATAGTACAAGAAGTGGTATAGGTTTACACTGTATAAAAGGTGCAGTGTCACAGCCTGCATCTGTTTGTTAACAGTGCAACAGGCTCTGTGAGTGGTTGACACTTGGGTGACTTACTTACGGGTGCACAGTATTGAAGGTCTTGAATGCATATGATAGCAGTGGGCCTGCTTGAACCCTACTCTGTTATAGTGCCTGCAGGCATAAACAGTCATTTGAGAGCAGACTGCATAGTATTCCATGCAGGTGATGGCTTTTCACAGTGTGGATAAATGCTGCTAAGATTTCTATACAGCAATAAGTAGGGTGAATCTGAATGTAAATTAACTGCATTATGGGTATTACTCAGTTCTACAAACTACTGCTCATTTTATTTAATTTGGGTTTCATGTGCTGACTGATATCCATAGAGCACAGAATCTTGCTACGTTGCAGTGTTGTAGTGTTCTGCACTGTTGAAACAATGTTCCACTGGTGTCCATTACAGAGTTTGGGTGGTGATGTGATATAATAACAGTGGTGGTTCCATACAAGGAGACACATGGACATTAATCTACTTCTGTGAGTGAGCAAGTGTGTTAGAGGGAAGCTAGGGAATCAGCAGCAAACTAAACCCACTTCTGGCAGCACATCTTTGTAAGTGATATTTAATGTAAATCTTGGAGACAGCTTTGGTATGCAGTATCAGTATTTCTAAACTGCATCAGCAAAAGAGGTCTGCTCTTAAACTATAGAAATCTGCGTTCTACATATATAACAAAGAGTGTTTTAGTACATACACTATAACTGCAAGCGCAGTATCAGCATTAATTTCTGAAGCCAGGATGTTCACCTGGCTTCAAAACCTAATTACAATTCTGAATTTCCACAGCATCACACAATCTACTCAGGCACTCCTGTAGTTTGTTTACACCCTCATTTGGCATGTAATCCCCTAAATCTTCTCTGACCATCTTCAACACCTCAGCATAAATCTGCTTCCCTAATATCCCTACACCATCATCATCACTATCATAGACAGCGTCTACCACCATCTTTGTATCTGTATTTTTACCCTTTCCATACTGTGGACTACATATTGACATGATCATTATTGTATAAAATTACTTTCATCTTAACCTTGATATCTCTGACCATTGCCACCTTGGTTAGACTGCATCCTGAATTCTAGTCTTTCTGTACACTCTTGCATCACTTGGGTGAACTCATGGTACAAGATCTCAGTCCACTTCCATTCCATCTGTGCCTTGGAACATGTCTTTTCCTTATCCAGTCCTGGTAGATTCCAATCTTCCATGAACATAAACATCTTCCTTCAACCCCTCTCCTTTATTATCTAATGTGGGCTCTCAACAAGACTCTCATCCCCTCCCTCAATATTTCTCAGGGTCAGTGCACTATAATATGCCTTTCTCTACTATAACTGCCAGGGTACTTAATCTAGGTTCTTACCATGCCTGCTCCTTTGCCTCCTTCATAGTGCCCTTCTTCTCTCTTGTTTTGCATTTAATATCCACCTTTATGCAGGTCACCACTCCACCTCCAACTATGTCTCATTTGACATTTGTAAAGAACCAATACCAAGGCACTTTCATTTCTCTCCTATTACCAGAATGATTACTTGTGAATACCTTTAAGGCTGTATTACCAGGAAAAACAGTACACATGTTTATTTATGAAGCACTGTGCTACTGATGTTTAAATTTCCTCATGTGAGCTCATTCACCTGACACTGTTTAACTTTGCAATTGCCTATAGGTCTGAGTCACAATAAATTAAAATGTGATGCTGTATACATTTTCTTGCAGCAGTGATCCTATTATTCATAAATCTATTGTTATTGTTACTACCTCCATACCTCTCAACTGTCCAGATTTTCACAGAAAGTCTAATTTTTGCCTCATATTTTTGGGCTGTTCCTTTCAAAATTTGATTTTAAATAAAGACAGGCCTTTGAGTTTCATACTCTTCAGAAAATGTATGCTAAAGCAAAACCTGATATTCTAGCAAATTTCTCTTTATAAGAGTCTTTGATTGTGGGCATTTGTCCCCCCCCCCCCATTATTTTTGGCTTTGCCAAGATTTCTTACACCAAGAGATTGAGAGGTATGGCTGCATGACACAACTGAACTTAATCTCACAGAAAATTAAACATACATGAAGGAATGCTGCTGCCCCCGGGGTTGTTTAGCATTGGTACCTGTTTACAGGAGGAGATGTCCAATAGTACATGACAGCTTGACAGAAGAGCCCCTTAAATGACTACTCTGAAATTTTCATATCAGAATTCCACAAAGTTGAAAAGTTCTAACCCCACATATCAATCAATTAAAACAGTAAAAAACAATAAAACACAAAAATCATATATAATTATTAAACTATTCAAAATACTGATGCTCATTTAGAAGTGCAATAAGGCATTTGTGTGTGGACAATACAGATATTACCACACACCCTGAGACTGTAAGGCATAAGTCTGAATAATATGGGTAGTATCTCTGCCATGCATACCACAAATGTCTTCTTGCATTTACAGAGATAGACAGATAGATAGACAGATAGATAGATAGATAGATAGATAGATAGATAGATAGATAGATAGATAGACTGATGGTCTGAAATATAGCTCTGTGTACAGTTATTTCAGTTTACCTTTACAATGTTGCAAATATGTGTGACTCAACATATATTTGACTCTAAAGGTCAGAAACTGCACTTTCAAATGCTGAAAAAATGAAATGTGCTAAAAAATGAATTTGACATTCTGGGAATGAGAGATGTTTTCAAAACACCCGACATTTCCAGATGTCTCCAAACACTGTTATGCAGGGAGGCAAGCCTCTCCTGCACATCCCACTCCCCCTGCTAATTTAATATACTAACTCCAAGATCGCACAACAGTGAGGGAAGGGGTACATATTCCGATCCCCACTGTAGTGCAATCTCCACTCAGAATGCCGAATCCACATGAGCGAATGCACACTGGCATTCACTCATTTGTGATTTTGGCAATTCATAGTTCATTATTACGAACTTTTGAAATTGTACTTTCGCACATCTGGCCATCGCAGATGTGCACTTCAGCCTTATACAGGTAAACTGTTATTTCTTATTCTATTAGGCCAACTGGGAAGTTAAAGAAGAAAGGTCAAATAGTAGGCCTACCTCACTTCAAAAGGGCACACAAGCTAATAACAGTACCCTCAGTTAACATCCATTATACTATCCTCTCTTACAATAATTCAGAAAATACATCTTCAAAGTTGATAAATGTGAGCCACTGGACAATGCAGTATTATAAAACACATCAGCATGACATGCAGTCCAAGACAGTTTAAACCAACAAAATGAGTTTAAAATTAAGATGCTTGTGATAAAAAGCAATTCAGTAATTAAAGTAGGAAGTAAAGTACTGATACTAAGTATAAAATGCTGAGATTTAAAATATATTTTCAAATACTGTACACCATTTTGTAAGTGAGGAATAAAATCTGCAAAGTGTATAAAACCTTTGCTGTCAGATAGTTAGAATATGAACTGTACACTAATTGTTGTAAGTAGCTGTAGATCTGCATCAAGCCATTCATTCTCTAATTACCCACGTAACCTAGTAAACAATACATGCTGCAAAAGGCTCCCTTTACGTTTTAATGTGACAGAAACTTACAGAAAGCTATATTTTAATTTATAATATTCTTACAGCATTAACAGCAGCAAATACAAAGCAACAGTCCAAAAACAAAAAGGAAATGAAACATAGATCCACTTTATTGATGTATTTATTTATTTAATTCATTACTTATTTATTTCAATTTGTCAACTGACTAGACAGGCTGATCTTACTAACTCTCTACAGCCAAGATCCAAGCTCTCAGATCATTAATAGACACGCATTAACAATTATTTACAGCCAATTTTAAACAAAGTATCAGCAGATTTCCAGTCATATTTAAAGCAGAAGGTGACAATTGTAAAATGTTTACCTCATGAACTGGTATAGTAACACAACAAACAAATAAGAGTAAAATAAAATAAGCAAACTGATTTTACACTGTCTCTTTGATAAGGTTTTACAATTTTCCCAGCATGTTGTCAATCTCTGTTTTTTAAACACATGATTCTGGTTAGTATCCCACTTTCGTATTGTAAGCAGGAAGAGTTGTGTGGCATTTGCTATTCATACTTTATGCTGATTAGATGTTCAGATTTGGCGCTGGCTGTTTCTGTTTCTCAAGGGACTTTGTTCCTATTTTCAATGTCTGCGGTCTAAGATTTATGATTATCATTACCTAGATTGTGACATTTTCAAAAGTCACTTCTGATCTACTTAATCCCCTTCTTACCAAACAAATAAATACATAAACTGCCTTCCATAACCCAAGATGGGAAACATTTTTTTCTAACTGAAGCATTGAGGTGGGGCATGACCCTTGGCCCTTGCACTAGCCTTCAGGCATTTAAAATTAAAACGGGCCCACATTTTTCTGTTATTTGGATGATAGTAGTTATCTCTCCTCTTTTATTGGCTGCAAAATGCTCTAGTCTTTCAAACCATTTATTTTAAAATGCTTTGCGTTGTTTATGTAAATTTTTGTTAGTACATTTTGACATTGTGACCCAAAACTTTTCTCGGGTATTGATCAAAGTAATTTAATTTAAATTTAGCACTGTAAAATTACTGAAGTAACATGCAATTTTAAAAGTGTACAAGACAGTGAGATGGTACAGACATACTAAAGAACCGTTTTATAACTTGTGAAGTTACATGCTTTATCCTAAAGATGAAAATAACTTTCTGCAGCTATTTGAGTAACATAATTCTGATAGGTGGTGGATAGTAGGTATCTGCCATTGCAAGTCATTTATTGATTGATTGAGATTATGTTTTGTTAATCAACATGTCCTGCTTGGCAATGCCCATTTTTGGAGGATTCCCATTGAGGAAAGATCCACATAAGTACATTGTACACACTAGGGTATGTCAGTATGTAATAAGCATATTGCAGAATTGCCATTAAAATAATACAGCTAGTCACAAAACAATACAGAGAAGTTCACAAGTATAAATCCTTTTCAGTTAGAGTACAGATAAGCACAGATACTTAGATGAGAGAAATGTTTATGCAATCTCTATACAGATATATTAAATATGACAAAGCTGAACAGGCAAGTTTTCCTATTATGTGACTAAAGTACACATTCAGGAATCTTACAACCATACAAATAATAATGTTGCTTTAAAACTGAGATATTATATGCTATTTATACTGTGCATATGTGATTAGGTGAAAAGGCTGCAATACAAGGTTCACAATGAAACAGCCGTAAACTCTTTTAAAGATCATGTCCAAAGGTTGTTTTCTTAACATTTTTTCTGCAGTAATTTTTGTTCTCATCATGTAAATTATGCTTTCTGAGTCTAAAACCTATAGTTTTTACTTTATTTTCTTCACTGGAACTGTGTGCATTAAGATTAATAAACTTGTGTTTGCATTTCCTGTAAGCTGATCAGCTGTCATGTCTGAGTCATGTAGTCCTGCATTTTGATGATGCAAGTGAGGTGGCAAACATCTGCAGTGATAAGCATGTAATCTGTAGTCTGCAGCAGAGTTCAACACATAAAGTGAGCCAGACTGCAATACAGTCAGTCACTCAGTCAAGCAATTAGACAGTAAATCTGTAACTAACTAAATGCATATATATTCAAATAAAAAGTAATAAACGAGAAATGGGAAAGGATAAAACTCCTAATGAAGTGCATAATGTTTGGAATAAGGTCTACTCGCATAGATATAACACGGTGTGATTACACCATATGCCAAACATTATACAGTGTAAGCACACAGATATAGGGAGTTGTCTATGGTGAGATGATCACTCTTAGGAAGAAAACTAGGGATATGTGAATCATCACAATGACAACTGCAGAAAAGTATGTTGGTGTGTGTTATACAACAAGTGTAATAGTGCTAGAAAGAAAAATGTTCATTGAACTGAATGGCCTTCAATGCAAGATGAAAACTCCACCCATATGTGGATGAGGTACTGAACCTGGCAGGATGCAAGACCACTTGCAATACGGAGTTACATCTACATATACAGCTGCACTCTAGGCTTCAAGTGTCAGGAAGAAAGCCTGGAACTATGCACTTGTGCAGTTTGCTGTAGTGTGAGCCACCCCCCAAACTCTCGTGGAGGTGATTCACAGTGCTCTGTCTTCAAAAACAGATTTAATGCCCTGGTGTACTAGTATGAGACTGAAAGCTTATCCCTCATCTTGGATGGGGAGAATGCAGTTCTGTTACCCATGATACTCTACTGGTAGAGCTCTTGGACTGGATAGCCTCATGGCCATGCTGTTCCACCTGTATGTCCAACCTGGTAACCTGCAAGCAATATAGGTCTGTCATACAGGCAGAGTTACAGCAACACAGAACATTCATAAGAATCAGGTGCCCTGCCAATGCCAAAGGAAAGTTTGGGTTATACGCAAAACAGGTAATGAGATTCAATAGCATAGAATATTACAGAATCTCAATACCTGTTCTTAGCAGAGTGAAATGTCTTTCGTTTCAACACCTCAAAGAATTGAACCACACATTGTTTATCCCCTTATGATGTCATCAGACAGTGCCACCATATTACAAAGAATCAGAAAGTAATTAGACAGCTGCTCAACATATGTCTCATATTTTTTTATTTAATATAGTTTCATTGCTGTAATTACATTAGAATCAGAGGCCATTTTACTTGATGAAAGCATAATTACAGAAAAATGAAGTGGAAAAACATGGCACATGATTTTACATAAATGAATGTACATTTAGTTTACAGTGGTATGGAGATTAAGTAAAAATGGGCCCTATATGATATATAAAAACACAAAGAATAAAGGTTGTGAAATAGGGTGAAATCAGAGCAGAGAGAAAGCAGGAATGACCTGAAAAATACAAAACTAAATGTGGGAGGAAAGGTAGCTGTTTAAGCAGGTGTAAGGGAAAGGAAATGAAAGAGCATGATCAGACATTCAGAGGAAAACAAGACAAGCTGAGGGGTAAACACTAAAAAACAAGTGTAGGAACTAGGGAAAATAAGCAAGGAGTTTTGCTAATGTCATAGTTCTGGTTTGGAAAAAGAAAGCTAGGTCATAATATTATTAAGTTTTACAAAGGTTTCTATAAGAAAAGGCTGAGACCTTTTATCCTAGAGTTATGACTATTTATAGTGTCCTCTTTACGGGACAGCAGGAACACCTATTGTAAAATTAGAATTTAGATTTGAATTATACATTTTTTTCACTTCTTAACTTACTTGACCAGTCATTCCAAGTTTTGTACAGACAACAGTCGTTATCTTGATGTCAAAATAAATGACAAGAAGAGAGAAAAATCTTTTTTTTTTTCAAACACCTTTATTGAATTATCACTTGTGACATAATCAAATTTACATTCATATAAAAGTAATCAGAGTAAATTAACATAACAAACATTATACTTCACATATATTGCTATATATCATATAACCTAAGCTATATTACATAAATTATTCAATTCTTCCATTTTTTTAAACAAGAAGCATCTTTATTAAACCATCACTTACTACATAGGCAATCATATATTTATATAAATGAAAACAAGACATACTGACAGAATCCTTGTTGCAAGCATTTTACATCGCAAACCATACTGACACACTCCTAGTTGCAAACATTATACATCACTTATAATCTACCCAATCTTTCTCACTCAAACACTATATAGCTCATTTAAGTTCTGCCACCTTTTAGGCCTCATTCCTCCCCATTTTCTCCTATGTAGTTTGCCCCTACCCTTTTCTAAAGATCTCAGTTCCATTTGTTTTATCTCTGTTATTATATTCACTACTTCCAGTATAGTTGGTTTAGATTTTGATTTCCATTTTCTAGTAATTGCTTTTTTGGCAGAAACCATTATTAGGCTTAGCAAGGCCTTACCATGTCTAGGCAATTCTGATTTGGTATCATAGCTCAAAAAAATGATCTCCCTCGTCAGACCAATCTGCTCACTCAGCTATCTCTGACAGTGCATCCTGCAGAGAAATTTTAAAGTTCACCACCTCACCGCACCCCCAGAAAATATGTTTCCAATTACCTCTTTCTTCATCTTCACACCAATATTTACCATCTGCCTGAGGAAAAATTCTCTTGAGTCTACTTGGGGTATTAAAATATCTATGTAAACATTTTCAGGCAAAAATCCTAAATCTTCTAAATTTTATTGCATAGAGAAAATCTTGAGCTGGAGAGAAATTTATTTGTCAGTCTGTTGGAAGACTAATTTGTTGTATAAAGAAATATAATGAACACTGAAAGAAAAAGCTAAGGTGAAGAACTTTAATGTGGCTAGGAAACTCACTTCACCCAGGAGGTTAAGATTTGCAAATGGAACCCCGTCAATGTCTTGCCAAATGGCAAAGTAGAAAGTAGATAATAAAATGGTATATCTTTTTTATAAATTTAGCCAGAGCCCATAGCAGTCTAAACAGTCTGCAGGGTTTGCAAATAACAGTATCTGGTATAGTTACATGACAAAAAGGTACTGAGTGCTTGATTCTAAAATGTTTTGATGTAGCATGACAGGGGACCTCCACCATGATATAATGTTACCTCAAACTTTCTACTCTGTTTGGCCCCAGGTCCCAGAATGATATTCACCAGATGACTACGTGAAGCTGTCAAGGTGAATTTCTTGTCGTCAGGGGCTCGAAAACATAACAGCACTGTTATGGTCACCAACCTGCTCATCATCTTCTGTATTATTGTAATGTACCATTACCATTATTGTTATTAATGCATTTGACCTAATCGGCCTGGGTTGAGGCTGAAAAGGGTCTTTTGACTAGCCTACCTCCCAGTTAATACATCTCCCCAGGTAATTAATAAATAGATAGATAGACAGATAGACTGATAGATGACCTCTGGAGCAATCCACAGAAGGCCAACAGTACACCAACACATGTATGTCAGCATTAGTCGTGTACACATTACAGGAGGAGATAATGTCAGGCCTGCAGATAGAAGGTTGAGATTCAAATGATGGCACATCATGTATGATGGTAAGTGTGTCACATCACACGTATTGTATTAGTTTCATTTTAGTGACTTCCTCTTCTTAGAAAAGGAATGACACTGTGTTCATCCAAACTGTCTATACCTGCCAGTGCTGGACAGGAGTGCTACACACAGTGCCCATTTGTATGTCAGCCTTAGTACTGCAGGTGTGTGGCATAGCCCATGTAATGCCTGCATTTCTATGGACAACAAGAAAGGAAGCTCTCATCAAGGATCCATATAACCATGAAACTCCCTGGTAGTTTCAGTGGGCTATGCATATTTCATCCAACTTACAAACTGTCACACAGTTTTCATTGGTAGTTACTACGCATGCAGTTCAGGACACCATTAAAGAGCCTTGTCCATACTTCCAGTTGCCTCAAAGCACTCCCTGGTAAAGTGACTTGCTCAATGTCACACAGCACAAAAATGAAAGTGGAAAGATTCAAACCCTGTACTCAGAGCTAATGGACTAGGGTCCTCCAGCCACACCAACATCACATTATTTATCATGCTGTACACAATTAACTAAAATGCTATTCAGTCATCTCAGAATGCACACTGCTTTCTTTTTTACATTTAAATGATCACAGAAACTTGAATTTATTTCAAATTTTACTGCAAAAACAGTGAGAAATTTGTTAACCAAAACAAAAATTTCTCAGGCTGAAAAACAGACTTGGCTTGAGCAACAGTAAACTTCTATTCCCTTGAAACTCACATTTCATTAATGTGCATCTGGCAAGCAATTAAGTTACAAGAAACATAGGCTGGAACTCCTAGTGAAATAGTGTATAGCAAAACACTAATTAGCAGCTATGTGAAGGTAGATAGATTCAAATACAATGAGTAATACATTGCTTTCTTACCTGTGAGAACACTGCAGAGCAAACTCCCGAACATCAGTGCTGTGCAACCTCAGTGTGCTTGTCTATGTATTCCAGACGCAGTTAGTTTTCTGGGCAATTTGCTGCCCATTTGTCTTAGATAAAGTTTTTGACCTCTGACATGTCCATGTCAGAATAATAAATACAGATGGCATTGCAGACTACATAGGCAGAGATACTTAGAAAGTTGTTTCATTTGGCATTCATTTTCTGAATTCTGAAGCTCAAATCAATATCATTACTTAGTGTCTGACTGCAGATATCTCTACATAGCTTTTCATCTCAACAACAGTCAAGGGCAAAGCCAAAAATAATAAGGAACAAAGGCCCCAAATAAGGAAAGAATATCAAATATATTAATCTTCTTATGTACTTTGAAAAATTGCTACCATAACATGCTTTTTTACTTAGCATGAGTTTTCTGAAGCATGTGAAGTCTGAAACTCAAATGTCTCATTATTTAGCGAATGTACAGCCATCTTCAATAAGGGACAAGCAGAACAAAATATGAGGCAAAATAAAAACTGGTGGCGTACACAACATACACAACATACACAACATACACAACATTCACAACATACACAACATACACAACATTCACAACATACACAACATTCACAACATGCACAACATACACAACATACACAACATTCACTGTGCTTTTCCTTCTGCAATTAAAATATTCTACAATAACTACTGTGTGGTACCATGGCTTTTCTTTGTTGCATATACCTCATGTATTCCAGTTTCTAAAGAATAAATGTGGTCACAGGAGTTTAGTTAGTAGTGCACTGTATGGGGCTATATCAAAAGCGTTATGTTAATAAACAGCCATCCATCCACAATTCCTTTTTGCCATTTTTCTACATGGGGTTGGGGTGTCACTTCCAGAGCCAAGGTTCACACTGCTGGGAGGCCAGCCCTGCCCCATTACTTCTAAATGTTTTTTTCCTAAAAGAAGTACATGCCACACTAAGTAAAGTATAGGTGGTAGCAATAACACAGCACCAGCTGCACATTTCTTAGCTTTTTTGCTGAATAATTCTGGACAAAGTAAAAAATAATGGGATGACAAAGTCCCAAATTCAAGGACAGTTTTTAACTATAACTTGATCACTTAAAGTTAATAGAGCAACACATTTCACCTCAACATGCATTTTCTGAACAACAAATATGAAACTCTAATGTCTGACATTACTGACCGACTATAACCCTCAGTGATTTACCAGAATATCAAAAATGTTATGAGGGACAACACAACAAGCCATAAACATGAGGAGAATCAGGGGTGTTCTTCAAAATCAAGGACAGCTGAAGAATAAATAGATGCATGTGACCGGAACAGGTTGCTGGTTTCATAGCTTATGCGTATGCATGATATGTCCATTAAGTTTACAGACTGTCTTCTCTTCACACATGAAAAAGTAAAACACTGCAAATTACAACTAATAGGGTTCTTTCCATTTTTCCATTAGAAGTTCTCTTAGATGACTTGCTATTACTGTTTTCAGTCTGTCAATTAACACTGTAGTCTTGTTTAATACACAACTTTAAATAAGATTACACTATTTATCTAATAGTGAGATAGATGAAAAACAGTAGCATTCACAGCAGCTGACTGGCCAAGCTGGCCAGCACAATTTGGCTGAAATTTGAAATGGTAGCATGTTAGATATTTCATTTCGGGAGGGAGGCAGGAAGAAACTGTGGAACCATATGCAATGTCAGTACATAATTCAAATTCTGGAGCCAAGAACTATATTAGCTAGGCTAGGCTTAGTTAGACTACAGGCAAGTGTGCAAGTGCCATTTCAGCTTGCATCACGAGACGTTAGACAACTTACTTCATAATTATATGGGTTCATCCGTTAAAGTTGTCTGGGCAGACAATAGGCACACCACAGCATTCTGTTGAAAACTTGCAGTCCGAGGCAATAGCAGACACCCATAATGATGTGGGCAAGCAATTCACACATCTTAATCAAGTACAGAAGTCATCCTGTCCAAAGACTATGCCTATAGTCTCATTTAGCCTGCTCTACCAAATGCCATTGAGTGGCAGGTAGACCAGATCAATTGAGATGGGGAGGAAGGTGAAGTTAGAAATTTGAAATGGCTGATGCCTCCCAAAAAAAGAAAGTGTGGGAACAACACACAATGAAAGACTAAACATACAACATAATGTAAAATGTCTGCTTTTAAAAAAGTAAAAAAAAAAAAAAGAAAAGTAAAATGCTCCTTCTCAAATGGAAAAAAGGTCAAGGTAATTGTAAGCTATGGGTTGTATGTCATTCAAGGTGGTAGGTCAATGCTAGTGCTAATTTAAGTAGGAACAGCTTCGATGTGGAAAATGGGACAGGGATGGAACCTTTTTTATTGTACTATACTACTGACTGAGGTCTGTTCATAATCGTAAAGTAATGTTGAACTTAGTCTTCTTATTTTTTAATATCTCAAAGTCTTTTGGGTTTCAAATACCATAACAAGAATGGATCCCATTCCTAAGTCAAAGTACCACTAAAATTAATGTAATTAATATTGTTTCACTCTTTGATGACAGGCAAAAGTTCTCTTCTCAGCGCCCGCAATGTGCCCAGTAATGATTCCTTCTGCAATTCGTATGGAGTAATATGTATTGGTAGAATATTTAAATATGACTGTAGACTCTTGTTTTATAAGACCTGTTGCTCCTACTACTATTGGAACTGTCTGGGTATCTTTCTTCCACATTGCTCTAGTTTCTGCTTGCAAATCCTGATATTTTATGACTCTGTGTCTCTCTGTGCGCAGGACACTGTAGTCACTGGGTGTGGCGATTTCAATGATCAATTTTCAATGATGCTACTTTTGTCTTTTTTCTTGGACCATTATATCTGGTTTTCTAGCATCTATCTGTTGAACTGTTGGTAATGGATGATCCCATGTGATGTAGACTTCATCATTTTCTATGCTGCTTTGTGGCTCATGTTTCATCTGCATTCTCTTACTTAGTGATGGTTAACATTACTGTTTAGCAGTCATACACACAGAAATGGCATCTGTTCCCCAGCTAGCTTCGGGACCTTGGCAGGTGCAGGATCAGGTGCTGCTTGTACTCTTGGCCCAGGATGCAGCTCATTAACATGTCACAGCTTTAGTCGTCTGTGCTAACTGCCAGAGAGTTATAATTTATACTTATTCAAAAGTTCAAAGTAACAAGGTGGAAGCATTTTATGGAATCAGGCAAGGATCTCAGAAATTATTCATTAGTATATACCACATCAGACGTTACAGAGGTCCTCTTTTAGATTTTATCATGCTTAGGTGAGCTGGAGCTCAGGGTATTATGCTTTCCCAAGTATAAATTGTTTTGGAATCTGGCCCTCATTGACTGTTCATTGCCAAAATGCAGATGAAGCCTGAAAATAACAGAGACATATAAAAAGTTCACATGAAAGCAGGGACTGATAGTCTGAATCAAAGGCAAAGCAGCTGCATGAGCATGTGCCATGATCTAAAGCAAAACTTGGGAAATGAAAGGAAAAATTATTATTTTATAGAACAAACTTCAAGAAGAGGATGCAAAAATTAAGTGGTGAAACTATCATATAAATTCTGTCTAGGCTTGGAACAAACTTATAGTAATAATGATTACATGGAACAACACATCCAATGAGGATTACAAGGGAGAGAACAGAAAAGCTGGAATCTTATGCCATGGTTATTTTTGTAAGAATGATCATAGGAATATGGAATGTCATTGAACATTCACTTCTTTTGTTATTTGTTCCATATGTTTTTTACATATTTGTTAACAGGGTAATCCAACTGGATATAAGTGCTCTTTTCCAGGGGTGATCCTTGCACACTGCCTGGTTAAGTGACTTTCTCAAAGTCACACAATGGGTAAACAGAGGCAGAAGGAATCAAACTTTGCACCCTTTGATTACAGGAAACAGCTCTTTAACAGTTCAGAGCCTTAATTGTACTCAGTGACCTTTAGACCTGGGTGCAGATAATCCAACAAATGTAATACTGTTCACATTTCAAGCTTAAAATTAGGTAGCTGATATCTGTATTAAGATTCTTAATGCTGATATTATTGAAAACTGGTTACTTTTTTTACAAACTCATAAAAGAAAAGTGTATTTTAATAAAATGTGCTGTGCACATCAGCCAAATTGTGCAGTAAACATGATTTCCTGTTTCTTTCCTCTATGTTTACTAGACTTCACCAAAAAAGGATTATTTAAAGAACAGATGTAATAGCCTGCAAAATAAAACCACCTGATGATAGGTTATTAATCACAAAACTTATTTCTAAAAATATTATTACATTTTGTGTGTGTACAAACATGCATACTTGTATGAGCATGCATGTATGTGTGTGTGTGTGTGTGTGTGTGTGTGAGAGTGTGCATGTGCACGTGTGTGTGTGTGTGTGTGTGTGTGTGTGTGTGTGTGTGTGTGTGTGTGTGTGTGTGTGTGTGTGTGTGTGTATTAAAGACAGCAGTGGGCCACTAGGGTTTATTTCTATGTATCTCATTGAATTTTCCTTTTTGTACAATCTCAGAGGTGTGTAAGCACCTTAGCTTAACCCACTGGAAAGTTGTAATGGCAATAACACTAGCAAAAGCAAATATTTCTGAGCTTGCTGACTCCTTTCTGAAGTGAGGTAATGGGACAGACTAGTAAGCAGTTGATAGAATCAGATGCAATAGCAGGAGAGGATAAGTTATAGGCAGGTGTTATACATTTGTCCAATTAATAATATATAAACACTTAAAGCCTCTGCCTAAGCTCCAACACTGTTGTCTCCTTCCCCCAGGCTCATTTCTGTAGCTACCCAGAAGTATATTTTTAGGCTGTACTTTCTCTCTCCCTTGCCCTGTTGTTAAGACTAGTTTGTTGTATGGGGTCAGACAGCTTGATTTATAATAATTTTATTGTGAACAGATAGTCTATGTATAACACTATTATGTGGTTTTCTACTGTCTCATACACTGTTGTATTATTTCTGCTTCTCAGTAACCTGAATGTTCTACCTTCAGTCAAACACCAATACTTTGTTTCTGCTCTTTGTTTACTGTGGAATTATCCGCTAATCTCTTTAAGAGGACTCGTTTAAATATCATACATAAAATTACATGCTGCTTGATTTCTAGGTAGCTATGTTTGCTGTACAGTTCCATGGGAACATAACTACAAGTTGTTTTGCCTTCTGCATTAGGATGTCTAGCATGATCGACCCTATTTTTTTCTGTTTCTCAAGGATATTTCTATTTACACGATGCTTTTATCTTCATATATATTTGTTATATCGTTATCAAGGTCAGTGCGTTGATATAAGGCCTTGGTACAGATGTAGTGTGGGATGGTGTTTGGCCCAGACAAATGAGATACCGTCTAGACAGAAAATGAAACACAACCTTAAACAATGTTGAACATTAACGCATATCAGAAGATACAGGTCTACTCAAAATGAAGGCCAGATGAGCTAATCAGCATACAAAGCGTGAAATATGCAAAGTGGAAAATAAATGAATGATACTGCAAACAGCAGTCATCACCATAAGTATCTCAGATTTTAGATTGTGATGCTAAATGCACCAAGTGATCAGTTTTATGCGGGATTAAAAGTCACTTTCAGTACTCAATATTTTACAAAGCTAGAGCAATAAATATAAAATGTGGTAAACAATATTATGAAATCTGAATGAGGAATAGAAAAAAATAATTCATCTGTCAAGGCAAGCCCTGTGATTCATTAACAATTGTGTAAGATTCACACTAAGCCTATACAATGTAAGCATGCTGGCATTATGAGCAGCAGTGTTAATCGAGTATGTGTGCTGCTCATCACACCTACACATTTGCAAGCACCTTTTCATGGTCAGCAACAGTGCTTCCGCCATGGAAAGGTGCTTACATGCACAGGCACAGAATGTAAGCAAAACAGCTTGCCTACAGGCAAACCTAACATAAGCTTCTGCTGTAGCCCAGAAATATTAAGGGCAAGTACAGTGAAAGAATTCTGAAAGAGGGGAAGTGAAATGAGGGAATTTTATGCAATAGCATTAGTTGTACTACAGAAGTAATTAAGAGGGGAGTGGAATGGGGAAAGTGTGCCCATATACTGCAGGCAGATGTGCTGAACTGCCACCAAAACGTTTATAACATACATCATGCCATACTGATGCAATAAAAATGAATCTCAATGACAACACATGACTTATGCACATAAATAAAAACAGACATGCTAACAAAAGATGTGAGAGTGATATAAAGCTGCAGTGTAACAAAGAAAAGTTAATGCGAAATACATATTAATAAAATGCTGAGTTGAGATAGTTGGCAAAGACAGGAGCTACATTATAGGATAAATGCATAGACTGTCATTATTGCATATGAGATGTATATATAGAGCATGTATGTATGCAAGCCAACACCACTGCTGTGTTCCCTACCTCATCATGTATATACAAGAACAAATGATCCTTACAGCTGTCATGTCATACACATCAAAAACTGGCATATTTTTGCAAATAAATGATATTGGCACCCGTAGGAGAGAGGTTTATCACCTATAAACAAGCAAAAGACAAATGTATTGTATAGTAATTTAAATCCTAAATCCTGGTAATATAATAGCACACAACATACATAAGTGACAAATGATAACACAGATCAGATGACATTTCGTGATTTCAAGTTTTCCATTGGTAATTTGAACACATCATTATATTAGGCATGGTCACATGAAATTACAGGAAACAGTAACATAACAGCACTTCAACAAATCCAGCACACAAGAAAGTGTTGTAGCAGAGGGCCAATCACACTTTCTGATGGTCTGGCAGCATGCCATACAGTAAGGAATGTGTTATGGATGGTTTTATCTGCCATTAAGATGTATAGTGTGATAAAAACAATTGTGTAATAAAGAAATGTCTGGATGAAGACATGCAATACAGATCATAATTATCTTGGGAATAGGTAATGCCTGTGAGCAATGAATGACAATAAACATTCACATCATGTCATTTTCAAACACATGCCAGGACAGGTATCAGACAGATGCATACCAATCATAGACACCATAGAAATATGCATTTTAGTTGTGCCCTATAGAACACCTCTGAAGGGCTTACAGCACTTTCCTATCATAAGAGATATGGATGCCCCACCTTCTAGGACAATGGCCTGAAAAAGGAAGCCCTCTGACTGTGCGATAGCTGTATTCTGTGTGAAAGCCACTGCTGCTGGACACAGTTGTCTGACAGAAGCATTTTACCAGATTCAAACATCTGTCTGTGATACCAGGCATACAGACCTCTGTATTGAATGCATCATATGCATCAGGTAACAGTGACAGAAACTGTGACAAATAAATTAAATCAGTGTATGCAGTAAGAAAGGAGTTATGAATATAATTTGAACAATCTGGTTTAGTCAGAATGCTCAAAAGGAGCTACATGTGTTACTGTCCACACAACAGTGAGCAGTACAATAAGAACACTTCATTGCCAAGGAGCTGTTTCCATTGTGTAGGAAATACTGTCCTAGAACTGAACCACATTCTATCTGTGTAACTATGCTACACAAGCCAGTACTCACTGCATGTGCCACAGGAGGCTCACAGCATGACGTGCCCTGAATAACCATTTCACTGCCATGCAATCACAACCAGTGATGATATATCATTGTCCAACATAAACATGGGTATGAATAACTAGATACAATGGTGTTGGTGCAATGTCGGTACGCTCATATAATGTTGCCCTTTCAAGAACTGAACAGCAAGCTCTGTGCCTCTACTAACTCATGGTATGGATACGGATGAACCACAATCGTCACAGTGTGAATCTTAACACAAGTATGACATCCACCTATGCCAACTTATTACACCACATGTTTGTGTCATAAATGATCTCTTTAAGATAAAAGGGATGAGGGAGGCCTTTCCCACAAACAACTGTGGTGGATTCCATTCATGCTTTATAGTATAAGGCCACTCAATGCTAACAGTCACGGACTGTGGGTGTTGAACATGTGAGCAGTGGAGTACAAAAGACACATGATATTGTAGAGAATGAATGCACCATGGTAGAAGCGTCACTACAATTGTGAGATATGTCAATATTTTAGGGCATTATATCATGTTACTGCTGCAAAGTATATCCATCCATCCATCCATCCATCCATCCATCTACAACCCTTTTTTCCACTTTTGCACATGGGGTTGAGGTGTCACTTCAACAATGACAATCGTTTGTAGCCAAGGTTCACACCACCAGGTGGCTATTGCTGCAAAGGATATGTGTGCCTGTAATTGCTGTACTAAGGCAAAGACATACCGAATGCTGTCTCATTCTCTCATGCCAAAGGAGTATGATTACTACATATGTTAACTAAAGAAAATGAAATCATACATCATCATTGCATTAAATAAAAGCATTGCTTTGTGAGAAATGATTACAGTTTTTTTCTAGAAGGAATCAGTATATATATATATATATATATATATATATATATATATATATATATATATATATATATATATATATATATATATACACACACACAGCAGATGTGTTTGACAATGGTGTTAGTGGCATGTAACTAAGTCATTAAGACTTACACAACATAGTCTGAGTAGTAATGGCTGGATTTGAACTAAGCACCTAAGATCACAAGCTACAGATTACTGCCTTAATCACAAGCACCTCACAACATGCTGAAGTACAGCTGTGACACTGCACAGTTGAATGAATGACATCATCATCATTGTTTATTAGCTGTATGTTTCTGCTAAAAAGTGGTCGAAGGGCACACTAACACTGCACAGCTACACACCATATATGTACTTGAAGAGTAGTCTAAATAGTATGAGAGTGAAAGACACACTCACACCTATACTCAAACCTCCTACCTATGTAGGTATACAATGTAAACACCACAGTATCAAAGTCATGCACCATGGCAGAAGTCACAGTACAACTCTAAATACTGTATTTATGGTAGAATTATGTAATCATTGTGTTGCCAAAAAGTTTATTTTCCTGGGGATATTAGAATTTGCTAGTTTAACAGTGTGCCACTGTAAATACATCTCATAAGAGGAAGTATGCATAAAAGTGGTTATGAGATAGCCAACTGTATATGACAGTTATTGCAGTCACACTACTTAAACAAGGATGGACTTGAACCATCTACCTATCTACTTACACAATCTATACAGCACATTATCAGCAGCTAGTGCCGCAGGACAATTCTGAGTACAAGGAAGGTGTGCAGCATTTATGAAGGGATGACAGCAGTGAATTGCCAAGGAGATATGTGTGGTAAAATAATTTTTACAGTAATCTGGGGTTGTAAATGTTGCCAGCTGCAAATGTGTGCAAACCAATCCTGAATTCATTTACCATCACGCAAACACACACTTACATACACATACATAGCAGTTAATCCCTATTGTATTTGAACCTCCTACCTATCTTGTTGCACATATGAGAGAATAGGGTATGAAACACAAGCAGCACAAGGAGAAGTCTGACTTCTAAATCATGAGAGTGCACTATAGAAAGAATGACCTCATTAGTGTGTTACAGTGAAGATGTTGGGAAAGATGGGATAGTGGAGTTATCTAGCAGTTGCATTTATCCAGAGTAGAAGTTGTTTAAGTGCAGCTGTGTGGAGGACATGTTCCTCTGACTGTGTATATACACACACATACTTCCCACATTGAGCTTTGAACCTCCTACCTATCCAGCTATACAATCCATACAGTATATTATTAGTTGCAAGTGCCACACTGGAAGTCTGACACTTAAGGGGACAGAGTGCACTTTTGACAGGATGACCTCACCAGTGTGATACAGACAGAATGTTCCTGTTAAAAGTGGGATAAGGAAGCTGTGTGTAAAATTAAACAATTTCCTTTTAGGGAAAGTGGATACAGCAACAAGCATTACACACACAAGTTTTGTAAGTTGAGTATCACACCTCCTGTCTATCTAGTTACAAAATTTAAACAGCATAGTATTAGCTGCAAGCACCACAGGAGAACATTAACTCTTAAGGGGAGAGAATGCACTTTTGACAGGGTGGCCTCATCATTTTGTTGCAGAAAGGATGTTCATGTTAAAAGTGGGATAAGCAAGCTGTGAGTAAAGTTAAATGAATTTGCGTCATGAAGTGACTACAGCACCAAGCTTTAGACACACACACATTTCCTAAGTTGAGTATTGAACCTCCTACTTAGATAGGTACACAATTTATATAGTACAGCATTAGCCACAAGTGCCACAGGAAAAGTCTGACTCTTAAGGGGAGACAGTGCACTTTTGAAAAAATTACCTCATCATTGTGTTGCAGCGAGGATGCTTGTGTTAAAAGTGGGCTAAGAGAGCTGCACAAAACATTACACACACACACACACACACACACACACACACACACACACACACACACACACACACATGTTCCACATTGAGTATCAAACGTCCTTTCTATCTAGTTACATAATCTACAGAACATAGTACAAGTGTAAACACTGGATAGCAGACATACATTAATTGGCTGAAATAATTGAGTCAACATCACTCTGAAATCAAGATAACCTGTTGTCAAAATTTAATACAGACATACAAATGTTGTGCAACCTAAACAAAGGCTTATTTGTTGCATTTATTTATTTTTACTCAGTGCCATAAGAGCAGTACTGCCAAACTCAGTTATGCTGCTGATAGCAAAGTATTAGTGCATTTATAATCATATTTTGAGGTGTTGAACTTATAATGAGAATTAGCAGTAGTCTGTGGTCATCTATATCAACGTTCACGCAAATAAGCAGTACACATACAGCCATTTGTGAATCTGATGGAATACAGAAGAGATACTTGTTCTGGTCATGTTTCATGTGACTTGATTCACACATTGGTCAAGACAGTTGCATTTATTCATGCCTTATATGTATGGTAAAGGTGTATTATGAAAAACATGAAGGACCAAGCATATTATTGCTGGTGGAAACATGGCTTATGGAAGAGTTTTATTGGATGAGACAGAATTGGTTGGAAGTGTTAATGACAAGAATGCACAATACAGACTTAATAACACATTAGTGCATGTTTCATTCTGCACATATTTGTGTTGTGTTACTGTTTGCTTTATCAGCATAATTACTCGGGCAAGATCTGTACAAGACAGGCATCATAGGAAGCAGGCAGATTAATATAGCAGCAGAATAATAGTATGTTAAGTAAAGGCGTACAAACATATACACCAACAGGAGTCATGCAAAACATTCTAAAATGTTTTTGCATCCATCTGGATTTGAATCTTTAGAGCACTCCAAAAAAAAATATAGGAAGCTATACTTCTGAAAGTTTACATGTGACAACAGATTTCAGAAAATGAGAATGCATCTTCAGTATCCTACTGACAACTGTAAGCTGTACATCTACCTCTTTAGCTTATTGAAATGTATATTAAATTGACAAAACATAGCAGAAAAGAGGAGTGCAAAGCACAACAGGGTAATGCAGCCAAAGACAAAAAAATCACAAGATATCACCATAAGTTGCGTGCATCCACTTAGCCTTAGTTGCATTTGGTGCCCAGCACCAGTCATTGCACAAATGCAGACGTGGAAAAGTAATGACCCAGAAGGGAGAAGATACATTGATATGGCGAGACGGAGGCAGGGACAAAGTAGCTTATGGCAGAAGAAGGATAATGTTGTCTTATACACTATATAGCCAAAAGCTGCACATAATATAGTGTACCAAAAACAGTCAATTACACTTACCTAACGCCTGGATTAGAATCCTTGAAAGTAGTAAAAAAAATCTATCTACACATGTGAACATTATCTCAACATGCCACAAATGAACTACCACTTTGCACCATTTAAATAACACAAATGAAGGGCCGTAGCAACTTACTAAAGCAGAATGGGTGAAAAAAGAGAAAGAGAGAGAGAGACAGAGACATGCAGAGAGGAAGAGAACCAGTATGTGTTGTGGCACATGTAGGAACATCTTTACACTGTGCTACTTATTAAATCATCATTCAGCTCTCATGGTCTGTACAATAAAGTGCTTGCTATAGTGAGAAATAAAGGGCAGGAGAGTGGAACAAACATGAAGACCTATGTAGGATAAGGTTGGCTTAATAAGTTTCCCTGTTGGTGCTGCAATGTTTTTGCAAATGATGCCTTGTTGCACTACTCAAATGGTATGTTAATAAAATGCTGTATATAGAACGAAATACAGACATTTACAGTTAACTATATGATAGGAATATAAAATGTCATGAAATTAGTTAACTATATGATAGGAATATAAAATGTCATGAAATTATAACATGACCTACAGTTGTAATCCAACCTATGACTCTGTGCAAAAACAACAGTCTACAAAAAGGGTAATAATTTCAACACACCACATAGGACCTCCTGGTTTGTTACATTCAACAGCCTAAGATCTCTTACATTAACTATTTCACACTACTGCCTTTACTATGTATTCTCAAAGCCTAGCCAGTTTAAGCAAATTTGCATAAAGGTAACCAGACTACTGTGGCTGAAATTAACATCTTCAGCTTTTGCAATAAGAAGTTAAGCAGTGTTCACCATCACTCAGCATTGTTGTACTAGACCAGCTTCCACACAAATGCTGAGGACAAGTGAAGGCTTTTCTATGGGCCATTTCCTGCCATGTGTGTTGTATGTGAATCTATTTTTTGACTAGAATAAACATGTGAGAAAGGGGTGGATAGGACACTGTTGAAAATGGGGTTGGCAATCAGAGGGTGGGACATAAGGGAAAGAATACAGGAATTTGCAGGAGGGAGGTGGGACAGCACCATAGCTTTCCACTTTTTCACAGCACAAATTTACAACTGTAAGCAAAAATTCATGACTTTGGAGAGTCAACACATCGGAGATGGGTGACAACAACAGAATAATGTTGTATGCCCAACTGGACTAAATCAAGTGTGTTAAGATGACACCTAGGTGAAGTTTTTGGGGAGAGGAATGTTGTGGTAAGTGCTTGGGAATGAGAGGATCAGGTAGGTTGGGTAGGCTAGGATGCATGTGCAAACATATCGGACATACATTACAGGCATGGATGGTGATGAACAGAAAAGGCTGGGGAACACCATGATTGGAGATATGTACAGGATACTATTATTCCCTCTGCAGCTGTACAGTAATAAAAGAAAAAAATATATATATGAAAGCATAATGAATAACTGCGCTAGCTGGCTAGTTAATTTATGCCATACCATAGACAGTTTATGGGTAAGCCACGGTGGTGCAGCGGTAGCATTGCTGCCTCACAGCAAGAGGTACTCCCGTTCATTTCTCAGCTGGAGCGCCTTCTGTATGGAGTCTACATGTCCTCCCCACAGTCGAATGGTGTTCGAAAGATATGCATAAATTGGCGTGCCTTCGTTGAAGGTTTGGCATCGGGCTGGCAACTTGGCACTGTAAAAATCTACTGCCCATCATTAGCGAACTGGAGTTCTACTGTGGTGACCCCTAACTGGGAAAAGCTGAAAGAAGAAGACCATAGGCAGTTTATGGGTCAATATACTTACATAACTGAGAGGTGTTTGCAGTCCTAAATTTAGTCTCCCATCAGCTTAAGAGGCCCTGCTTGCACTTCTTAAGGACACTTTAGTGGTAATGGCACTGATCTTCATTATGTGGAATGCCAGCTGAACTGGAGACAGCCTTAGCCAAACAATTCCAAGCCTCAGCCTTATACTGAGACCTTGTATAATCTTCCTGCTGCAGCCTATAGCTGTAGTGCTTCATGAGGAGTGCCACAAAATACTGGATTTGTCAATACCCCACCTTTGTGCTTTAAATTTAGCACAATTCTCTCCATCACCAGCCATGTCTGCAGAAGTCAAGCTAACAATATATGCCTGACTTGGCACCCTGTTTAGATCTCACATGTTACTGGTGTTGCACAAAGAAGCACAGCCTTCCCAACTTTATTTGTGCAACTGGAAACATAATGATCTCTTGGCACACACATTGACACTACTTATATGAAACAGCACTAAAGTTGTCAAACATGACATTGAGATTTGCCATGTGTAATAATCAGTCTAGAGATGGATGTTCCAATGTTCAGCAATGAAGTGCTTAATGGCTTGGCTTGTAATCCCTGATGTTCAACAGGATAAATAGGATGAATTGTGACATGTTTTGATGTTAGGACTTACAGACTTTTAGAACTGTATTGTAACACCTGGGAATCGAACCCATGGGATAAAAAATGTAAAAAGTGAAACTTCACTTAATAATTATCCTTGCCACAGGAGAACTTCCTTTTAAGCATGGTCATTGTAGATATACTAATTTCAGAGTACAAGGAGATATACTTTAGAGAGGCATGTGTTATGTGTGTGTGTGTGTGTGTGTGTGTGTGTGTGTGTGTGTGTGTGTGTGTGTGTGTGTGTGTGTGTGTGTGTGTGTGTGTATGTGTGTGTGTGTGTGTGTGTGTGTGTGTGTACATATATTTCAGATGGATGGAGTTGCATAACCTGAGTAAGACAGGTTGGGGTATGTTACATACATACTTCACAAGAAGTACTCTGTAAACTCATAGGATATGTGATGAGTCATTTTGTTTACAGCAAAATTTTTGTGCCTATCATACATATGCAAATACATTTTAATTTAAATATCATCAGTGTCATGTTTAAGAAATTGTACACACATTAGTTTGAAGTTATATGTGAAGCATTTATGATATATGCTAAATAGAAATAAATAGTTATGCAAGCATTACTGATACAGTGTGTGCAACAAACATGTTTATCATTCTCATTTGTCTTTAGTTTTAAAATCCTAATCAAAATAATCTTAATCAACATGCTGTGAGAATGGGACTCTGGCACCTTTCTAAAAGTTACCTTTTAGTAGGATTTGAACCCTTAATCACCTGTGTTCTTTATCTAAAGTCAATGCACTTACACCTTGTGCTTCCCTGCGGTCAAGTGAGTTTTAAAGCCATGCAGGTAGGTGCGTGCATGCATATGTGTCTGCCTTCGGTGAAGATTGAGCACAGGGCTGGCAACTCAATACAGTAAGACCTTCACTGTTAATCAATCTGTAAGCAGCTATGGTGACCCCTTACTGGGAAAAAACAAAAGACGTTGCTATATATGCCAGCATGACTATCTAAAATTTTGTAAATAAATGTATGCTTTTTGATTATTACTTTGATTTATGTAAGATGTTTGAATCATACAGTGTTATTCTGACTGACCAAATGTACATTTTTTAAAAGAATTCTGAATGTAGGTTATGCCAGTCAGTTGGCATAGAAGTGATGTCATTGTCTGCCAGAGCTTAAAGGAATAGATCTCCACATCAGCTGTTTTACTTTTTAAAGTCTGTTGTGAGAGAGTACAATTCTCATAACAGCTTTCTAGGTACTTTACAATTATTTACAAGTATTTACAAAACTTCAGCCAGTCATGCTTGCATAGATATTAATATCTAATATGCTCACAACAATCTCCCTCACTAAAATGATCACTGAACAGGTTTCAAACCCTGCATCACTTCTACTGTTTTTCTAAGCTCAATGCATTTACAAATCATGCCACAGAAGTAGGGGCATGACAGCATGAATTAATCTGCTTAGTTCTGTCCAGAACGCTGAGGCAAGTGCACCAATGCCAATCTCAATTGCACTGTTGATGGGATTCCAAATTAAAGTTGTCAATTTTTTACCTTTGGGAAGTGAACTTCCATTTGCAGTTACATACTGTTGGCAGTTAACAGAGTGCAATGGCAAATGGCATGCAAATAATTAAGTAAAACATATAAAATTGAAACAAGTACCTTAAATGTATATTTCTGATTATTCCTCAGCTTTGTTATCTTCTAAAAGGAACTTGACTGGATTTGATCTATCAAACCACAGTATTAGGAACAATCTTTTAAGATTATTTCCCATATTAGCCACAGATAATGACATATATTAGCAAGGAATAGACCTGTTTAGATTTAATCAAACTAAGTCACACTGAATGTACAACAGAAGCAAGTTATGAAAGTTGTCTTTTCCAATTTGTCAGGAAATGTCTTGATGAGTGGGATATTGAAAGCAGTTTGGATACCCATGTACTCATAATATTAAGCAAAGAGTGCAAACATTACAGCTGTATTCCTTTCTTTTTATGGTGCCTCATTCCTTTATCTTTGCTTTCCTACCACCTATGCTATTAGATTTTTATTGCATATGGTATCTGTATCAATGCTAAATGTACTCCCTTGAATATTTACAGCATTTCTTAGTAATAGGCAGTAAATATGGTCATTAAAACAGTGTTAAAGTGTTAGGAATGTTGCTCTCCTAATTCAGTCAATGTACTTCCAAACTGTTTGGGAAGTCTCTTCATCCTGACACACTGTCAGTAAGTGTACATCAAAGAGGGGAGACAGTGAAACAATGATTGTTCCTGCAGTAAGAATAATCATAGACATCTGTAAGCCATTAGCAGTAACACTTCTCATTTCTCATCCTTGCAGTACTAGGGTATGTACATGCACTCATGTATTTCTTTACACCAGGTTTACCTTCCCTGCACTTTGAGCAGATTTTGATATTCAGGAATGCTAAAGATGTAACACCTTATTTGTACACTGTCCTCTGTTTCTTGTTTTAGTTGCATTGTGTTAATTATCAGCCTTTTTTTCCTTTTCCTTATTTACATACAGGGACATTTGGATTGAGTTCTGCAATACTTCATGCACATGGTAAGCACACATTTGTTATTGTTATTACTGTATATAATCATAAGATCATAAGACATTACTAGATTAATGGCCTTGGGGCCCATACAAGCCTAGCCAAGAGTTTATCCCTAAAAAAGAAACCTCAATCAGCATCTGTTGCCCCTGTCAATGAGGGACACACGTGGAACCCCTGGGACAAATTTGTGGTTTCCCATCCATTCATCAAGGTTGTGCTTGAAGAGGGTCAGCAACGTACTTTGACGTGTATGGGGGTCTATACCAGAGATGGGGCAGCCTCTGAGAGACAAACCTGTCTCTCCAGCAGGTTTTGTTAATGTCACATATTAGATATAGGCCTTTCAAGTGGGTAATGCGCGAGGAGTAAGACTTACGGATATGGAGCATCTCTAATAGAGCAGGGTCAGAGATTGCCTTATAGGCGACATACAGGTCACCTCAGAGCAATCTGTACGATACCGAGTAGAGTGATGGTGATTTGATCCTGTCCACAAAGGACAGCTAATGGAGGTCATGGATTCTCTTTGTGAGGTATTTCTATGGCCTTTCTAGTTGGTGCAGGTGTTTGGAGAGGTACATACAAAACAGGGCATTCTACACAATTATTGGCCTAATGAGGGAGGAATACAGAAAGGTATTAACCTCCTTTTTTCTGGATGCAATCCCTTTACTTATGAGGCTTTTCTGACTACTGCCGCTACATGATGGTGGAATGTGAGATCGTTGTCACCTGTGTACCCAGGTCTCTCACTACAGGTTGTGTGCTTAGGGGGTTGCCATTGATGTGGTAATCAGTAGGGGTCATGTTTTTGCCGAATGGTATTATAATGCATTTTTTTACATTTAACTTAATGCCATGACTTTGGCACCATTCATTTTTTGTTGTGAGACCCTCTTCTAGTATGTTAACATAATTTGGGGAGTCAATGACACCACCCAACTTACAGTCATCCACAAACTTCATCAGCTACATGCCTTTTGTCTTTTCCCTTTATCTCAGAGAAGTAGATGCCAAACAGTAGGGATCCCAGGACAGATCCCTGGGGAACACCACTACTGACAGGTCTGCTGTCAGAGGTGGATGAACTTGTTTTGACCTTGTGGGTCCTATCGGTGAGCCAGTTGGCCACCCACCTGATATGATAGGGATTTATGCCAAGTTGTGTTAGCTTTTTGATGATCCCCGAGTGGGGATTTGTGTCAAAGGCTTTGGCCAAGTCAAGGTACGCTGTATGTACTGACTTTCTCTCATCTAGTGCCTTGGTGACAGTCTCAAAAAAATCAGCCAGGTTCAACAGGCAAGATCTGCCCTTGATGAATAAGGTAGATTGAAGTCTGAGTGTAATATTTGCATTGCTTTAGCATCTATTATAGTTTAACATAACTTTTGTATAAGAAAAAGTTTTGATCAATTTTATTTCCTATTTATCTTTGTTGCATTTATTACTTGTTAACATAGCTGATCCTGACAGTGGCACTGTGGAACTCCTGCCACCTGATATTAGAGTATATGTAGCTTCTGATGATGATTATGGAGATGAAAAGGTGCAGTCTGCAGGTTCAGAGGGTAAGTCTGACACTGAAGTTGAGGTTCCCACATCCACTGCGCATGTTTTAAATACAGTCAGTATGTCTGTGCATAACAATGACACAGAGTTCCCTGATATATGACAGATTGAGAGTGGCAAAGTTAATCATGGTATTATGGCTATTGCTGTTGCAGAGCTGGATGATTCTCCCATAGCCACTGTGAGGGTGAGGTGCTACAGAGGAGGGTTGGTAGAAATGCAAGGAGGAGGGCTACTGTCCACCCTTCTCCTGATGCTGGAGTGTCATTAGGTGCCAACAGACATATGTGTAGGGCCACAGTAGAGGTGCAGGCATGCTCCAACTTGGAAGAGATGGTCCAAGTACTACATGTTGTGCATTCTGACATGCATGACTCCTGAAACTGTGGGCAAAACTACTTGGACAGGATGAATGACACACTGGAATGAGCAGTGTCTGTGATGGAACATCTGATGAAGGAGGGAGGGAGGATATGCATCCACATGGGTGAAGAACTGCTAAATCTTCTTGTGTTAGCAAATGTGGCCATGCTAGATCCGGTTTTCATAGTGACACTACTTCCACTGCTCCATCAGTGATTGCAGTGCTCACACCCAGAAGTGGTAGACCATGAGGTTGTGGTCCTGGACACAGTCATAAGAAGAGCTTATCCAGCAGACATCACTCATATTCAGGTAGCACCCTGACTTCTAGCCAGGGCCATAGAAATAGCAATGCAACTCCTCTCTACCATGCACAACTTCCACCTGTCTGAGATGCCAGGAAGTAGTGCTAGCACAGTGATTGATTGTGTATACAGACGCACACACATTAAAAAATATACTTACTTACCCATACCACCTCACAGACTTGCAAGCTATCTAAACAGTACTGTTGAATACTGTACATCTCTTGTTAAAATGCCTGACCTCTGCATACTTTGATGTGTTTCTTACTTGCACACATTCACATCTTTGGTGTCAGCCTTGTCCTACTGCAACCCTCCACCCCCACCACCCTGCGCAAATTATGATGAATATGACTTGCCATTTACACGTGTGTGTGACTTAGAGTTGCATATATGTGTGTGATGCACACAGTGGATAGCTAATGCTTTCTTACTCATAAGCTTACATTTATAAATATGCATTGCAGAAGAAATGTTTTTGATTTTTCATTCCTACTCATTTGTGAATGATTTCTTAGATAATTGTTGAACCTCCCTGTATTTCAGTTAGTAATGTAGTAAAGCAGTCAAAGCAGTAGGTATTTCAGTCTTGCTTCTTGATATACTTGTGCAAATGAGGGTATAATTGACCTGTTCTATGTTTTATGGACAGCGGTCAAGTGAAATGCTTGATGCACAGTATTGGGTAGAATATATAGCTGTACATTGCAAACATCAGGCATATGAACTATTGCTAACATAATTGTACACTTCAGAAAACTGCTCTGCTTAGGTACATATACATATTTTCATATGAAAGTACTCTGTTATGTAACCTTTTTTATTTTCATTCCAACTTCCACACTTTCTTTGTCATTACTGCAGGTAAAAATTTCTGCCCTTGGGGGTTGTCCCTGTCTGATGCTATCAGAACATAGACATTACATGGTTAAGTAAAGGTTGTGGAGTTTGACAGGCAACAGTTTTCCTGTTTGTATGTGCTTAGGATCTTAGACTTTGCCATAGGTAGCGAGTGTATTTGCCTCTTTGCCAGAGACAGCGCATACTGTGCACGTCTCAGTCTGACAGCACCATCTCCAGCTGGTGGCTCTCCCTCAGATTACTCATTTGTATTGCCACTGCTGCTGGCCCTGACTGTGGACCTCCCCTTGCTGTACTTGTTGAAGCTGTTTCCTGAGAACTAAATTGTATAACATGACACAGACTGTAATTATTTCTGCAGAGGTGACGAATTGTACTGCAGTCCACCTCCTGATGTGTTTACACATCAGAACCTTGACTTGCGCAATCCAAACACATATTCTAAGATATTCCTATTTAGAGCATGGGCCTCACTGTGTCATTGCTCAGTGGGGGTTAAGTGGGTTTCTCACGGGTGTCATGAGCCAGGGCTTCAGTGCATAACCAGCATCCCCCACTAGATGCCTTTGATGAATATCTCCCCTAACAAACTTGGTGTACAGCTCACATCTGTGTTGTATATGTGAGTTGTGAAAACTGCCTGGGCTATCTGCACAGACATTGTAGATGCCCACTTGGACATTACAGACAACCTGACAGTATATAGAGTGGTAACATTTTCTGTTGATATACCTCCTTCCCTGCTTATTAGGTGGGGCTTTTATTTGTATATGTGCAATCTATGACCCCCAACATTTCACAGAAAGGTTCCACTGCATAACCTCCATGCATGGCACTTGCTCTCTCCTGTGGGGTGCGTGGGAAACTGATGTAATCCCTTGCACATTGTAGCACTGCATTTAAAAACTTATGCAATATTCTAGAGACTGATGCCTGTAACACCCCTAATATATCCCTGTAGAGTCTGGAAAGTACCTGTAGCTAATATACATAATACTACACATACCTTTGTTTCCATTGGGATGGGTTCTCCATGATTTCCTTGGGGCCTGAGGTGGAGGCGGCAAAGGTTGCATAATTCTTCCAGTGTTTCCCTGTCTACCCTGTATTGCACAGGAGTTTCTGTGTCATGCAGTCTATAATAAGTCAAATGGGGTCTAAACACCCTTATTTTTCTTGCCTGAAGTCTGCCAGCAGCAGCAGCAGCTTGATTTAAAGCCTGTTGCACATACAACATAATGATAGCAGCAGCTACCCATAACAGTTTTTTTTCCTAAGTGAAATCATACCTACATTCCAAAGAGTTTTAGAGTTTAAGGTAAATGGCTACACTGAGTGTACATGATTACTTTATGGCTTCCTAAATAGCTCCGCCATGTTGAATAGGTTAATTTGCATGTACTTTGGCTCTTTATGCTGCTATTATCAGATTCTTCCATTTCCTCTGTTTTGCAGCTCTACACAACATGTATAGCCATTTAATGAATACAAAAATTGCATGCTATCATGTTGGCAGCATGGCACACTGACACAATAGGATCATAGGATCATAGGAAGTTACTACGTTATTGGCCCTGAGGCCCTTATAAGCCTAGCCAATAGTTTAGCCCATGTTTAGATAAGTCAGCACCCAAACCCCCTGTCCAGCAATAGTAGCACTTACTGTAGCTGTTAATGAATCCGGTCCAATGAGTTTTATATGTCTTTTTGGACTTGTTGGCTGTTAGTGAAGCACCCACCAAGAGGAGAAAATGCTGAGAGAAGAAAGGAGCCACTTTTGAGATTTTAAGTATTTTGCTTCAGATTATTTGTTAAGTTTTTCTGCACTGCCGCCTACTTTTGAGCATTTTCTGGCTTGTTAAACTTGATTTCTGTATTGGTGACTGTATTTAGAACACAACCTAGAGCTAATTACTGAATTTCCTGCCTACACTTATTTTTAAAATCTTTTTTTTTCTTAAAACTTGCATTTTATCTGTCTCTGGCCTAGCACTCAAGTGTGGAGTCATTTATTGCACTGTTCTAACTTGTTGATACTTGTGAACCTCTGCTTTCCTTAAAAAAACAAAAAAAAACCAAAAAATCTTGCTTTTTTTCACTTTTCTGAGATTTAAAAAAGTTCAGTTACAGATTTGCTGTTCTGAACTGTTTGTAAGTTTCTTGGAGGCCATTGTTTGCTTGGGCTTAAGGGCAGTCTCTGTGTTCATCAGTGGCAGTGATAAACATTGAGCAGCCTGCCTGCCCCTGTGGGAGTGGTTACTGCCTTGAAACTGTAGTTTTATTGGCCATTTTGGGTCAATTCCAAACTCCTTGATCTCCCTCCCTTAAAACCTGATTGCCTCGTGGTTTTAGCATCTTTTTGGACTTGTTGGCTGTTGGTGAAGCACCCACCAAGAGGAGAAAACGCTCAGAGAAGAAAGGAGCCACTTTTGAGATTTTAAGTATTTTGCTTCAGATTATTTGTTAAGTTTTTCTGCACTGCCACCTACTTTTGAGCATTTCTGGCTTGTTAAACTTGATTTCTGTGTTGGTAACTGTATTTAGAACATAACCTAGAGCTGATTACTGAATTTCCTAACTGCACTTATTTTTAAAATCGTTTTTTTTTTCTTAAAACTTACATTTTATCTGTCTCTGGCCTAGCACTCAAGTGTGGGGTCATTTACTGCACTGTTCTAACTTGTTGATACTTGTGAACCTCTGCTTTCCTTAAAAAAAAAACAAAAATCTTGCTTTTTTCCCACTTTTCTGAGATTTAAAAAAGTTCAGTTACAGATTTGCTGTTCTGAACTGTTTGTAAGTTTCTTGGAGGCCATTGTTTGCTTGGGCTAAAGGGAAGTCTCTGTGTTCATCAGTGGCAGTGATAAACATTGAGCAGCCTGCCTGCCCCTGTGGGAGTGGTTACTGCCTTGAAACTGTAGTTTTATTGGCAATTTTGCGTCAATTCCAAACTCCTTGATCTCCCTCTCTTCAAACCCGACTGCCTCGTGGTTTTGGCGTCTTTTTGGACTTGTTGGCTGTTGGTGAAGCACCCACCAAGAGGAGAAAATGCTCAGAGAAGAAAGGAGCCACTTTTGTGATTTTAAGTATTTTGCTTCAGATTATTTGTTAAGTTTTTCTGCATTGCCGCCTACTTTTGAGCATTTTCTGGCTTGTTAAACTTGATTTCTGTGTTGGTAACTGTATTTAGAACACAACCTAGAGCTGATTACTGAATTTCCTGCCTGCACTTATTTTTAAAATCGTTTTTTTTCTTAAAACTTGAATTTTATCTGTCTCTGGCCTAGCACTCAAGTGTGGGGTCATTTATTGCACTGTTCTAACTTGTTGATACTTGTGAATCTCTGCTTTCCTTAAAAAAAACAAAACAAAAAACAAAAAAATCTTGCTTTTTTTCCACTTTTCTGAGATTTAAAAAAGTTCAGTTACAGATTTGCTGTTCTGAACTGTTTGTAAGTTTCTTGGAGGCCATTGTTTGCTTGGGCTAAAGGGCAGTCTCTGTGTTCATCAGTGGCAGTGATAAACATTGAGCAGCCTACCTGCCCCTGTGGGAGTGGTTACTGCCTTGAAACTGTAGTTTTATTGGCCATTTTGGGTCAGTTCCAAACTCCTTGATCTCCCTCTCTTAAAACCCTCTTTTGCGCGGTTTTGTGCGTATTTGTGCATAGCGCAACATCGGGCAGCGCTGCCTAATTGGGTTTAAACTATTCCTGGCTTCACAAAGTCTGCTCTTTACTTTTTCCATTAGAACTGCTCTATCTCTCAAATTAAACACCATATTCTCATTCTAAGGCCCCTCACTGGTCCAAATAAGTAATCTTACAAGTTAACACTAATAAACCATAAGCACTACTTACTCTTATACTCTCTACGATTACCTTGTCCCCTATTTGTCTGTTTTAATTCAGTTCCATATATTACTCTAGCATGTCCAAAGGTCAGTCAATGGTTTCCTCTCCAGTCCAGCTGGTGAATCTGGGAATTTTGAAGCAATGTTACAACTGTCTCATGTACACGGACAACCCTCTCCTCCTCCAAACGGGTTCAAATATATGTGAGAGATGCAACCATATAGCCAAACTGGAGGCAGAGCTCTCTCATCTCAAAACTGGTGTAACCAGTCTGGAGGAGAAGGTAACCTCACATAACACAATTCCAGTATCACATAGTCCCACCACAACAGCGAACCAAACACATAAAAACACAAAAACATACTCGGAGGATCTAAATGAAAATCTACCTAAGCAACAGAGACCTCCAAAGCAGACATCCAAGCAAACGCTATCCCAAAACAAAACACATACAACACATAGCATACAAAGTCAGTGTGCCAAGCAGTCACAGCCCTTAAGGCTGAATAACACACCTGATACCCTTGTAATAGGTGACTCTATTGTCAGACACACTGACGTCCCGCTCACCAGGCTGAATAAAGAGAAGGTCACAGTGAGCTGCCTGTCAGGCGCTAGGATCCGCCACATAACGCAAGCACTCAGGTCACTCCAAAGCAAATACAAATATGACTCAGTCATTGTACATGCTGGCGTGAATGACCTGAGATGTACCTCCCTCGACTACATGAAAAGAGACATAGAGGAGCTCTCTGATCATGTAGCCCAGGCCGGTATGACCCTGACCTTGAGCAGCATCTTACCCTCACCTAGAATGATGCCACAGTATAAAGACAAAATGATCGATTTTAACAATTGGCTAAAATTTTGGTGTCATTCAAAGGGAATCCAGTGTCTGTCAGCCTGGGATGACATGCTCGACAAGCCACATTGCTTCGCTATGGATGGCTTGCACCTGTCACCCCTGGGCTTTTGGATATTGGCAAAGGCTCTTGCCACCCCCATAGTGCCTTTTTTATGCAAGGCTCAAAAGTCAAACCCACCTCCATAGACAGCACAAGGAACAAGAAACTAAGGGTAATGCTGCTAAATGCCAGAAGTCTTAACCTCAAGATGCCTGCGCTCGAAGCTCTCCTCAGTATGGAGAACATCGATATCTGTGCAATGACAGAAACCTGGTTCAAGGCTCCAGAGAGCACCCCAGCACTACCAGGTTATACCTCATATCATGCTTTTCGGCCCCAAAACCTGGACCGAACCACAAAAGGAGGGGGAGTTTCCATATTTATCAAGGATATCCATACCTCCAGTTTAGTGGCAGTACACAAAGTATCGGAGACCATCCATGTGCAACTGACAGTGGGCAAGACTGCTTTTCAGTTTATAGCATCCTACAGACCACCCTCTCAAAGTCAGGAACCCCACTCGGCTTTCCTGAAAACATTGGAGAACACTAAGATCTCTCCGAACACCATTATATTGGGCGACTTCAACTACCCAAACATAGACAGGGAGAATTACTCAAGCCCCAGCACCTTAGCCCAAAGGTTCCTGGAATTTATAAACTCAAATGCTATGGAACAACTAGTCACCACTCCCACAAGAGGGGAAAACATACTAGACCTGATCATTACCAACATGGGGACTTTATGCTCCATACCAGAAGTATATCCCTCATTGGTAAGATCAGACCATAAATTAATTTCACTGGATATCCACATCCCGACTCCACCCCCAGCCCAGAAAACCACAGTGAAAAACTTCTCAAAAGCGAACTTCACACTTCTCAAAACTGAAGTGGAATCCTTCAAGGCCACAGGGCCAGTGGAAATTACGGCCCCAAATTGAAGAATCCTATATAAACGCATTCTACGGACATCTCCAGGAATGCATGGATCATGCTATCCCAAACAAAATCAAGACCCAATCATCCAAAGGCAGGCGTCTGGTCTGGTGGACCCCAGCCATAAATAAACTGTACAACAGAAGGAGGAAGCTACGACATGATAGAGCAAAATCCCTAAAAGGGAAGGCATCTCTGATCAGTACTAGCAAAAAATTACGATCCCTCATAAAATCCTCCAAGGCCAACTTCGAGAGAAAAATTGCACAGGACACTAAAGACAATCATAAGGCTTTTTTCAGTTATGTTAGGAACCTGGGATGCAACTCCCAGACTTGTTCTGAGTTGATTCTAAACGACAAAAAATACACTGAACCTACAGACATCGCCAATATCCTGGCAGACAGGTTCAGTGCAAACTTCTCCGCCCCCTCCCCCCCAAAAGAGCAAGTATCTATCCAAGCAGAGTGCAGCCTCCCAAACATCTCTGATGCTAAGGTGAAGGCCGCCCTTTCCAAAGCAAAAAACACTGCTTCCATGGGACCAGATGGTGTCCCGGGTTGCGTCCTACATGAACTCCAAGAAGAACTAATCCCTCAAGTAAAACTGCTGTACAATCTCAGCCTCACTACAGGATATGTGCCCAAAGAATGGCGTACAGCAACAGTGGTCCTAGTCCACAAAGGTGGCACCTCTGCGGACCCTGGAAACTATCGCCCCATAAGCCTGACTAGCCTAGTATACAAGGCTATGGAGAGGATCATCATGGAACTCAGAAACAAAGACATTGGGGACCTACAGACACTAGATCCTACCCAATTTGGCTTCGTCAAGGGCAGATCCTGCCTTTTGAACCTGGTTAACTTCTTTGAAACAGTCACCAAGGCCATAGATGAAGGGAAGGTAGTCCACACAGCCTATCTGGACCTTGCAAAGGCATTTGACACAATACCCCACTTGGGCATCATAGATAAGCTATCCAGCCTAAATATAAACTCCTATGTCACAAGATGGGTCGCAAACTGGCTCAAAGACAGAACCCACAGAGTCAGAGTTGCTGGAGCCATGTCAGACTCGAAACCGGTCACAAGTGGAGTCCCACAAGGTTCTGTTCTGGGACCTCTCTTGTTCGGTATTTACTTTTCTGAGGTACAGGCCAACGTGGGAGGACTATGGCTCACCAAGTTCGCAGATTACTGCAAACTGGGCGCCATAATCGACTCTCCAGCTGACACAAACATCCTTCAAAAAGGTCTCACAGAGACGGATAACTGGTGCCAGAGCCATGGTCTAAAGCTAAATGCCAAAAAGTGTATAGTCATATCCTTTGGCAAAAACAATGTGCCCACAAATTACCACATAGGTGGTAACCCATTAAGTACAGAGAAAGTAATTAGGGATCTGGGGACCCAAGTTGATAGCAATCTCTCCTTTGACAACCACATTGACAAAGTGGTTAGAAAGACCTTCTACATAGCCCACCTCATCATGAAAGAATTCACATCTAGATCAAGAGAGGTAATTGTGCCCCTTTATTCATCCCTCATCAGGCCCATCATAGAATACAATGCCCCCTTTGGTATGTACCTTACCCGACACCTGCAGCAATTAGAAAGACCACAAAAGTACCTCACCAGGAGGATCAAGGGACTCAAACAGATGCCATATGCTGCTCAGTTAAAAAAACTCCAGCTCTACTCAGTTGCATACCGCCTACTTCGAAGCGATCTATGCCTGACATATAAAGCTATGTCCAACCCAGAATTAATGGACATGCTCTACCTCAGTAAATCTAAATCCCTTAGAGCCACGCGCTCGAGGGACTTGAACCTCAGCACAGAAATAAATAGAACATGCTGGAGAGACAGATTCATAACCCAGAGGCTCCCTTCGCTCTGGAATAGAATTCCAATTCATGTTAGGCAGAGCACCTCACTGACTCTCTTCAAGAAGAATCTTGATGAGTGTATGGGGGATCGTAGGTTTGTCCCGGGGATTACTTCCGTGTTACTATTAGACAGAGGCACAGTAAACTAAACTTTAAAAAGGGCACAGTATACTCAAATCAAGGGGTGGCGTAAGCCAAACACAATCGGGCTAGGCTTATAAATGCCCCAGGGCAGATAGCCTAGTATGAACCTATGAACCTAAATATGCAACTGTTAAATGGACTTGGTTAAGTTTGTCTGATTCATCTACAGAAAAAGCAGTCAGGTTTTAACCTTAATCTCTATGTCAGTACCAGAAGCTAGTTATATCCCATATATTGGACTATGTTGTTATTTGGGATATCAAATACTAGAAACATCATTAAAAACATGGGTCCTGAACAATAACATTTTGAGACTTCCTAATTTGCAAGAGTAACACAGAATCATTCATTAACTGAAGCAGTAGCAACAGTACTCTTAAATTAGTAATAATGGCAAAAAAATGAAATATGAGCATTTTACAGAAATTAGTCAAGGTTTACAGGTGATTAATTGTAAATTTAATGCAAAATGTAGCCAAACATCTTTCAAAACTTCTGTAGGGAAGATAGTAGGGTACCAGTGGTTAACCCTAGGAGTAAATCATAGAATAAATAACATCAACTGTTGAAGAAAAAAGCCAGTGTATTGGGATACCAAATGATGGTTACTTTGAACAAAACAATAATCACAGACATTCATAATTTTCTAACACCACTTTTATCCAATTCAAGATCAAAAGGAAGTCAATGCCTCTCCTGGAAAGCAGGAGGCACAAAGCATAGAATGAAGCCTAGATGGGTTACCAGTCTAGTTTGGAATGTGCATACTCACACACAGACACACACACATGTACGCATGCACGCACGCACACACACATACACACACATGCACACGTGTGAGCACACACACACACACACACACACACACGCATATGCACACGCACACATATGCACACGCACACACACATACACACACATGCAAGCGCGCGCACACACACACACACACACACACACACTCAACACATAAACGCTAATTTATATCAGCATATCTTCAGATGTGGAAGGAAATTGGACCATCCCCCCTTTGAATACTTCATGGACACAAAGCATACATGCAAACTCCACACAGAAGGCACCCTAGCTGGGATCTGAAGTGAAGAGCCAAGCTTTGTGAGACAGCAGTGCTGTACCACAGCCAAAATGGCACTTGCCTTAATTGCCTCAGAAGCCCTTTAAATCTGCTGATGTATTATTATTATTATTATTTGCTGCTAGCTAGCCATCATTTAACAGAGTGCACTTGATCATATAAGAACAGATCATAATCTGAGTTTTGCATTTCCCATTCTCTTTTCCACGTGTGTCTAACAAAAACTTAATATAACTAAAATCATTGTTAAAGATAGACACAGGTTTTTACAGCTTTCTACTGAATAATACGGTTTCCTCAGAATTATGTAAATTTCCTATAGAAGCTAACAGCCAGTTCTCGATACAGTAACTAAGGTAACAGAGATTCCAAGAAAATTGGAAGGAGAGTTAGTTAGGTGTTTTTCATATCATTTGCAGAATGGAACAGCAGCATTTCTTTAATTCTTTTACCCGTGTACGTCTTATGGCAGACATTTCAACAGAGAGCTGTGAAAACTCTGTTTATCATTAAAAATGTGCTTTTGTTTTTTTCATTCCTGTCCTAAATCAGAGAGCTAAAATGTGGTGACACCTTCAGAACTACCTGCAAACAAACCAATATTCTTACATCTGAGAAAATGAAAACTTTTTTGCATTATAGTTTTCATAAATCAGAGTCTGTCTCAGTATTCATAAATCAGAGTCGGTCTCGTGCTGTATACATATAAGTCCCATGCCTCTGCAATAATACAAAGTAATACAGTAGAAAAACAAACTCACACCCAGCTTAACACATGCTTTTGCATTTTATTAATTACTCATTATGATTTCTTGCCTGGAAAAGTCTCAATGGACAGTGTCCAATTATTAAGGATGTCTGAGGTGAAAAGGTATTATGATAAACAGAAATGTGTAAAACAAACAATATTTTAAATACACAGTAAGTATAAGTTGTGCTAAACTTCACAGTAATAAGTGTCATATATGGCAATATGTGAAGTTATGTTTTTTACATTTCCCATTTAGAGAACGCTTGGCATTATGGGAACTATGTAGCACGTGACTCTGCTGTGTATTCAGGCCATATTATACAATTTTGTGAACTCTTCTTCCATTTGCTCTTTGTAGACATCTGTATTATCTATTTTAACATTACAGTTATATGATGAAACAGTAAACAAACATGTTAAGTTTAAATAATAATCTGAGTTTGCAGTTATTAGAACTGGCATTTTCATTGTAGTGCAGCTGCTATTGAAAGAGCATTGCCCTTCTTATGAAGAGTGCAGGTCATTATAAGAAGAATGCAGAGGGTCACTGTACATAGGTAGCCACAAGAAGAGTGTGTCCTGCATCCACTGCTGTCTACTAAATGACAAGATAATGACAGAAACAAACAAGATCATAATAATAATAATAACAACAATAATAATAATAAACTTGTATAATCCAGAGATGAGGTGAATTTCTTTTTTTTTCAAAAACATTTTTATTTTGTTTTCATTACAAACATATGCAAATGTACATCTAACAAATACAATAAAACAATAACAAAACTACAATATTTGCATTCATCCATGATAAACAATCATTTTATCCACAAGAAGTTATCAGTATTTGTTCAAAAGGTTTTCCAATTTTTGCCATGCTATTTTTAATGAGTAATGTTATGAGTTCTATAACAAATGGTTTGCAGTTCTTTTTTTACAAACAACTTTTGTTAAATTAATAAAATCTTTAAACATCAAATCTTGTTTACTTTTCCAGTTTAAAGTAATAACTTTTCTGGCAATTGCAAGAATTGACCAGAGTATTGATTCTGAGATTTAGGTATTACATTAGGTATAGGAACATTGAATAGGATTAATGAGTTAAAAATATGACAGTTATCAGACCATAAAGCATTTCCAAATATCTGGTCTTTCCAGTATTGAACAACATTTCTATATTAAATAAACATGTGAACTCAGTTGGCCTCTAGTAATTCATCACATTTCCAACATTTACTTTCACTGTTTTTGAGTATAAGATTTATTTTATGTGGAGTATAGAAACTCCTATTCATAAATGTCCATGTATACAATCTCCAATATAATGAAGAAGAGGTACAGTACATAGAATTCAATAACAATTTTTGGATTCATCAGATGTTTGTTCTCCATTAATCCTTACATAGTAATTCCAAAAATCTGAGTCAAACTTCTCTTAGTATATTATAGATATGTGAGATACTTAATTTTTGATTATCTGTCTTTTCAAGACACCTAATAAAAAGCTAAATCAAACTAAGTATAGATTCAGTCTCTAGGTTGATTGATGCTCTCATTTTGTTTTTTATAAACTGCCATATTGAGTGTATAAACAACCGTCTTGACTATTATCAGAACTACATAAAAGAGAGTTTAGTGGTTTAATACTCTTATTTTCAATAAATTGATGCCAGAATATCAGGTTAGTTTTCTTTAATTTTTGCATCGCATTGATGTTGAAAGAATCTAGGCAATCAGGGGAGTGTGCTATAGGGAATATAAGAAATAGAAATCGTTTAATGTTGTAACTACAATCATTTATATTTTTAAAGTTATTAAATATTTCATTAATGCCATAAGAAAAATGATCAAACTTATTATTAAAAAACAAAATTCATGTAAAAGCCAATGAACTCTACTTATTCCATATTGTTCCTTAAATTGATTTTTATAGTTCTGACATCAGTTATATGAATCTCATGTATTGTTTTCCAGCCAGATATATAGGTAGGTGTAATCTAATGTAATATTACATTAATAATAACTGATTTGGAATAAAAATGTAAGCTAGGGAATGCTATCCCATTACTGTTCCAAGCTCTAATGTGCCATTTATATGCAATCCTAGGTTTTAAGGGGGCATCATAAAAATTTAAGTAGCATGGAATCTAATTTTTTTAAATACATTTTTGAGAGGGGGTATTATCAATGACTGTATATAAAACAACATTTTAGGTAAAATTATCATTTTAATTAAAGAGAGCCTATCCTCCATTGTGAAGAACATTTTATTCCATCTTTTGATTAATTCACTAATGGTGGTTATTAAATTATTGTAGTTTAGTTTAACAGACTCTTTCCATGTACTCTTTATACTGACATCCAAATATTCTAATACATCATTCTCCCAATTAAACAGGCTATTCTCTCTTAAGTTTTTGTTGATCTTTTTGTTAATTAGTAATGTTTTGGATTTATTATGATTAAATTTAAGCCCTGAAATTCTTTTAAACTTGCTTAAGGTATTTGTAACATCATGCAAAGAACCTTATTAATTTGAAAGCCTTTTATATTTTGCTTGTTTCTGATATATGTAGCAAAAGGTTCCATTGAAAAGGCAAATAATAATGGTGACAAAGGACAACCTTGTCTAGTTCTCTTGAGGATTTCTAGTGGTGAGGATAGACATGATCCGATTTTCACATAAGTTTGTGCCCCACTATAAATGTTCATTAATAAGTTGACAAAATCTGAGGATAATTCAAAACCAATCTGAATTCTTTGTAGATAAGACCAACTAATAGAATCAAAAGCCTTTTCTATGTCTAGGCTGATAATAGTTAGTTGTTTTTTGTATTTGCATGCTATATCTATTAGTAATAATACTTTAATAATGTTATCTTGCACTTTTCCATGAAGAATGAACCCTGTCTGGTCATTATGTATTAGAATAGGTAATATTTTCTTTATCCTATTAGCTAATATTGTCATGAAAATGTTATAATCAGTGTTTAGTAACAAAATTGGCCTGTATGAATCACAAGATTTGGGGTCCTTACCTTGTTTTAATATGGGGAGATAATTTAATATTTCCATGATGGGGGTGTTATACATTTTTGCTTAACCATAGTAAAGGCACTCATCATTTTCTTTATTATATATTCAGGAAAAATCTTATATAGTTCAGGAGTTATTCCATCCAGTCTTGGAGCTTTATTATATTATACATTTTTTATTTGCTCTTTCACTTCTTTTAGTGTTATTCGTTTATTTAATATGTTATTTTGTTGCATTGACACCTTAGTAGTTATATTTTCTTGAATAAAAATATTTATTACATTATCTGTCTACAAAAGTGGTGTGTTATTATTTATATATTTATAGTAGTTTTTGAACACTTCTAATATGCCTATTAATTTAGATGTACTCTTAACTGAACCATCACTTTTATATTTAATCTCATTAATAAGATTTTGATTGTTTATGTTTTTGGATATTACCACTATTTTATGTGGATATTTGGGATTTACAACATAAGATTGCAATTTCAAATTTTCCAGGTTTATGGCTACCTTATGATTCAGAACTTCTAAGTAATTTTGCTTTAACTTAGTAATTTTGTTATGTGCTAGTTTGTTATTTGGTTTTGTGTCCATTTTTATCTTGTCTATTTTTTTGTAAGTCTAAAAGTTCTTTGTCCCACACTCTCCTTTTTTTAAGGTACCAATATTTTATTCTAACATATATAAAAACTTTACAGGTGTCCCATAGTATAGTATCAGTCACTTCATCATAATCATTTGTTTCCATAAACATGTCTAGTTCTTTCATTATCCATTCCCTAAAGTCATTTAACTTAGTTATATAAACAGGAATTTTCTGTAGAAATCTTAAATCATCTGTATGTGTAGTTAATGTAACATTTATAGCATTATGGTCCCAAAGTGGACAGGTCATTATTGATATGTCACTTATTTTAGAGTATATATTATTTGATACAAAGACTTTATCAATGTTTGTTTGTGTACCAAGTTTGTGCTTTTCCCACCTTTCCTGCCTTTTCTGTAACTAGTCTAGTCCAGATACAGATTTGTTGTATCCAGGTCTGTATGTACACTTCTGAGCACCCCCCAAGCCTTTCTGTGTTGGAGGGAAGCCTTCTAACTTATTAGTGGAAGTGGTAAGCACTAGGTAGCCTATCTACCACAGGAGGAGTGGATTCTGACCCAGAAATTGTAGTTCATTGGATATTTGGGCAGTCTTTCCATCGCTTTCAACTTTCAGGTTTAAAAGCCTGCATTTGCACTCATTTCCCACCTTTCCTGTAACTAGTCTAGTCCAGCTGCAGATTTGCTGTATCCAGGACAGTTTGTAAGCTTCTGAGCAATGCCAAAGTCTGCTCTTCAATTTTTTCCTTAGATCTGCTAGTTCTCCCCTCTCCTGCACTTTTACTAGCTTATTAGTCTAGCACTTTACCAGACTTCTTGTAGCAATTCTATGAGCACTAAACATTCTACAAGGAAACAGCTCTAGTGCTTATTAATGTCCACCCCTCCAGGCATGTCTAAAGGTCAGTTCCCTGTGCTTTCTCCAATTAACCTGGTGATCTTGGGCATCCTGAGGCAATATAGCAACTGCCTCATGTACAGCAACAACCCTCTCCTCTTACCTCCCAACACTCAGACTTGTGAAAGATGCACTTATATATCCAAATTGGAAGCCATGCACTCTCCAGCCAAGACCAGAACAGCTGGTCAAGAGGAGAAGGTCAACACTTGCACCACATCACATGGAACACATAGCTGTGCAGAACACACACTAGCACTGCCTTCACATAAAAACACAAATCACACATCCACTTTCATGGAGACTCTCAATAAAAATCGACCCAAATATCAGAGACCTCCAAGGCAGAAATGCACTTGACCACCACAACACAACACTAATCATGAGACACATAACATTCCTAAACAGTGTGCCACTCAACCAAAGCCCCTAAGGCAAAACAGCATGCCCAACACACTAGTCATAGGTGACTAGATAGTGAGGCATACTGATGTCCCACTCACTAGGTTGAATAAGGAGAAAGTAACAGTCAGCTGCCTGTCAAGTGCCAGGATCCACCACATAATGCATGCACTCAGGTCCCTGAACAACAGGTACAAATATGACTCATTGTACATGTGGGTGTGAATGACCTGAGATGTACCTCCCTGAACTACATGAAAAGAGACTTGTAGGAGCTCTTTGATTATGTAGCCCAGGTGGGAATGACCCTAGGAATCACAACACCAGCTCTTCAGCTCGAAAAGGAAAAAGGAAACCAAATGTAGAATACAACAACAGCCAGTTCACCAGTTCACCAAACTCGATTTATTTGCTGTACAGTCTCTAGCGCCTCGGCTTAACAAAGCCTTCAAGGAGTAAATTACAATACATCACTATTGCCTATTTATACACACACCTATTAGCTACTTACTTAATTAAACAATCATTAAACAATTAAAAAATCCATTACCTTTTAAAAGAACAGATTTATATTACACTTTTCCAACAGCAATCCACATTCAGTCCCTTTGGTGTAAGTGTCTGATATTTTAAAATAAAAATTAATTCTTTTCTTAAAAGTAAATTCTTCATTCTTTCTTCACTAGCTCCCTTACTATCAACCTTTTCTAATACTGATGCCTTAAACTTAGTTATATCAGAATTATGGAATTTAACAAAATGTTGAGCCAAAGGGCTCTCTAGTTTGTTATTTTTTATGTCCCTAAAATGTTCCATTATTCTCACTTTAAACATTCTTTTCGTTTGTCCTATATAGAATTTTTTACAACCACATTTAATCGTATAAATAACTTGTTTGGTACAACAACTAAAGGAACCTGTTGATTTATAACTTTTTCCATTAATATAATGAAAAATATTCTCCACATGAGAGCAAATTTTACAATTTCCACAGGGCATTGTGCCAAAACTACCCATTATTCTGTCTATATGAATATGTATGACCCTAGCCCTAAGCAGCATCCTACCATCACCAAGAATGATACCACAGTACAAGCAGAAAATGATTGATTTCAACAATTGGCTAAGTTTCTGCTGTCATTCTAAGGGGATCCATTTTCTGTCTACCTGGGATGACATGATTGACAGACCTCGATGTTTTGCCAGAGATGGCCTGCATCTGTCACCCCTGGGCTTCCGGATACTGGCCAAGGCTCTTGCCACCCCTATAGTGCCTTTTTTAGGCGGTGTTCCAAAGACCAAATTACCACCATAACAGCTACAAGCAAATGCAATCCGAGGGTCATGCTGCTTAATGCTAGAAGTCTAAATCTCAAAATGCACTCACTTGAAGCACTCTTTAAAATGGAGAATATCAACATTTGTGCTGTAACAGAGACCTGGTTCAAGGCAGCAGAAAGCACTCCTATACTACCAGGCTATAACTCTTTCCACACCTTTCGGCCCCAGAACTTGGACTGAAGCTCCAAAGATGTTGATGTTTCCATATTCATAAAGGATGTGCACATCTCGAGACTGGTAGCCTAACATAATGCATCAGAGATACTTCAGGTGCAGCTAATACTGGGTACGACACTGATTCAGGTTGTAGCCTGCTATAGGTCCCCAGCCATGTCACACGACTCACACTCCATGTTCCTAAGTAACCTGGAGAATATTAGGGTCCAACCTAATACTCTCATACTAGGCGACTTCAGCTACCTCTCCATTAACTGGGAAAACTACTTATGTACCAATACATTTGCCCAACATTTCCTGGAGTTCATTAATTCCAATGCCCTGGACCAGCTTGTTCTTACCCCTACCAGAGGTAGCAACATCCTTGACCTGGTCTTTATAAAAATGGGTGACTGTTGCTCTACACCAGTAGTCAGCTCCTCCCTGGTTAGATCCAACCACAAACTAATCATCTTGGAAATTCACATCCCTCCCACACCCCACACCTTTGCAAAGGTAACCACCATGAAAAACATCTCCAAAGCTAACTTTGGGCTCCTAAAAACAGAGGTGGCTAACTTCACGGCACCCATGCAAATGGGGAATAGTTGCATGACTGCCAAATCATACACCAATGCACTGTACGAACACGTACACAAATGCATGGATCTCACCATACCCAATAAAACCAAGAAGCTCTCCTCCAAAAAAAGCAAGCCAATCTGGTGGTCCCCTGCCATAAACAAACTCTATAACAGAAGGAAGAAACTGATGCAGAATAAGGTGAAGTCCCAAGACTGGAGAAACTCCCTTATCAGTCTCAACAAAAAGTTGAGATCCCTCATCAAATCCTCTAAAGCTAGCTATGAAAACAGAATTGCAGCAGACAGTAAAGATAACCACAAGGCCTTCTATAGTTATGTAAAGAATTTCCACCGCAATACCCAGATTTGCTCTGAGCTACTGCACAATGTTACCTCCTATACCGAGCCAACAGATATTGCCAATATACTGGCTGACAGATTCAGTGCCAAATTTACCCATCTCTCCCTCCAAAGGATCAATCGCAATACCAGTAGATTGCCAGACACCCAGTATTGCTGCTGCACAGGTAAAAACAGCACTGTCCAAGGCCAAAAATACAGCTCCTATGGGACCTGACAATATCCCTGGCTATGATCTACATGAACTACAGAGTGAGCTAGCACTTCACCTGTGTGTCCTGTTCAATCACAGCCTCACCTCAGGCTTTGTCCCCTACCAAATGGTGCACTGCTACAGCCATCCCTCTCCACAAAGGAGGAGTGACTACAGACCCTGGGAACTATTGCCCCACTAGCCTGATGAGTTTGATATACAAAGCTATGGAACGCATCACCATGGACTTAATAAACAAGGATATAGGGAATCTCCAAACTCTGACTCCCACACAGTTTGTTTTTGTGAAGGGTAGATCATGTCTGCTCAACTTGGTCGACTTCTTTGAGTCAGTCACCAGAGGTGTGGAAGAAGGCAAGGTGGTTCATACACCCTTCCTTGATCTGGCCAAGGTCTTTGATACCATTCTCCACTCAGGAATCAGTAAAACTCACTAAGCTTGACATCAACCCCTATGTCACTAGGGGGTTTGCAAACTGGCTCACAGATAGAACCCACAGTGTGAAAGTAGTTGACTCCAAGTCAGACTGCTGAATAGTCACGAGTGGAGTCCCACAGAGTTTGTTCCTGGGTCCTTTCCTGTTTGGTATCTACTTATCTGAAGTCCAGGCCAACATGAAGGGACGCTGGCTGACAAAGTTCACAGACAATTACAAGCTGGGAGCTATTATTAACTTCCCAAGTGATGTTGACATCCTACAGAATGGCCTCACTGAGACCAACGACTGGGGTCAGAACCATGGCCTTACGCTCAATGCCAAAAAATGTGTCATTATCCCCTTTGGGAAAAATCTGGTTCCCATGAATTGCCACATTGATGGTAGTCCACTAAATGCAGAAGGCATTATAAGAGATCTGGGAACACAGCTTGATAGCAATCTCTCTTTTGATCACTACATTGCCACTGTGATGAGAAAGTCTTTGTATGTGGCACATCTAATTACTAAGGGTTTTGCATCTAGCAAGAAAGAGGTCACTGTCTCCCTCTAGTCTTCCCTCATTAGGCCAATCATCGAGTACAATGCCCCATTTGGCATGTGCCTCACTAGACACCTGCAACAACTGGAGAGGCCGCAAAAGTACCTGGATCCTAGGCCTTAAACATTTGTCCTATATGGACAGACTCAAAAAACTCCAACTATTCTCCATCTCGTATCCCCTACTTAGAGGCGATATCTGCTTGACTTACAAGGTCATGTCTGATCCAGCTCTGTTAGAAATGCTACATCTAAAGAAATCCCAATCCCCCCATGCCACACGTTCCAGAGACCTCAACCTCATTACCACAATCAACAGAATGTACTGGAGAGACAGGTTCATAACCCAGAGACTGCCCATGCCATGGAATAGACTTCCCATGCATTTCAATCAGAGCACCTCACTGACCCTCTTCAAAAGAAATCTTGATGATTGGATTGGAAATAGAAAATTCACCCCGGGGATAACTCCAGTTGCTCTACTCGACAGAGGCACTGGGAACTAAGGTCGGGTGGCACAATGCTAGGGTAATGCTATGGCTAGGCTTGTAAAGGCCCCAGGGCCATTAGCCTAGTAAACACCTATGAAGCTATGAACCTATGAACCAAACCAATATGAATAGTGAGTATAGAATAAGGAATAATGTTCTCTTAGAGCATGTATATCTTTAAAGTTCCTCTGGTTTGTAAAGTTATTTAACTTCTTGGCTTGAGATGTTACTTTTATTTTACCATTTTTAGAAGTATCATTGCCTGATAATAGGCAGTTAAAATCACTTGTTGCTATAATTTCCCCTTTTGCATTTAAAGTAATCAGGTCCAAATATCTGTCAACATATTTAGTACTCAGTCCTGGTATCCAGTATGTATTAATCAAAGTAGAATACTTCCTACTGATTTCCAAAATAGCCATGATTAGCATCACATCTTTATCTGAAATTGTATCTATAATTTTTGGTATAGTATAAGTATTTTTCCATAGAATAAGAGTGCCCCTTCTCTTAGTCTTAACACATGAATCAGCCAGAATGGTATAGCCATTGAGCGAGTATTTTTGTAGATTTTTTTTTTAATAGATGGGTTTCCTGTAAAAAGATGATCTGGGCTTTATGCATTTTGATATATTTAAGCAAACCAGCTCTTTTGACATTATTGTTCAAACCATTAATATTTAATGATAAACATTTATAAGCCATTGACTATAATGTGTATGTTATTACTAACTGACAGACATTTCTTCCATGTTGACTTGAAATCTACTGAAAATGTACTTATCATGGATGCATAATGTGTATTAAGCACTACTTTCAAAAACCCAAAACTATTTACAAACACATACATGAAACATAAAGTTTCTTGTTTTGTTAAAAACTTAACTAAACCATCCATCTACCACCTCTCCAATACCAAGCAACACAAATTATCCATCCCTGCTTACAGTATAGTATAAAAACAAAAAAGAAAAGCATTATGAAAGCAACTAAAGAAATGTGAATCCATGAAATATACATTAGAATGAGTGTCCAATATATCTGAAGCTATATGAATATGTCACATATGATAATAGTACCTCTAATACATATATATGCCAGATACACATCAGATCAAAGTGTGTATTAGAAGCTGAAGGTTAAGAAAATTGTTATTATTTCGAAGAATTTTCAAGAAACATCAGATAATTTAACCATTCTGTCAGTCATCTATCTAACATTTTTCATGTAAGGATCTGTTGAATATATATATAACACTTATTACAACATAACTATATTTTGCAATTATACATATATTACTCATATGTCTATCTATGTTGACATCTTTCATTAGGAAGGGGAGAGAGACAGAGAGAAAAAAAAGGGGGCCTCATAACCCTCGGCTTAGTAACTAAAGGTTTAGCTATATAACATAAGTCTGTTAATATGCATAATGAGTTTTCTAATGCAGCTCCTAGATCACTTGATGTCATTTCGTTACTAAGTGTAACTGAATCTGCAGAATGTATGTATCTATAAGAGAACACAGGCATTTTCAAAGGAGTTAAACACTTTTATCAGTACTAATTATTTGCCATTTAAAGTATCTAGTGAAGGATAACAGAATTTCAAGAGAAAAGAATTCTAAGTACAATTATTTAACAAGTTCAAAAGGTCAAATTATGTCATCAGTGTTGTTTCCTCAAGCTGCAGCTTCATAAACATGTTAAAAAGTATCTAAATAGGCTCATGCACAATGGAAGTTGTCTCTAGTGAAGAAAAAAGCATTTTCGGCAGGAAATTCAGATCTTGAAGCTTTTAGAGTTTACAGAAAGCAAGAAAAAAAATAACACTCAAGCTGCCTTGTCAGTGCATGTCATGAATCTCCACAATGAGTCATACAGACCACCAGTTTCCTCACAAAACATCAACATCATGAAAAAATTAACCCTTTCATATAAAAACAGCTATTTAGAAGTAACAACAGATGCCTCAAATCAGAAATCATATTATAACATTTCAATCACATACCCACCAGTTAACCAGGCCAGAGAGAGAAAAAAAGGAACCTAGTATATATATATATATATATATATATATATATATATATATATATATATATATATATATATATATTTATTTATATATATATAATTTATATTTAGCTATCTTTTAAACACCATTAATGTTTAAATGTTCTAAACAAAGAGTCTAAAACATCCAGTTAGAAACACTAAACAGATACACCTTGTTACCTCACCTCTGACCCACTAGAAAAAAATGCACTTTGATATTAAATCAAATTATACTATTACTGAAGAATAAGAAGACATACATCATTTGTAGTTATTTAAAAGGGAAAAGTGTGTAAAGTACTTATAACGGGGAAAATAGAGAAAAGGAACATTGTTAATAAAAAAGAATAGGACGAAAGAACAGAGAGAGAGAATGTTATTTAAATACTTAGTACTATATGTAATTAGAAGAAATAGATATAGAAAGGAAAAGAGAAGATTAATAATAAAAATGATTCACATTACCTTATAGCATAGAGACTTTCCAGAATCAAATATATTATGATTCATAAAACAAAGCATTTAAAATTAGAAGGAATTTATTCTTTTGTCCTTTAGTTTCTTATTTTTGTTTGTTCCTTCCATCACAGACCATCCATTTTTGTTGCCTGTCTCTTCAAACTCTGAGATGACCACTTCATTTCTTCTATGTCTGCCAGTATTTTCTACTTTTGGATAAATTCTACTGCTTCTTGTAGGGAATCAAAGATCTTCACTCCTTCTGGCAAGATGATTCTTATTCTTGCAGGGAAAAAAAATGATCTTTAATATTGGCTTTTTTCAAGGAGTTAATTAGAGGAACGCACTCCTTTCTTCTGGATATGACTGTAGAGGTGTAGTCATTGTCAAAACAAATAACTTTTTCACCCATCTTGGTAGCGGAATTAGTCCAAGCTGATTTCAGCAGTAAGTCCTTGTCTTGCAAAGAAAGAAATCTAACTATTATAGACCTGGGGTTAGATGAACTCAGAGATGAAGCTGGATTTGCCAGGGACCGATGAGCACTCTTAATTCCAAAAGAGAGGGATTCAGGCATGTTTAGTGCTGATGAAAAACACTTATTGAGGAACTGAATCATGTTAGCACCTTCTTCTTTCTCAAGAATTTCATATATTCTTATGTTATTCCTCCTTGATCTACTTTCAAGGTCTACCAGTTTCTCAATCAGCCTTGTGTTTTATTTCAGAAGAAATTCATTGTGATGTTCATTTTCTGTCACTCTAGTATCTAGGTCAGTTACTGTTTCCTCTAAGGCAAGAATCTGTTCGGATTGTTTTTTACTATTCCATTTAGAAGTTCCAGTTGTTTACTGCATTCTTGTTTGATAGTATCCATTTTGTTTTTGAATGTGTCCATTTTAGTGACAGTTTTTGGATGTTTGTTGTTATAAGATGTAGTTCTTTCTTCACTGCACTCTCCTGGTGTGGGCTCTTCGAGTTGCTCATCTTGAGATCTCCAGTAGAAAACTTCTTGACAGGAATAATTAAAAAATTCTCTTGACTATGTATTAATTTTTAGAAAATAATAAAGAGTCTTTGTTAATCTAACTTTTAGTATACTTTTAGTTAGATTTTTCTAAAAAATAAAGTATATTTCCTGTCAGGATATTAAAATCTAAGTAGAGCTATGGATTTCTGCTGCTATCAGACTGGCATCTTGGCCACATCCTGAGGTGAATTTCTTGAAATCCATGTGTCAAATATATAACAGCTTTGTTATAAACACAGACCTCCATCAGTATATCCTGTGTTTAAGTGTCATAAGCTATACAAATTATGAATTTATATCCATTGCCCCTCACTTTTAAGCAGTCATCCTTACTCATCTCAGATATGTTAATTAACACTTACTCATCTCAGATATGTTAATTAACAGTGCTATAGAAGAGCAACTATATAAAATTGTACAGTTGTCATGGTAAGCCACAGAGCAAAGGAGTAAGGACATACAGAGTACAGGTACTTCTCAGTACTTTTCCGTGGAATGCAAATGTAAGAATTAAGGGTTAGCAAAGCTTTCATAATAGTGACTTTATTTGGAACATTTGCACAGATCACAAGCAAGGGAAATTTACACCTTTGGATTCCTCTACACCATCACCATTTGCCCCCTAAAATGAATTTACCAAAATTGAGAAAAAAAAACTCCTCTAGCATTCCAATCTAGTTAGCAAGCACAGAAATCCCAAAATAGCACTACTAAACAATTATGGCAGTTCCACAGTGCCAGAACTTTACTTCTGTATTGATAATCATGCTCCCAAACTGTCTGTGTCCCGGGCATCTACCTCCCTGCTCCACCCTAGTTATGGTTCTGTGTTTGCACAATGCTCCATGAGTCACAACCGAGAAGTACTGAGAATGAATGATCCATCTTGAGTAGCTGAAGTCACAAGGCCACAATTTTTTTCACAAAAATAGATATAGTAAGAAAGGTAATTAGTGCAAACAATGGAAACCACACAAAGGGAACCACATGGTGTGTGAGGTGGAGGGATGAGTAAGCAGGATGCATTTTCTTGTTTAGTGAAATGGACCTTTTTTCTTCATGGGATGAGGGGTAAAGTATGCAAGCAAACAGGTGAAAACTGGATATGGAAAGAGTGTAGGATAGTTTATGGAAGTAAACAGACCGACATATATAAAATACAGCCAAGCATGGATGGTTTAGCTCACATGGTTGGGTTGACAAGGGATGGACACATATGTAGAAAGGATAGACACATGCTGTTAGGAAGAGCTGAACCACACACAAGGTGGCAATTCCCATTCCTCTAGCAGCCTGCTGGTGGGGCCTGCCATTCCAGTTAATCTGCTATTCACTGCAACAGAGGTTCAGTACAGCCAAGACATGCCCCACCTGACTCCCCATCACAGGCTCAACACTCCCTCGCAGGGCAACCATATCTGAGAATCAAACATGTCACATGCCACATCAGTGGGAAGTGTTGGTTCACAAAGACACAGTGGGAAAATTGACGTGTGAGATGTCATGGAAATACTGTCATCTCTAAAGTATATAGCTATCCTGTGCATCTTGTCTTACAGCCCGCCTCTCCTCCTCAATGTCATAGCCCACCTGAATGAGTTGTAGCTCTATATGAGTAGAAATGTGCACACAGTAAGATTATATGATTGACTGGTATGCATTTGGCAAAAAGAAATCATAAAAAATTAATACAGTTACAGGTGCTTGCTTTGTACACTTGCTTTGAAATCAACATCAAGACTGTTATATGGTACCTGAGGTCATCATAATACTGTTTGCATTGCTCCGCGTTTCATGGAATACCTATAACTCTACATAATGCTTGGCTCAGGTCACAGCAGGCATCTACTTTCCTGAAGGGTCTGTCATATAGACCCAGTAATTGATACCTGTGGTGCTTGTGACAGAGATAAAGAAAATGATTGACTTCCTTCACACACCATGAAGGAGTTCCATGTTTAAAGTGCTAGAAATCATCTTTACCTTGCAGGATGCCCAAAGCCAAAAACTATAACAAAATGGCAGGTAGTTAAGTATGCATGTTTGACTCACATTCTGGGCAAGCATGCAATGGTCAGTATGTATCAATATATAACAATCTGCACTAGCCCTGGGGCTCTGTGTTAGTAATAAGGCTGTCAAGTGCCTGTTGCATGAGCAGGATCTGGTGCATGGGAATGAAATAAAGTTATCCAAAGGCAATTTATTTGCCCAAGTAGTGGGCAAACTGTGGTGCTGTGGTAGCGTTGTCGCCTCATAGCAAGACGTTGTCCCATTCGATTCTCACCTAGAGCGTCTTCTGTGTGGAGGCATACGTGAATGGGGCATGCCTTCATTGAAGTTTGTGCATCAGGGCTGGTAACCTGGTACGTAAAAATCCACTACCAATCAATAGCGGACCGGAGTTCCGCTGTGGCGACCCCTAACCAGGAAAAGCTAAAAGACACAAACAAGACACAAACAGTGTGCAAACTGTATATAGAACTGCAAAGTTTGAAAAATTGTACAGTGGTTTTCTAAAAGTTAATATATTTCTAAATATCAGAGTTTCCCTGGTAAGGTGTATATTTTTCCATTCTGGCAATAGTGTCAAAGATTAAGGGCATGATAGAACAGTGAGCATGCTTCCTAGGTATATTTGTTAACAGAATAATTTAGTTTTCCCTAGTTTACTACATATTTAAGTGACTATAGCTGTAGATAATTTGCTTTTGTTGAGGGGGGTAAACTTTACCATGTTATGTCAGCAGATAATTTTGCAGGCTAATTATCTCATGAAATTTTATGTTGTATTTTAGTAAATCTTATAGGGCCAGCATACTGTGAGTATGTGCTTCTGTTGAGCAGAAGCATTCTCAGTACTTGTTAATTCATTAAAATGTCTTCTTTATAAGTAAAACTAGCATATTTTAACCAGTCTATGACCTTCCTAGTTGAAGTTGTTAGTAAGCCATTAGTATCTTCTTCTTCTTCTTTCGGCTGCTCCCGTTCGGGGTCGCCACAGCAGACCAACTGTTTCCATTTCTTCCTGTCCTCTGCATCTTGTTCTGTCACACCAACCACCTGCATGTCCTCTCTCACCACATCCATAAACCCTATCTTAGGCCTTCCTCTTTTCCTGTTACCTGGCAGCTTCATCCTTAGCATCTTTTTCCCAATATACTCTGCATCCCTTCTCAGCACATGTCCAAACCAACGTAATCTTGCCTCTCTGGCTTTGTCTCCAAACCTTCCAAACTGGGCTGACCCTCTAATATACTTATTCCTAATCCTGTCCATCCTCATCACAACCAGTGCAAATCTTAACATCTTCAACTCTGCCACGTCAAGCTCTGACTCCTGCCTTTTTGTCAATGCCACTGTCTCCAACCCGTATAACATAACTGGTCTAACTACCCTCTTGTAGACCTTCCCTTTCACTATTACTGGTACTCGTCTGTCACAAATCACTCCTAACACTCTTCTCCACCCACTCCATCCTGCCTGTACTCTCTTCTTCACCTCTCTTCCACACTCACCATTACTCTGAACTGTTGATCCCAAGTACTTAAACTCATTTACCTTCGCCACCTCTACTCCCTGCATGCTCACCATTCCTCTATTCTCCCTCTCATTCACACACATATATTCTGTCTTAGTAATGCTGACCTTCATTCCTCTTCTCTCTAGAGCATATCTCCACCTCTCCAGGGTCTCCTCTACCTGTTCCCTACTCTCACTAGAGATCACAGTGTCATCTGCAAACCTTATAGTCCACGGGGACTCCTGTCTGATCTCGACTGTCAACCTGTCTATCACCATTGCAAATAAGAAAGGTCTCAGAGCTGATCCTTGATGTAATCCCACCTCCACCTTAAACGCATCCGTCACTCCCACCGCAGATCTCACTGCTGTCACACTACCCTGGTACATATCCTGTACCACTCTTACATACTTCTTTGACACTCCCGACTTCCTCACACAATACCACAACCCCTCTCTAGTTACCCTGTCATATGCTTTCTCTAAGTCCACAAAGACACAATGCAACTCCTTCTGACCTTCTCTGTACTTCTCCATCAACACTCTCAGAGCAAACATCGCATCTGTAGTGCTCTTTCCTGGCATGAAACCATACTGCTGATCACTAATCATCACATCCCTTCTTAACCTAGCTTCTACTACTCCTTCCCATAACTTCATGCTGTGACTGATCAGTTTAATCCCTCTGTAGTTACTACAGCTCTGCACATCACCCTTATTCTTAAAAATCAGTACCAAAACACTTTTTCTCCATTCCTCAGGCATCTTCTCACTTTCCAAGATTTCATTAAACAATCTAGTTAAAAACTCCACTGCCATTTCACCTAAACACCTCCATGCTTCCACAGGTATGTCATCTGGACCAACAGCCTTTCCATTCGTCATCCTCTTCATAGCTATCATTACTTCCTCCTTGCTAATCCACTGCACTTCATGATTCACTATCCGCACATCATCCAACCTTTTCTCCCTCTCATTCTCTTCATTCATCAACCCCTCAAAGTACTATTTCCATCTGCTCAATACACTCTCCTCGCTTGTAAGTATGTTTCCCTTGTTATTCTTTATCACCCTTACCTGCTGCACATCTTTACTAGCTCGGTCCCTCTGTTTAGCCAATCGGTACAGGTCCTTTTCTCCCTCCTTAGTGGCCAACCTTTTATACAACTCTTCATATGCCTTATCCTTAGCCTTCACCACCTCTCTCTTTGCCATGCACCTCATCTCCTTATACTCTTGTCTACTTTCTTCATCTCTTTGACAATCCCACTTCTTCTTCACCAACCTCTTTCTCTGTATACTCTCCTGTACTTCTTCATTCCACCACCAGGTCTCCTTGTCCTCCTTCCTCTTTCCAGATGTCACACCAAGCACCCTTCTAGCCATCTCTCTTACTAGCTCTGCTGTAGTTACCAAGCTATTCGGTAAATCTTCACTGCCACCCAGTGCCTGTCTTAAGTCTTCCCTAAACATCACCTCACAATTACCCTTTTTCAATTTCCACCATTTGATCCTTGGTCCTGCCCTCACACTCATCCTCCTCTTCTTCATCACCAATGTCATCATACAAACCACCATCTTATGCTGCCTAACTACACTTTCCCCTGCCACCACTTTACAGTCTCCAATCTCCTTCAGATTGGCCCTTTTACATAAGATATAATCCACCTGTGTGCATCTTCCTCCTCTCTTGTATGTCACCTTATGCTCCTCCCTCTTGTTAAAATACATATTCATCACAGCCATGTCCATCCTTTCTGCAAAATCCACTACCATCTGACCTTCTGCATTCCTTTGCTTAACACCATACCTACCCATCACTTCCTCATCCCCTCTTTTCCCTTCACCAACATGCCCATTGAAATCTGCTCCAATCACCAGTCTCTCACCCTTGGGTACAGTCATCACCACTTCATCCAACTCACTCCAAAATTTTTCTTTCTCATCCATCGCACACCCAACTTTTGGAGCATATGCACTAACAACATTCATCATTACACCATCAATTTCCAGCTTCATAAACATCACTCTATCCGACACTCTTTTCACCTCCAAAACACTCTTAGCATACTCTTCCTTCAGGATAATACCATTTCTCCTCCCATCCACACCATGATAAAATGATTTGAAACCACCTCCGATACACCTAGCCTTGCTCCCCTTCCATCTGGTCTCTTGCACACACAATATACCAACCGTCCTTTGGTTCATCATATCAGCTAGCTCCCTCACTATACGAGTCATACTGCCAACATTCAAAGTTCCGACCCTCACTATCACAGTCCTAGCCCTTACCTGCCTTCAGGCATGCCTTCCGCCTCTTCTTCTCCTTCGGCCAACAGTAGCCCAATTTCCGCCAGCACCCTGTTGGCCAACAGTACTGGTGGCAGTCGTTGTTAACCCGGGCCTCGACCGATCTGGTATGAATTTCTGTACAGTTTTCTGCATGTGTGATGTGGCAAAATTTTACACCGGATGCCCTTCCTGATGCAACCCTCCCCATTTATCCGGGCTTGGGACCGGCACAAAGCAATGCACTAGCTTGTGCATCCCCAGTGGCTGGGTTTAGTAAGCCATTAGTATGTGTTCCACATTTTGCCCATTTGTTCCACATTATAAGGGCTAGTTTTCTTCATTTTGGAGATGGAAGGTTGAGAGCTATGGTAGGGATAATGGTAGACCAGTAATAAGCTGAACTTTATGCCTGCAGGAGAAAATTGTTTTCAACTTTGCTGAATTCTTCAGCTTCTGTCTGCCTCATGCTGTGGACATTTTAAAATGATCATATGGATTATGATCAACAAATTACACATTTAAATAAAAAACACACCCACATATACATAAATACTCACTGAAAAAGTTACAGTGGCAAACATGGGGAAGTATGTATTAAAACTAATCTTACTCACATAGAATATTATGTAACCCCATCCAACTGTACACCAGGTGCTCCAACTTTCAATTAAAAAGCTGAACTTTTCATATTGCTTGTTTCATAGGTGGACTATTGTAACATCATTCACCAATTTCCATATTATATTTTTACCTATTTTTTTTAAATATGACATCCATATATGCTTTCTGTGAATATGACTGCATTCCAGTCCCAGGCATAGAGGTTGCCATTGATTTGGGAGCTGTATGTATGTCTCTCTCTATGGTGTTTGCTAAAATTATGCCTTTTCTGTAGGTTGTAACTTGTTGTTTTATATTAGCTGAAGTGGCAGCAATTGCTATCATTTTAGGAGATAAATGACACTGAGAGCTGAATTCTATAACTGTTATAGGTCAAAAATAAAATCAGTACTCATAAATACAAAAGAAAAGACAAATTATTTTGAAATAAACAATAAGCTATCACCATACAAGTTTCATCTGACTAAAATACATAATGTATCAGACAGATAATACATACTTTCAAGCCTCCAGAACATGCAGCTTCTAAAATCACTTGCTCAGGTCTATATTACCATGTCGACAGGGCTGTTCTTCGAACACCCTTACGTCGACACATGTACACCGAAATACCTAAGTGTAGAATGGCCACAAAAGCAATTTGTTTCCCAGGAAAAATCACTGAGCCAACAAAAAAACAAAACAAACCAACAGACACAGTGAAGTGGGGGGCTCCGAGATTGTACTACAGTGGAGGAAACAGCAAATTCCAGACAATGGCCCAGTGATTTTTTTCTATGGGAAAAAAATTGCTTTTGTGGCCATTCGACATTTAGGTATTTCGTTGTACATGTGTCGACATACGGGCATTCAGTGAACAGCTCTGTCGACATGGTAATATAGATCCACTTGATCAACACATATAGTTAAAATGTATTTGAAAAAGGCACTCGCCATTCAATAGGATTATAAAGGTACTTAATTGGCATGCCACATCAAATAAATTTCCTGGGATTTAGAAAAGCTTACTGTGATACAAAAGCCTTAAGGAGGTTTATTTTTCTGTTTCATACTTGCAACAGTGGGTCTAGAAGTCTGGTCAGGTACTGATACTCTTTCTTTAACTACCCTAGTGAAATACTTCTTTTTATTATACTTTTCCTTCCCAGCACCCACCCGCTGCTCGGAATTCTCTATTTCTGAGATGTTCTGATTTACTTTGACAGAAACTTTAGAATTTCACTCAAGCTGTGCACTTTCCATATTTCCTAACTTCACTCTCTTAGAATTCACTCTCTCAGTGAGTAATTCCTCACAGTCATTTTTACCACCTGCCTTCCAACATTTTCAGGTTGTAGGACCACTTCTCGTCTCCGTTTTGTAATGTTTTCAGGTTGTAATGACATTTTTACTCTCTGCTTGGAAGCACCTTCAGGATGCAATATCTTATTCCATAAAGTCTTTCCTTCCACTGGTTCAGTTCTTGCAGAGTGCTCTGTTACAGTAGGCTACACTATTTTATTGTGTAAGCTCCTCTTTTTACAGGTTCCATTTTTGCAGGCTGTTCAGACATAGGTGTGCACTGATATATCTCTTTAAGTGGTGTGTGTTTCTCTCTCTGGGTCTCCAGTTACATATTTGTACCTTTAGAACTCTCTAGCAGTATGCGTTCATCTTTGTTGGATTCATGCACTTTAACAACTGTATCTAGTGGCTGTGTCATTTTTCTAAGATAGGCAGAGGTACATCTGCAGGCTTATTCACTTGCTGTTTCCTCTCCCTACAGAGATTGGGTGGCCTAGCATATGAGCTAACTTCTTCCCATTTCCTCCATAATTCTTTAAAGTGGGAGAACATCTTCAACTGTTAACTGTGTTAAATTTGGAACGGCAATAATAGGATGGACTGCCTTCCCAAACAACTTTTGTAGTTCCAGCTGAGTAATGGGATACTGTTTCTTATCATTATGAATGCATACTACCTTATCTACCTTACTAGTAAAGGATTTCTTTCAACATTCGTCTCCCTTTCCCTTTAGAAGTGTGGCTATACTGCATAGGTTTAATATTCCTTCCAGCTCCCTGCCATTATGACATTCTTACATTTAATTAATTTTGCAGCCGGATAGTAACAGAATGCGTTCTCAGATATCCTAGAAGATGATTTATTATATTCCATAGCCGAACATCAAAACAGCATGCTTTTTAGAGGTTATATTTATCACAGGTGTAATAGTATTACTAACATCAGTACAAAATCTAGCTTAGTGATCTCTTTCCCCTCATATAAAAACAATATGTCTACAGTGTTTACCTCCTGTTTGCACCCACATCTAACACAGATATAGATTGTTCAGTTGTATACATAGTTTCATGGTACAACAATTGTTCTATTAGACCAACAAAACTTTCAGAATCTTTAAGGTTGCTTTGACACACCCACTTTCTTAAAGCAGTAGCTAAATATTTTTGGAATTTGTTAATTGTTAACATTTCCACCATTTTAGATTTTATGACCCACAGATGCTAGCCAAAAGTTAATAATATCCTTTAAATTATTGAATTGTGACCTCACTATTTGTTAAGAAAAAATGTGCAGCTATGGAACTTTTGAGCTTATGTTTCCGAGGTAGCACAAGGTCTGGCAAATAGTGCCTTTTTGACTTTATTACAGCCCTGATCCTCCTTCCTCCTTCCTCCTTCCATGACTATGAAGGTTGCCAATGGTTCCTCATTTAACAGGGCTGATAAGGACCTGCCTGGTCAGCTTGCTTCCATCCCTTTTAGAGGGTATACCTCTCAAAGGTAACACAACACTGGACACCTGCCATTCCAATCTCTCAATGGGGATGTTCAAATCAAATTGATGATGCATTTTGGTGTCCAAACAAAAAGCACCTAACCTTTCTGCCAGTGACAAAAGCCTCAGTGCCCCCCTCAAAACAATATACCATAAAAGGATGGGATTTTCATTTGTTAAATAATTGTAAGCAATTACTGTCAAACTGTTAATTAAATTAACAGTTTAGCAGATAACTAATCACTTACAATTTTATAGTAATTTTTCAATTAAATAATTATGGAGTGCTTCCATAATAACATAAATACATCCTGATGATGACATCAATACATCCTGATGGACATACTCACAGAAAGAGTATGATGTCAGACACCCAGTGCTCAGTTTCCACAATTTGCTGGCATTTTAAAAGTTAAATTTTAGAAGGAATTCTTGCAGAAAGTATTTAGTTTTGTGATACATTAGTGATCACAAGCACAGGGATGTAATTGGGTAAATGGTAATTCTTCTGTTTACTTTCTATTGCTGCTTTGAACTTGACCTTTAAGCACTGTCACACTAGTTTTAAAGGTAAGCTGCCTGCTGTACTCCTTCAGCATGATCTCACAAAAGGTAAGGCCATATTGCTAACTGTGGTTCAAATAATCCTTCCAGAAATTTTAGTGAAGTTTATGGAAGATGCAAAGCAAGCAATTCTCCTAAATACGTGATGGAAATTGTCCAGCTGATAAGGTTTTGTCTGCAGTTAATAAACTTCTCTGAGGTTTGAAAAGCAAGGATATAAAAATGCCATAATTCGAGGATGAATGGACAGAACTTCAGAATGGAGGAAAGTTCTATTATCCATGATTATGGAGAGATGAAAAAACTGTTACATGTTGTCAAAGAGAAATGGCAAATAGGCTGCACTGTTATTGCTACTTATGGTATGAAAGTGCTATTTCTAAGAATAGTTTAAGTAAATATCAATATCTGACTGGATAGAATCTGCTGTTAAAATATTTAACAATGTTCCTATCCACTTTTTTATTTATTTATAGCATAGTCATTTGAGGTATAAAATGAAGAATAAATCAAAAGCTGTAGCTGTCAGAAGTTGTTTCTGGTGTAGTAGATATGCAAACATCCTCTTGTCAGGTTATGACAGCAGCAACTTTTTTATGGTCTAAATATTAATAAGTAATATGATATGTAACAATTTATTACTTGTTTTACACCTGAAGCTCATTTTCTGTAACAAGTAGCTGCATCTCTTATTATGAAGGTAAGATAATAAAAGCTATTTTAGGTACTTTTTAATAAATGTATGCCTCAGGTGCATCGTTGTTTAGAAATACACTTTACAGATCCATTATGTAGCATTTACAAATGTTGTTTACATCTGTATATTTTGAAAACATGACAATGGTTTTCAGATATAGGAATGATGATTGATCTGATTTCATTACAAAGATAATAGTAATTTTAGTTGCAGCAGTTAAAATATTATACTAATCCAGGTCTGAGTATGTTTTCTAATGCTGCTCTAAATAGATTTAACTATGGAAGAAAATGTAATATTTCTTTAAAATGAAACTCACCCTGTATGTGGAATATAATAAACCATATGCTGGATTGCTCTATCAATTAATTAAAATCTACATTATGGTTCAGGTGATTCCTTAATTACCCTTACTTTATTTGTTTTGATACTTGAGACTCAAGGTGGATGGATGAGTATTTTTAAAGTAAACAGCTAGTTTTGGTCAAATACTTGATGATGTTTTTGGAGTAAAGCCAGATGATTTTGTTAAAGCACAGTAAATTTGTCTTCTGGGGATGTTATACTATTAAAGATAATAAATTCTGTTCTGACATTCTGGGATATATTTATTTGTCTTTTTTTTCTTTTAAGTCATTGTACAGTCATAAAAATGTGCAAAGATATTACCTGCATCTTGTAAAGTGGGCAGCACTTTGGCTGGCTACTAGCAGTGTAGAAAACATCCACCATGCTCTGTCTGGACTGCACAAACAATAAGACAACTTAGCATGCAGTTCTTATCTTTAAACATAAACACTCATCATGTTCACTTTTGAAAACTGTGATTCCACACCAGATAAAAAGACCTAAAATATCTATTAAAAGTACTGAAAATTACTCACACTAAATATGAAAATTACATTAAAAACTCTTTTCAAAAAAATTCCAGAGGAAGCCATTGCAGCCTGAAATGGAAACAATTTTACCTGCAAAAAAATGAAACACGAGTAGGAAACTTTAATTTAGGAATTAGAACAACAATTGTGAACTGGCAAAAAAAAAAAAAAAAAAATGGATCTTAATTATATGCAATCCTAGCTGATGAGCTTTAACAAAAGCAGTAGAAGAAAGTTTACAGAAATGCATAGTGCCTTAAAGAAGTATTTTTTAGTTAAAGCTGCAGCAAACATTACCTGTTGTACTCTGCATGGGTAAAGTTATACATAATGAATTTGTCATCTGCACATACTGTGAAAATATACCACAGACTTGACCTCGTGAGATATGCCTGTATAAAACAACAATGCTAACTCAAAACTCACAAACCTATCAGGAAACTAACTATGCCAAAATTACAATGGATGCCAGTTGAAATAGCATCAACAAAACAATGCCCCTGAAGTGTAATACGTCTTTACTGAAGTTATAACTATCCTTAAAGGCAGTATAATGAGCTATCGGGATCTGGATGGCAGTGAGTAGAAAGCCGAAGGACAACCAAAATATCTAGACCACTATTCTAAAGGTTGTCAGAAACAGCTTTAATTTTTACATTCAGCTATATGAAATAAGTGTTGCTAAAGGTGAAGTAGGGAGGGACGAAGGTACACTAATGTTTGATTTTATAAATAATAAACATGCAATTATCTTAAGCAGAATCATGCTTACTCTGCCAAAAATCACACGAGAGAAGGGTTGGAAGGGTATGAGTGAAACTGTTGTTCTGATGTGTAAAACTAATTTACTAAAGTTAAAAAGCATGCTAGCATGCAGCATATGGAATATCAGGATCTGCATAGCAGTTAGCAGAAAGATGAAGACAACTAATATTTAAGCAGTGGTTCTAAGGGACACTAGAGCTTGTGTTTTTAAATGCAGATATATTAAAGCAGTCTATATGTGCCTCGGTCTTTAGGGGTGACAGTACTGTATTGTTTGATTTTATAATTAAATAACATGGAGTTACCTTAAATCAGATTATTGTAAAGCATTTTGCAGCTGAATATTTAATATAAATATGCAGAATAGCTATTGGCTGGTATTCACAGATATCATTATAGCATTGCAACTTCCATTACACCAATGTATTAAGCCCCACCACTGTTCCTTTTAACAATTCATAGTCAGACTCATGCACATTTCCATTACACCAGTATCTCATTATCAACAATTGTATATGTCTGTGAATCTCTCAGTAGAGTAGCTCTGTACTGCTTATTTCAGTGATGCACCAGACTGCATTACAAAATCCCTCCTTAGTGACGGAGACCGCTTTGCAATGTTTTCATGCACTGCTCAGCTAAAGGCAGTATGTACTCAAAACAAAACTGCATTTTTACTTGTCTGTGCTCAAGTATTATACAGGCTGAAATGAGGTGAATACTTATTTGCTTCTTTGTATATGAGTAGTACAGTAGGTAACTCAATTAAAATATCATGTACCATTTTACGCTGTTACTAATTAATTTTTCTTAAATTAGTTCCTGGTCTTATTTTCACATCCAAGAACCACTGAGCTGAGATGATGGCAGCACAAAGAGCAGAATGTCACTGTTCATTCTACAGCTGACTTGTACCCTCCCCCCAGCACACACATCACATACCTTTAACATCCACCTTCCGTCAGTAAATCTGCAACTTGTAAGTAATATTATTTTGATTTAAGAATAAGAAGATACGTTTATCCGGATGGAGCAGTGGTGCAGCGGTAGCGTTGCCGCCTCACAGCAAAAGGTTCTCTGGTTCGATTCTTGGCTGGGGTGCCTTCTGTGTGGAGTCTGCGTGTCTTCCCTGCGTTCGTGTGGGTTTCCTCCAGGTGCTCCGGTTTCCTCCCACGTTACAAAGACATGCATCGGGAGCCTTTCTCCCCGGGCCTCCGCTGAAAATTGGTTTTGTTCCAAGTCGGACTTTCCCGGTTAACAAATGTTAAATAAATAAAAAAAATAAAATTATTTGTATTCATATAAAAAGCTGAAGTCAGGAAACAGTTCAGATCAAAGGGAATTTGCCTGACATTATAATACTGCTAATAAAATAAATTGTTACGACTGCACTTATGCTTCACATTCTAAAATATGAATATAAAACCTCTACCATTTTGTAACTATGCATATATATACACATTCCAGACAGTACACACAGCTTTATTGGCTGTTTGTCAGTCCATGGAATGAGCAACTTAATTTGTACCAGGACCTATTGTTCTGAGCAGAGTACCAAATTTCACTCAGATTGTTTGATATGATCAAGTTCATGAAATGATGATCATGGAAGAGACTGGGAGCAGGGTAAGACATAGCTGTTTTTTACCAGTTTAGTAAGTTATGGCATTACCTAATCTGTAGCGGGATATTTATCTGGGGAAAATGGGCAGGAATAGAAGGTAAGAAGGAAGGAGCAGTAGGGATCAGACTTTGCAGACATAGTGAAGCATCGGTGAATATATACTGGGAGCGGGACACAGTGTCCTCAGGGAAAAAATAAAGAGAAATGTAGTGCACTTCATGCAGAGCATAACATCTAGACAGGGTGGGGCATAGAGAAAGATAGAGTATAAGAAAGAAAACAAAGATGTTAGGAGTCAAGCTCAAAAGGGAAGACAATGGAGTAGGACATGACATACAGGACATCAAACTCAAAACATGATGGCAGCTTATGGATAGGACAAAACTGTGAGTCATTTATAAGCAGGTAATAATACAGGAGCCTGGAAGCTATCAGTGGTTACCTATGAGGTTTTAAATTTTAATGTGGGTATGAAAAAAAACAATTTTGAGGCCTTAGATCAAGCAGGGTTTGAACAATATTTAAAGGCTGCCAGAATACAAAAGGAATGAGGAAATCTGATCATAAACAGCTATTGACTGACAATGACCATGTGATCATGTGTTGTTTAAAGAAATTAGGTATCAGAGGGTACAGAACCAAGATAAAAGTGTCAGACTAGGTAGGGCTTGACTTAAGAATACTGGGAAGGAGGTGAAGGAAAACATTTACAGGATAACGGAAGACATTCTGAACTGAATAAATGAAAATAAAATCTAGAAAGGAATGGAAAAGGGATACAAAAAAAAAAAAAAGAAGACCAGCATGGGTCAAGGGAAAAAGTCAAGAAAGTAATAAGAGAAACAGAGGTCTGCAAGAAGTAGAAGAAAGGGGGCGATGTGAGGAAGACAGAAAAATAAAACAGGCAGGGTAATAGAAAAAAATGAAAACTGATACAAATGAAAGGTCCTAAAGTGATTGTTCCAAAGTCCTTGCAAAAAGAGTATATTAAGATCTTGCATCGCGGCCACCTAGGAACTGATTCTACCAAAAGAAGTTATTGCAGGAAGAATTACAGAAAAGAAAATGTTTTTCAGATATAAAGGGAAGAGAAGAATGTGAGGCAAGATATGGAGGCAATGAAGAGAAGGAGAAAATAGTAAGGAGTGAGAGAAGAAGCTTTGATCTTGAGCAGCCAATTTCAATAATCATAAAGGAAAGGAACACAAAGATTCTAGCTTGGGATACAATACAGGATATGAAGTAGGGAAAGGTGCGCAGAAAGGAGGGCAACAAGAGAGGAGGTGGTAATAAATTCCGATAACTTCAAAATAGGGCAAATCACAAGTGTTAAATGGTGTATCACCTACAGTCCTTAAGGAACTAGTAAATATGCAGTATATCCTTCAAAGGACAGTACTCTTGCATAAGGGAGGGTTAATGACTGCTCTTTACAACTACAGATCCACCATCAGTTAGCCATTTATGCCAAGGAAAACTATGGAAAAATTCCCTGTACAGAAAAGTGGAGTTTCTGGATATCAGCAGACTCATAGAAAAATAATGGTATAGGCTCACACTAGGAAGCTCCTAACAAAGCATCTTGTATTTCTGTAACAGGATTACTATTGAGATGTATAAGGGGTTGTTGCATGTGGTTTGTTTGGATTTTGGGAAATATTTAGCATGGTGCCACAGAAAAAAACTAACGTAGATTCTAAATGGGGTGGAATTAAGCTAGCAAACCTGAAGGAAGCAGAAGGTGGTGTTCCAGACAGAGTTAGCAGAAGAGATTGTGGTGACTATGTGGTCATTTCAATACTTAGAAAAAATATTTTTAATTTATTCATGCTAAATACAATGTTTGGCCTTGAAAATAAAATAAAATAAACCTGTCTGTAAACAATGCCAAAACTGACACATTATTAAATGGTGGAAGATAGCTAGAGACAGGCATACAGGAAACTTCTAGGTTAAGTAAGAAGAAAATATTCCCCATGAACAATGGTGAGCCCCTATAACAACAGGTGGAATGTGAACGGATGTGGCTAATTCAATGTGAAAAGTTTGACAAATATCATATGTTTACTAATATTAGATTACATGGAGAAAATACTGTTTGAGTTACTTGCTTTAAAACGCATCAGGTTACATAAACACTGGTAAAGTTAGGAAAGCAGTTATTATGGGAAGGAAAGGTATGAGAGACAGAGGAAGAAAAGGACTACAACAGAGTTATTTTGTAGAGCTGTAGAGTAGTTATGCAAAATCCATATGAATAATTCTCAATTCATTCAAAACTAACCATTCAAAAGAAGAGTCACTCAACAAAATGGTGTTATTCTTGTGGGAGGATACCTCCTGCACCTGTTTCATTGTTATCAATTGTACTGTTGTTTTACCTCTGGGGTAAGGAAATCTGATTATTTTTCTTTTGGTTTATCTGTTGTTTTTGTTTTTTTGAGGAATTGTCTGAAAAACTTGTTTTCCCTCATATTGACTTCAGTCATTTTGACCCCTCTCTTTTTGTTAAACATAGAATTGATAGATAAGCTACAAATGAATAAAACTGGACACTGGAAGAACAACAGTACTACTGTACATAACTGAAATTATGAATTAGACTGACGCATTTACATTCGGCAGAGCATATTGAAGACAGGGATAATGAAAAAAAGCCTAACTTCATGTGCACATTTACATGCGGGCATCTTTGATTTAATACTGTGAAATGTGTGCAGTGCAGCTTCCTGTGCATCCTACAAACTCTGCAGTGTAACTGCTTTTGTATCTGGCACTGGTCATGGCTCAAAAAGGTCAAGGAAGATTATTCCCAATAACATGTCAGGAAGTCATGAGTTCATAGGTGCATAGACACCCACTGGCCTGTGAGGATTCCAAGGAGAAGCCCATCAATCCCATGGCAGTCCTTAGTTTCCACATCTTATGAGCATACAAACAACTTGGAGCTGGCAGAACAAGGATCTGCTGTGACATCCACCTCATGCCCCCATGCATGAGGGATACAGGTGCCAAACCAGGGATAACCCACTGCTTCCCATCCATTCATCCAAACTACACCTGAAGAGAGTAAAAGAATCATTTTGATCTATGTTGAGAGAAAGATGGTTCCAATGAAGAGGCACTCCCACTTGGCACATACCCATCCCTCCAATTTATTCTATCCATGAAAGAGACTGAGATTCCCTAAAAGTGCACCCATGTAACCACTGGACTAGCAAACATGCAACAGGTCCAAAGAGCAGGGTATAGCAAGATACCTCGCATGATGCAGAGGTTTTCCCCAGCAGCCTGCTGGGAGACAAGGTTTAGAGACAGTCTCCATGAGCTAGGTTGCTCATTTCTCCACTGAGAAAGCATTGTGGATGCTTCAGACAAAACAAATGCCCAGACAGGCATAGACATAATGGGGCATCACATTCAATGATCATCCCACTGAGAGCCAAGCACAGCATAATAGCCACATCCCCTGACCCAGATGCCACACACCCAGACAAAAGCTGTGAAATTAAAAAGGATCTCCTCGCAACAGTAAACATGTGGTTATCAAAGGACAGTTCACCACTGACACAGGTTCCAAGATCCTGACAAAGGGATCAACCCTCAGGGTTGAGCCATCAATGTGACAGTCACAAGGGAAGTCATGCCTATGAAAGGGTAGGACAACACACCTCCCAGCACCCAGTCCTAGCCTATGAGCTTGACACCAGCTACCTGTGGGGTAAAGGCCATCCTGGAGGACACCGGTGTCCATGATGGCACCAAGTTCACAACCACCTGCAAACTTGGTCAGCCACAAACGTCCAACACCCAGTCTGACTTCCAAGAAGCAAATGCCAAACAAGACTGTCCCCAAGGACTGAATCCAAGGGCACACCACCAATGACATCTTCTGGGCTCCAACCATGAATCAGCCTGCCATCCAGTGAGTCACACATGGATTCATACCTAGGTGGGAGAGTCCGTCCATGACACCCAAGTGTGGGATGGCACTGAATGACCCTAGGAAGTCCAGACATGATGTGTACACCAACCTGCTCTCATCTAGTACCCCAACCACCCTCTCAAAAATGTCGACCTGAACAAGCAGGCAGGATCTGCCTGTGATGAATCCATACTGGCTTTGGCCACTAGTCCACATCTACCCATGCCCGCACCATTAATTCCATAATGATTCCCTCCACAGTTCCACAATAAGTCTGGTCAGGCCCATGGGTTCACATCTTCCCAGGTCTAGTGACACCCCCACCCCCATGCAAGGGAGGGTGGGGTGTCACTGGACCTGGGAAGTGACACCCCACTTCCACGGAATGGGATGACTAGCATAATTCCACACCCATCTGGCATGAAGCCAGCCCAGAGGCTGACAGTGAACAGTGGGCCCAACAAGCTATGCCTCAGACCAACCAGCAGGCAGCCTAGCACACCATCCAGCCCCATAGAAGTAGTGCTTCCAGCTCTGAATCATAATAAAAAGGGGGAGTTATTCTCCTCAATATGAGAGTAGAGAGAGTAAGGAAGTGAGGGCATGTGAAGATGAACATGAGGCTTGAAAGAATGCAGACATGGTTTTATTAACATAGAAAAGAGAAGCTTATTAGAAAAATGAAAAATCTGCAATATACACTTATAGAAGGGGTCACATATAAGCCATAACATACTGCATGAATGGGAATAACAAGATAATGTTGCTGAATGTTTGAACTGATTCAGTATTTTTATCATGACATTACACTGGTTAAACTCTAATGATGTATCTGTATAACTAGGGGAAGGTACTACTTACTGTAAGTAGAAAGACTTCAGAAATCATGAAAAGTTATAAGAAACTTTAGTGCTTTATGCATCTTGGTTGAAGAATGGTGATGGGAAAAGTGGGTTCTACATACAAGGAGAGATTCATGTACACAGTGTGAAATGCAAAAGGTTGACCCACAGATCAAAGAATGTAAGGAACTGCAGTTTATACATCAGATACTTTACAAATGACTAAATGAAGTGAAAAACCTTCTGTGGCATACATAACACTGCATGTGCTACTGTATTTGCTACCATATACCCCAATTAAATTTATTCAGGTCTATATTAGATCATCGAAATGGCTGAATTTTGAATGATCTAATATCAAACCCAATATCTCGAATGCTGAAAACAGCGAAGCTGCACAAAACTGAATTCTTTCCTAGGGAAAGAATTTGGTTGGCCGTTGTTGTGGCTTCGCTGTTTTCAGCGTTGCAGTGGAAAGTTACGGGTTGGGTTAAGGTAAGTGTGTGATTGTGCAGACATTAGGGTTAGGGGCGGGTTAAGTGAGTTAGGGTTAGGGCGCGGGTGAGGTGAGTGTGCGATAGTGACAGAATTTGGGGTTGGGGCAGGTTAAGTGAGTTAGGGTTAGGGTGCGGATGAAGTGAGTGTGCGATAGTGAGAATTTGGGGTTGGGGCAGTTTAAGTGAGTTAGGGTTAGGGCGTGGGTGAGGTGAGTGTGCGATAGTGACGGACCTTCGGGTTAGGGTCTGGGTTAAGGTAAGTGGATAGATAGTAGTGTATGTGCAGTGTAGTGTAGGTTAAATCTAGCTTTTAAATGTATGTATGTGGATTGCTGATTTTTCGTGTGCTTGTGGTGTGTGTGTGTTTCTCGGAACAGCGAATTTTTTCCCTGGGAAAAAAATTGCTGTTTTGAGGTTTTGATATTGTTAGGGTTCGGGTTTTTCAGTTCGACATTACGGCATTCGATAATGAGCCATATCGATGATCTAATATAGACCCAATTTATTCAATACATAGACAAGCATTAAAGTCAGGAATGCAGTTGACAAAAGCTGTATGATAGGTGTAGTGAGCAAAGAAGAGTTAATAGCATGGATTTCAACAGACCCTAAACAACATTTCCTAAACTTCTTACAAGAATAGCCCTTCGTGAACAGCCACAAGCATAGAGCTGCCATGTATGTGCAAGATGGCAAGAAAACATGAAGATGCACCTTTGCACATCATTGCATTACTAGTATGACCAGCAGTGACCATAGGTGACCAAAAAGGATTTAGCTTAAGCTGTTGAAAGTTCCTGAGAGTGGTACTGAAACCGGTAACTTAGTTGTTAATATTTTTCTTAAATATCATAAAATAATTGCAGTAGCTATAGTACTGTTTACAAAATATGACTAACATTTTCTATTACATAGGGAGTTAATTCACTTTTTTTTTCAATCTGCTACCTTTCTAGTTGGCATTATTTTTGTTAAGGGGAATTTCTTCCAATGGCTAATGTTCATAGGTTCATATTAGCTAAGCTTAAAATGATCCACAAGGGCAGTTAGCCTAGTACTAATCTATGAACCTAAGTATATGTTAGGCTAATGAACACAAGAGCCTTTTTAAGCCTAGATGCTCAACTCAACCAAATTGCGTCCCCTTGTAACATGCTCACCTTAATTGGAAGGAGATGTTTTTTAGGAGGGGTACATTAGTTAGGAGGACGCTAAAAGTTATATGGATGGTATGTTTAGGAATATTTACTGTTGGCCTCTATCTGTAAGAGAAACAGGAGCAAGCCCGGGGATGAATTTATGATTACCCATCCAATGGCCAAGGTTATGTTTGACTAAGATCAGGGATGGACTCTGCCCCAAGCTGCTTCACTGCTTCCAGAGCATGGGCATCCTTTGAGACACCTATATGTATCACCAGTGGGATCTATTTATGTTGCAATCAAAATTCAAATCCCAGGATCTAGTGCTTCCAGTGCTGCTCATTTTGCAGATGTGCCTCCATTATGACTGAATCTAAGGATGCCTTATATGCCAAGCACAGATCACCTCTCAACAACCTTTAGGAGACTGAGTACACACAGGGCTATAAGGCAAGCTGTATAGGACAATTTGTTAATACTCCGGATTCTCTTTGTGAGGAACCCCTGTGGGCATTCCAATGGTTGCACATGGCTAGTCAGGTATATGCTGAAGGGGGGCATTGAACTAAATGATGGGTCTGACGAGGGCTGAGTTGAGTGGTGCTATAATTTCCTTGGACCTGGATGCCATACCCTTACTTATAAGCTGGGTGACATAGAAGGATTTTCTTACTACCTTGGCTATATGTTAGTCAAAGGCCAGATTACTGTTTACATATGTTCCCAGATTTCTAATTACCAGGTTAACTCTTAGGGGTGTCTTATCAATGGAGTAATTTGCCTGTGTGGACATTTTCCCAAAAGGCAGTATAATGCACTTCTTTACATTGAGTTTCAATCCACAGCTTTGACACCTGTCATTTGTCTGCGTTACACCCTCTTGCAGATATTAGTGTCATGGGGGGAGTTTATGATAGCTCCCAATTTGCAGTCATCTGTGAACTTGGTGTGCCAGAAGCTCATGACATTAGCATTGACCTCCAAGAAGTAGATGTCAAACAGGAGTGGGGCCAAGATGGAGCCCCGTGGTACTTTCCTGATGCCCTGCCTATTGGTGGAGGTTGTCATGCCAATCCTGATTTCTTGGGTCTTATCTCTGAGCCAGTTGGCAATCCACTGAGTTATGTAGGGAGTTATGCCTAGTTTGGTGAGTTTGTCCACAATACCTGAGTGGGATATTCCATTGAACATATTGGCCAAGTCTAGGTAGACTGTATGCAGTCTTTTCTCCTTATCCATTGTCTTGGTTACCTTCTCAAAGAAGTCCACCAGGTTAAGCAGGCATGATCTTCCTTTGACAAAAACCAAACTGGAATAGGTCCAGTGTCTGTAGTTTGTCAGTGTCTTTGTTGGTCATTTTCATAATTGTTCCATGGCTTTGCATATTAGATTAGTCAGACAAATGGGTCTGTATTTTCTAGGGTCAGTTGATGGCCCACCCTTGTGAAGGGGGATAACCATTGCCATCCTCCACTTGCTTGGTACATATTAGCAGACTGGAGTTCTGCTGTGGTGAACCCTAACTGGAAAAAGCTGAAAGACATTACTATAGCTTGTTTTAAGCTGTAGTTGGAAAGTGACGCAAGTGGTCCTGTAAGGTCATGTTTCAGGTGATTTAGGTGGCAACCTGGGATATTGTTGGGCTGCAATGAGGCTGCTTTTTAGCCTTAGTAGGTACCACTGTGACCTGTTCCCTACTGATAGTTGTGAGGGGTTATGCTGGTAGGGATTTCACCAGTGGTGGCAAAAGCAGGGTAGTGGGGAGTTAAGTTTGAGCTGAATTTGTCAGCCACAAGATTTGCTATGTCAGTCTGCTCTGTAAAGGAGGTACCATTTACTACCAGTTCTGTACACTGCTGTGTATTACCTGTGAGGTTTTGGACATAGCTGTAGAAGGCTTGGGGGTTGTCTTTAGCCTGAGAAGCTATCTTAATCTCGTGACTGGCCTTGTTGGATTTAATTAATTCTCTTAGTTTCCTGTTCAGTTTAATTATTGAGCTCTAATATTATCAAAGTTCCTCTTTCTGACTTTAGCCAATTTTTTTTTTCATTTTGCTATATGGTGTGTTTGAGCTTACGTTTGGTAGGTACAGCAGTCTCTATGCAGCCATTTACATGTTTGTACAGGGTTTCTATGAATAATTCTGCTAAGGCTGTTGTGAACTCTGGGGTACGCAGGGCACTGAATTTTGACAAACTGTCACTTAGTAGGATGTCGTTTGCTTTCGAATAGTTCCTAACAGTAACAGGTTTTGCTGAGTTTTCCAAGCTGATCTTTATTTCAAATGAGACAGATTTGTGATCCGACCTCACCAGTGAAGACATGACACATGACACATCATTCTCCCATATTAGTGAGAACTAGGTCCAGTATGTTTGTGCACACTAACTGATCAAGGGCATTTGTGTTAATAAAGTCCAAGAAAAGTTGTGCCTTACATTGCCTTTAAAATAATACAGGGGAAGGATAAAGTTTTAGCCAAAATCAGGAAACCTGGGGGGGGGGGGGGGGTGGCAGATACAGGCCATTCTGGCAAAGCAACGTGGTCTATTGACCATGTCCCTCCAGGCTGACTGATATTGAATCCCCCTGGAATGACACCATAAACTAAGCCAATTGTTAAAGTCAATCAGTTTTTGTTCACAATCCTTGGTGAAGGTAGAATGCTGCTTAATGCAAGGCATACATTGATCTGAGACACATATTCAGAGAGGTCCATAATGTTTCTCTTCATATAGCCCAAAGAGGTATGTCTCAGGTCATTTGCACCCACATGGACTATGACAGAACCATACTTGTACCTATGGTGCAATGACGAGTCCATGTGTAACTTGGCTGATTCTGGCTCCAGATAAACAACTGACCATAATCTTCTCCTTGTCCACTCTGGTAAAGTGGAGCATCTGTGTGTCATACAGTGGAGTCCGTTATGATAAGAATCCTGGGTAAGTTGCTTGCTTGCCTTATGGGCTTTATTTATAAGGTGTACGATTATGTGTAGTGTTTGCTGTTGCCTTTGTTGTACACTTTAGAGATTGCTGTCAATAACATCTGCATTTCAGGCATGCTTAAAAAGGGCTTCCTCAGTCACTATGGTGTGGGCAGTATGCTATGTCAAAACAAGGCAGATTTACTAATACTGAGGACATTTGCAACAAATGTAAATATTTTATCAAATAGTTTGAATTTGTTACTGTTCAACATGCTGATATAGTCTAGATAAATCAATTCAAGTTTATCTAGACTATATAGGATTGACTGCATCACTTTGGGGCTTGATTTAGAAGAAATAGTATATAATTCCCTTGATTCTACATAGCAATGACACCTGAGGACATTAGTATTGCTGAGATATGTAACATGTCAGGCTCTGGGAACATTGAGACTCAGGATATAACAATTAACTTTTGCATTAAGGCTTTGAATAATAGTAAAATGACTGTCACATCTAGTCACATCTAGTATAGCTTTTTCAACTTTAGATCAGCCCATGGGGCCCAATGCCTCAATACGTTATCTATCCTATCCTAATATATTGAATGAATGCATTATCAATAAAAGTTTTGCAAACATTCTACACTTACAAAAATGGAGCATTGGACAGTCATAACTTAAAGGAGGCAGGGCTTGATTCCATTTCTAGAGTGTAATACTGTACTAAAGCCTTTTCCAAGAAAGAAGCATTGGGGAGATAGGCCAACAGGCACTAACACAAGGAAATGACCATGTGTGCCCAGTCAGGACATATTTAGTTTTGATGGCTTAAAAAATTATGAAGGACAAAGTAAATTTTAATCAACTACCTCTGAAACTAAGCAATCTACAAACTCTGCTACACAAGGAAAGGATAAACAAGTTTTACTTACTGGGGAATTATTTTTACATGGTATTAGGAAATACTCCCTAGAGTGGTCGGGTACAAGGTTTCAATATGTTGCTTGAGAGGATGCAATCTAAACAGTGGTAGCCAAATTTCTAGTGAGATCACTGCACTGGCAGAACAGAGTGATGATGGGAAAACTGACCAAAGCAGCCTTATTAATGATGTGAAAGAGATTACTACATCTTGCAATGCCAAGGGTGCTAAGGTTATTTTTATGGACATATTGTCTACACTTGAAATAAACTCAAATTATTTATAGAGCTTCCATCTACCCTTGTAGAGATGATGGTAAGAAGATATCATTCTTTTGCAAGGGACAGGCTACATATCAATCACAATGGAAGCAAATTACTGTGTAGAAAATTACTTTTAACCATCAAAGCATTTTTAGATATCTCAGCTGTACCAGATAATACAAGCATAAGTATTTTGAATTATGTACCTTGTAATGCCAAAGAGCCTTAACAGGAAAGATGCTTATCTGGAAGAATACCCTCTAAATAGCAAATATATAGCTGTGGGAATATTCACAGAGATGTGGTTTAGTGACACATTCCTCTCTACTGAGGGGAAAGGATACCAAATATTTCTTATCACAAGAACCAACAGACTAGGTGAGGGTATATCTATTTACATTACACTAGGTAATTGTGCTAGTGTTAGTTTTAAAAGTGACACATTCAGAATCATTGTAGAGAATATTACTAGACACAATACAGCCACAAGAGTTTTGATAGGAGTAATTCACTTTCCCTAGGTCATACTATGACCTTCCTATCTAGTCAAAAAAGATGTGTTAAACAAAATAATCTGGCAGAAGATTATATGCTTCATCTCTTCTTAAAAAGTTAAATACTACACTTAAAGCTAAAGTCTCCCCCTGTTACAATAAAGCAGCCCAATTTGCAGCCAGCCTTACATATAGAACTCATCATTGCAGAGCCCTGGATCAATTAAAGTGGCTTGAGCCACCCAAATATTTAACATACTCACAACTTACCATTGGACACAATCTTATACATGCACCAAATCCTAGCAAATACTGTACTCTTACAAAAATGGAGCACTGGACAGAATCATGCCATAAAAGAGGCAGGGTTTGATCCCATCTCTAAAGATGAGAAAAGCAGAGAAGAGAGAGTAATACTGTACTAAAGCCTTTCCCAAGAAAGAAAATGCAGTAGTGCTTTGGGAAGGTAGACCAGCAGGCACTAACACAAGAAAGTGAACACGTGTGCCCAGTCAGGACATATTTAGTATTGTTGGCCTAGAAGCTCTGCAGCACTACTGTCCAGGTAGAGATCTTCGCTCACCAATAAACTCTTAATAATCAATGCTATTTTCTAAACCTTATAGAAGTATCAGGTTTCTTTAATGGTTTTGTAATGACTTTAGGAAACTGAACACCATTTCAAAGTTCAATAGCTATCCCATTTTCAGAATTGATGAGCTGATAGAGAACCTAGGAAAGGCAACATACCTGAGAACACTGGACTTCATGAGGAGGTAATGACAGATACTATTTATCTCCCTCTGCCAATAAAAATAGCCTCTGTATCCCCTGATGCTCCATTTCTGTATACACTGACCTATATGGAGCCCCGGCTATCTTTCAGAAGCTGATGAGCAAAGTACCGATGCCTCACTTCTGATATACTGTGGCATAACTAATGTGGTCATTCATTTGAAGCATTAGGAGTCTGACTTACCTAATAAGTGGGCTGTCTTAGAATCCATAATATGGATGGGCTTGAGTATAAATGCCAGGAAAACTAAACTGGGTATGGTAAAAATAAAGTACTTAAGATGCCTTATAGGAAAAGGGCTGATAAGACCACAACTAGAAAAAAATAGAGACCATTACAAATGGTGCTCATCCTTCACTAAAAGATGGGCAAGGAGTTGCTTGGACTAGCTGGTGTCACTCTTATGTCCATTAAGAAGACATTGAGCCCCAGGTGTTCATTGAAGTAGTTTATTGCATACAAACACATCAGGATGGATAGCAAGAACATTGAACTTAAACAAGCTATCTAACTAAAAAGCAAGTAGAGGAGGCTCCAGACCGCAGCTGTACAACACATAAATTTTTTTAATAAAATAACAGTCAAGTACCAGGTGAGTGCTTTCATGGCCCAAGCCACTTCATCAGACAATACAAGAATACTGCTCTACAAAATTTATACTCAATACTTCAATTAATTATGCAAAACATCCTTGTCCTTTAAACAGATTTAAAGTCACATAGTAATAAATAAAAAACATTGCATGAAAGGCAAATTAAATTGCATATCTAGGCACTAACCGATAAAAACTTTCCTACAATCCTCATAAAAACAAACACAATCCCCCCATATGAATTCATATTCATATAATATGTTAAAATATTCATGCAAAAGTGAACAAATATTCATAGACATTCCTACATATATTAATATGAATGAAAACATACACACATAACCTACTAAATACACATCTAACTTAATTATAAGTTTATGAAATTTTATAAACAATACTTAACAAATTGTAATATATTATAGCAAGCCATATTAAATGGGACCTAAATATCTAGTCTAGTTCCACACAGAGTACCTCCATGTTAATGTGCTGGAGTTAAATATGGGTCCATTTCCAATAATACTTGGCATAATCACTCCTGTAAGTCCCTATTCATCAAGATTGGTTTGATACTGATTTTATCATTTAAGCCTTTTCCCATATTGGCCCGTAGCCTAACAATCCATTCCAGTTCCTTAGTTTCTATTTTGATTTTGACATCTCCCCCTCTATGGTTAATATATACCTTGTCTATCACTAAAAATTTAAACGTATGTGCAGCTCCAGCCTCCTTAACATGTCTTGCTAGGGCATTAATATCTGCCCCTCTTGCAATGTCATACAGGTGCTCCCTCATGCGATCGCTCAATCTCTGTGTGGTCATACCCACATAAAAGGAGGTACAAACTGAGCAATGAACTAAATAGACAATATTCATGCTATTACAGTTGGCTGCTAACTTAAATGTAAAAACTCTCTTTGTATCTGGATGAAAAAATTCCTTGTGATTCCACAATGTATGATCTTGGCTCTTGACAGAAACTTTTCACAAATCTGATGCTGTCAAGACCTCTTGACATCTGCATCATCACTATCTCTCCTTTTTTCAATGAACTAAGCAGTTTGCTGATTTTATCATAGTAAGACTTCTGGGACAAACACATTTTCAACAATTGGGCTTTTACTGCTTTGTTGTTCTTAGCACATGAGACCGATACATTACTGATTGGTAGTGTGGTTCTGGTTTGTATTGACATAAGTCTCTGGGCAGGTAAACCAAGATGTTTATCATGAGGAATGTTTCTGAGATTTAGCAAGTTTAGAAAAACATTGGTATTGTCATGTCTGGATTTCTTTAGCAGCTGTTTTTCACTTTGAACTGCATGTTCATCCAAGCCATTTGACTGAGGGTATTCAGGAATACTCGTAATATGAACAAAGTCTCACTCCTCTGCATATTTCTTGAACTGCTGACTAGTAAACTGTGCACCATTGTCAGAAATAACTCTGTGTAGGTTACCATGGACAGAAAAATATCTCTTTAACTTAGTAATGACAGTACTAGAAGATAGGTTGGGAAGTAAGTCAATCTGGAACCAATTTGAATAAGAGTCAGCTAACACCAAATAATGTTGACTGTTCCAGTAAAAGATATCTGTGGCTACTGTCAACCAAGGTAGTTCAGGAATCTGGCTCAAATGAAGTGGTTCTTTTTGTCACTGTGGCTTTGTACTATTACATACTGAACAAGATGAAAGTACTTCTCAATATCTCTTAACATAGACAGCCAAAATACTAGACCTTTCACCCTTCTTTTAGTAGAATCAGTTCCCAGGTGGCCACGATGCAAGATCTTAATATACTCTTGTTGCAAGGACTTTGGAACAATCACTTTAGAACCTTTTGTGATGATACCATTGTCTGACAAAATCTCATCTCTGCATGGAAAATATGGTTGCACTTCTACTGGTAAACAAGATTGCTTTGGAGGTCATCCTCGACTGATAAAGAGGTTTAGCTTCTGGAGAGCTGTATCTGACGCTGTGTGAGTTCTAAGCTTATAAAGATGTGTGAAAGAAACATTTCTCACTTCCATGGCTTCAAAATCAAGTTGTTCATTGTTATGCTGTTCTGTGGTTTTCCTGGGTGATCTGGATAAAGTATTAGCAAGATAAAGAAGTTTGCCTTTTATGTAAACAAGACTGAAGTTATACTTTTGCAATTTAAGAATCATGCATTGCAGTCTGGCTGCAGCTGTATACATAGGATTTCTCAAAATAGTGACTAGAGGCTGGTTGTCAGTCTGGATAGGTTGACCATAAATATGATCATGGAACATGCAAACACAATTGCCAAAAGCTCTTTCTCAATCTGGGCATATTGCATCTCGGGCTGGGATATGAGTTCTTGATGCACAGATTACTGGTCTACTTCTTGAAGAATGACTGCACCTTGACCAAATTTTGAAAAATCACAGGAAAGAGTAACTGGTTTGTGAACATCATAGTAGCTGAGAGTTGGTGGACTAGCAATTTTCTGTTTCAGGACATCAAATACTCTTTGGTGCTGTTCTGACCATGACCAAATAACATTTTTGCATGTCAGCTCTCGTAGGGGTGCTGAAAGTTGGCTTAAATCTGGAATGAACTTGCCTAGATAGTTAACGATGCCAAAAAAACACTCTAGGGCTTGGACATTGTCTGGAGCTGGTATCTCGAGAATTGCTGTTTGCTTGGAAGAATCTGGTCGTAAACCTGAACTGGTAAACAAGTGACCAACATAAGTAACTTCTCATAGCCTGAATTTGCACTTCTGAGGCTTCAGCTTAAGACTCACTTCAAGTGCTCTTTCCAAAACTCTCTTGAGGTTTCTGTCATGTTTGACTTCACCATTGCCTCCTACTAGAATATTATCTACTATAACAGCATATGGATAGCCCGAAAAAATGTGATCCATTGCACACTGAAAGACTTCAGTGGTAGAATTTTTCCAAATGGCATTCTCAGAAATCTGTATCTTCCAAATGGTGTACTGAATCTGGTTAACAATGATTTGCAGTCAAGCACAATTTGCCAAAATAAACTCTTTGCATCTAAGACAGAAAACACAGTGCCATTTGTCATGACAGCAGCAGCAACCTCTTTCGCTGTGTGCATTGGAAGATGAGGCCTTTTTAATGCTTTGTTCAAATCTGTTGGATCAATACATATTCTGATATCATCTGAGCTTTTCTTATGAGCTACGACCATGGAGAATACCCATTCAGTAGGTTCTTCTACTGGACAAATTACTCCTAGCTTCACCATTTTGTCTAGCTCGGCTTTGACTCTGCTCTGCATTCTACTGGAATGTTTTGTGCTGATCTGATAACTGGGCTGACCTCTGGGTCTAACATCATAGAGTACACAACTGGTAGTTTGCCTAGTTTGTCTGCAAAAATATCAGCATATTCAGAAAACATAGTTTGCGAGAAATGTGAGCTGTTGTCATGCAGGCTTACAAGGTGGATCTCTTCATTAAACAAAAGTAGTCCCATTTTCAAACTGTCTCTGAGGCCTAATACTGACTGCACATGTCTCTTGACTACAAAATATTACAAGTCATAGTTGTTCCCAGCAGAGTGACATGAAAGCACTACTGAGCCATTGGTTTGAATCTCTTTACCACCATAAGCAACAAGCTTCACACACCTTGTCAAATCAAGTTGTTCTGCAGCTTTTACTCTAGCAAATGTTTCTGCTGACATAACATTGCACTTTGAGCCACCACCTACTTTGAGCTCTGTAGGACTCCCATTAATCCAAACAGTACAAAATATCTCATTCTTTGTCTACAGATCTACTACATTGACTGTTTCACCAAGCACAGACACACTATCAAAATAAAATGTAGGGTCACAGCTTTCTATTTGATCAGTTTGCCTCTTGGAATGCCCTCTTTTAATAAAAGAATGTGCCTTATTTGATTTACAAAACCTTTTGAAATGTTTCCACCTTTTGCAAGAATTACATTGCTGACCAAAAGCTAAACACTTTTCTCTTCTGGGTTTATGATTTCCCCACAATTATGACAGCTGACTATGAAGCTGGGCGGGGCCACATATTTTGATTTTACTGACTCACCTTTATGCTTCACCGAGCATGCCCTGGAATTTGCTGGAAAGACTCAGGGTTTCCCAGGGACTGTTACAGGACATGCAGTAGCTGACATGTGCTTAGGCTTGTTTCTTTTAACCATGTGCTGCATACTATGTGTGTCTTTGTCAGAAAAAGCAGCCTGCATGAAAATATCGTATTCCTGCTCAAACATTCTCCAATTTTCTGCAATACTGTTATCAAACACAAGTGGTGCAGGTCTGCAAAAACTTTCTGCCATGCCCACAGAATATACTAAAATAAAATGCCACATGGCCCTTTTGATTATGCATGGACTAGGCAGTGTGATACCCACCTTTGCATCATGTGAATGCCTTTCACTTAGAAGGCATAGTTTTCAAATGGAGAAGACTTTTAGTTTGGGTATCCACCAAGGAATGACTCCTTGTTCTCTCATCATATCTGCAGTCATTCAGTACCTCTTTGAATTAATTCATGCTGACTTTATTTCTGAATCAATGCCTTTTTGCCTGTGATTTCATATTTCCACTTATTGCAAGGTTTTAAACCTTTAACTGCTGTTAAGGTTTGTAAGATTTTTGTATGTTTTCTTTCTGCATGTTTGCATTTTCTGCACACATGCTGTGATGGTTACAGCACATGAACATGCTGCTAGGCAGACTTAAGCACACATCTCTGGCCTGTACACTGCCTACTGTGGCTCCTGTTCTCCATTTTGTCCCAAAGCAGCAAACTAGAGCTCCTCACTCCACACCAGGATAATGTGCTGTCATTGGTCACTCATTTCTACTCTCCCCAGAGAGCTTATTCATTGGCTTGTTTACTAGTCAGTCCCTGATCAAGTGGGTTGCAGTCAGGGCTTTATCTCATTCTGTTCCAAAGACAGGTTGTCCATTGGTACATTTATTCTTCAGCCACTATTTAGAGATGTAGTTCATCCTTGGAGTAATAATCCTCAAAAATTACATTAAAAGCACCAGCAATCACTCAAAACAAAAGTCCAAGGTGCCCAAGGAAGCTGGAAACAAGCACTTTTAAAAACACGATTTATTGCACGAAACCACAGCACATAGAAATCCCAATACACATTAATGTTTCTGAAATCTCAGCCTATACATTTTCATTTGGTTTACTTCATCAGATGTGGACGCGAGCCCTGCGCTGACTTTCTGGGTCACTGGTTTCTCAAGCTCTTAGAAACTCCCTGGCAGTAATGGAAGCCAGAGGTAGAGGAGTTTAAAAGAAAGAAATGAGAGTTAAGGCCTTTGGAGGGGACAGGGATGCAAGCATTGGCACCGTCTGAATTCCACAGCCCAGAAAAACATGATCTTGAGAAGGAGTCAGAGAAGAATTTTTGAAATTTACAGTGAATCCCACACTCTAAAGAAGGGAAATAGCAAAATGTAGATTTTGCAGAAAGGTCTCTGGAGAGGACACCTGAATCAACAGGTTGACTAAGTAAGGAAATATTTGGATCTCTTGAAGCCTGCAAAAAGCAGTCATAGGAGCAAGACATTTGGTGAACACCTATGAGGAGGCAGAAAGGCCAAAGGACAAAGCAGAGAACTGAAAATGCCAGAAAGCAACAGAGAAACTCAAAAAATTCCTGAAAAGAGGATGGAGCAGAATATGGAGATAAGCATCCTTGAGATCCAGAGACACCATATAGGCCTGAGGGAGCAATAGAGGAAACAGAATCTGAAGGGACAACATCCAAAGGGAAGGCACTTTTAGAAAAGTGTTCAGATGAGAGAGGTCTAGAATAGTTTGCCAAGTGCCCTCTTTTCTGGGCACTAGAAACAGTCTGGAGTAGAACCCTTTCCCCATTTCAGACACAGGCACCTCTTGAATAGTGCCCTGAGTCAAGAGATTTTGAAGAATCTCTGGGAAAAAGGGAAGTTGTTCCTGAGAAGGCTGAGGAATACCCATAAAAGGAGGATGGGATTTCCATACCATGAATTACTCTTGAATAATCAAGAGAGCCCTAGAATCCTGAGTGATCTGAAGCTAAACAGGAAGAGAAAGAGAAAGAAAAAGGCAAAAAGAAAAAGGAATATGGCTGGGAAGAGATGGAGAGTCATATAACTCCTGATTTTTCCAGAAAGGAAAACTTTCATATTTCCACTTATTGCAAGGTTTTAAAGGAGTCCCTGACAGCTGAATAGCCTTAGCAGGATGAGCCCATTTTCCACTCTTCTTACCTTTAGTAGAAGGGTGTAGTGCCTACAAACAAAGGCAGGCTTAGCAGGGTAGATTCTCTGACATTTAGGTTCCGGAAAAACAAACACAAGTTTAAGCTCCTGTAAGGCCATACCCTAATCCTGAAGGGACTTAAACAAACCAGCAACAGCTTCCGCAAACAAAAGTTGAGAATCCAGAGGAGCAGCCATCAACTTAGCTTTAATTTCAACAGGTAGAGGTTGAACCCTAAGCCACGAATACCTCCTCAACACAGAATCAAAAACAGTAGCCCTAGAAGAGGCATATGCTGCATCATAACTACATTTAATACAGTGATAAATGACTTGAGAGGAAGCCCCTAGCAAGGAAAGAACAGACGGTTTACCCTCAAAGTCTGGAAAATCAGAAATAAGTTGACAGCCCTGAGAAAGAAGAGTCAACACATACCTAGACATATGGGTCTGATAATTAATAGCCCTAAAAGCTAGGGTAGCAGAAATGTAAACCTTCTTATCCAAGCTTTGATGGTTCTGCTATCCTTGTCAGAAGGCAATAACTCGGGCGAAGGAAGCAATTGAGATGGCTTATCAGAGGTTACAGACATGATAGAGGGGTCAGCAGCAGGACATTTATATAGGAAATAACAAACCTCAGGCACCCTATAAAACCTGTCAGCCCTCCTGGGAACAGGGGGCAGAGAATCAGGTGCATGAGAGGCACTGGAAAAAGCATCCAGCAAAGCAGCCAAAACAGGAGGAATAGCCACAGGTTTAGGGAATTCCAACTGCAGCATCTCATAGTACCTCTTATGTATAACAGAGACCTGAGCACAATTCTACTTAAAAAAATCCATCTTCCTAGAAAGTGTGTCCCCAAAGGAAATTTCCTTAAAAGGAACATCTGGACTAATAGATTCCTCCTCCTTCTCTAACCCATAGTCTAAAGGAAAAGGAATTTGAGTAGAACAAGTCAGGGATTCATTATCCAAATCTGACTCATCAACAGATGAATACTGTTCTCTAAGCCTTTTAAGGGGAGTAGAGAACCAAGGAGGAGGAGGAACTGAAACCCCTTGAGGAGGCTTTAAGGACATTAAAGCAGTAAATAGACCCTGAGTGAAGGCCTGCCACTTACTTTGTGGCTCCCTAGGAACAGAATAAACATATTTATTGTTTTGTTTCTTTTTTATGAGAATGTCCCCTCCAAAAAAACTGAGAAGGCTCAAACCCAGGACACCAGTCGAGAATTATAGTAGGAACTTCTTCCCCAACCAAAAACTGAGGAACTCCTCTAGGCTCCTTGGAAAAAAATCAGCCATTCTTCCCCCTGAACATCTGAGACAGATGTCTACAAAGCCTCCTCGAACATGCTGCCAGCCAGACCCTTACCAGCCTCCAACACGGTCATGGCAGATAAATCTGACAACACAGCTGGGTGAGCCTCTGGTTTGTAACAGGAGAAACATCTGGCAAACGCTAGACAGTGAAAGCTTCTGGTTATACCTTTTTCACATTCTTCTTCTTCCCAAATGGCTGACCTTTGGGGTGGAAGATTCCTTCTATTGTATCTTTAGCAAGAAGCTTAAGATGCTGGTTCTCAAGATACAAGGAAAGGGAAGAAAGTCTTCTGTGAAGGGTTTTCAGAATGAACACCTGACAAATAGAGCAAGATGTATGGTCATGTGAAGCTCCTAGACAAAAAAAGACACTTATTATGGTGGTCTTTATGGGGAATCTGTCTCTCACACTGGCATTTACCCTTCCTGGATGACATTACCCCAAGGAGCACAAAAAGTAAGAAGAAAACAAAACCCCCAACTGGGCACTTATCTGTAGTTAGTCATTGGAGAATGAAAATGCATTCAACTGGCAGGAAACAGATGCAGGTAAACAGATCAATGGTAAAATGATATGTTCAGACTGGCGGCAAAGAAGTTCTGATTAGGGAAGGCCTTTAAGCCCTATGCTATGTATAGAGCATTTGGGTGATGTTCAGCGTCACTTTTAAAAGCAAAAAGTAGTTTTTGTTAGACTGGCCAAACATTTGGGCTTCCATGGCAGGAAATCTCATCTGTTAAAAATACTGCAGCAGTGAATGTAAAGACATCCTTCTAAACATTCTTACCAGCACTTCAGTCACTAATAAAAATACATAAGATAACAGAAGACAGCCTTGCTTTGTGACTTTTCTGAACCTTATTTCACTCTTCCTTATCCCACTGACCACAAGCCATTAAGTCAAACTTTTCATACATTTTTTGAACACCCATTAATCCAGAATAGCCCCTCTAAACAATATTGTCCAACGCAGACATTTCTGGTCAGTAAAACTGATTCAAGGGTTGGCAATATCTTATTTTTATTTCTATTGTAGGTGAGTAGACTGAATAAAAACAGACTCCATTTTAGCTAAAAACTTATTATGCTATGAGAAATTAAAATGCACACAGAAATGCATACAAGAAACTTACAAGAGAAAATGCAACTTAGGCAACAGAAGTATAGTAGTAGAAATGACATAAACAAAATCCTAAACATTTTTACAGCTTGTTTTAAGCAGCACCCTTGATATGCTGTGCAACACTTACCATTTATTGGGGTCATAACACAGCACATTGCTGCCAATGTATCCAATACCTAGTCATATTCAGTACTTTCCAAGGTATAAAAAACAATAGACTATGTTAGTATTAACAATTATTATAGATGACATCATTAGCAATTATTATAGATAACCAATATACTTATTACAATGAACTCATTAAGATAGGACTTACATTGCTAAGATAATGGTATACTCCTGATGGAGTTTGGATGACTGGATGGGTGATCTAAAATTTGCATCATGGGTATGTGCAGAAAGTCTGCTTAATGGGGAACTTTGTTAGTCTCATTGTTATTTGGAGATTTGACTGAACTTCTTGACAATATCCTAGGCCAGTGACAGCGAACCTTTTGGGATCGGTGTGTCAAAAATTTGGAAAATGCCTATCTTGACTCTGCTGGCATGTCACCCCCCCCCCCCCGACAAAAGAGAAACAATTCTTTACAGATTCATTTATTTAAAAAAAAATACAGTCCAATTATGTTGGCTGCTATGTATTAAAAAGTAAAAGAAAAATCAGTGACTTACAAAAGAGAATACAATATGAACATTGATAATTGGGCTTAAGATAGTGCACCAAAAATTACCCTACTTTTAATAGTAATTTTGAATTGAACTGAAAAACAATATGGATTACATTTCATTTGATTTGATTAACATCAATTTATGACTTTTTTGTTGTTGAGTTTTAATAAATAAGTGCAGTGTCACATATTTCTTGTATTTTTGTTCATTCAGTTTCTTTGGTAACTTGGATGTTGGTGAATGCTGGTGTGTCACCCAAAACACTGTGATGTGTCACGTTTGACACATGTGTCATAGGTTTGCCATCACTGTCCCAGGCTGTAAGCTTAGTAAGAAGCTATAAACCCATGTATCTATTAACAAAAAAGAAACATGGAACATACACTTGTGGCTTTTACAAATACTGCAGATTTGTTAGCAGTATTTTGCACTACAATAGCTCTTCCCAGTTCAGTATCTATAGTACCAAAAATCCAAAAGGACATCACACATATAATACTAATGGGAGAGTATTTGTTATCCCACCTTTTACAGGGGACGAACTACTACAAAAATTTCTAATGGATTTATGAGCTTTTATACAACACAGAAAAGAAAAATGTCAGTAATGCTCTTTATATATAGTCTGTCACTTGTGTGAGTTTCAAACATTAATTTTTCATTTGGAATAAATTAAACTTCAAATTTCAAAATTGTGTTGAAAGACAGGTCTTGTTTTCATTAATTATCAGTTTTATTTTTTATGTGAACTCATCTTTTATGGTGTTTACTTCTTTACTGTGGTAATAGATTTTTTAATTATGAAAAATACACATTTCCTCTTATTTATACATCTTCCCCTCAGAAGTTGTTTTTAAATATGGTTATATATATGTAATTTTGATGGAATTAAAGCTTCATATTAAATAATTATAAAAAGGGCCTGAACACAATGTTTACTGGGGCATATGTTTTGTTGTTTTAATCATTCATTTACAAGCAGGGTTCATATTGCATTTTAACACTGCCTGCATAACCTGTTTTTGGTTAATTGCTCGACCAGGTGATTCTTTTGAGCTTACAAAAGGTGTGGGTTCAGTGAATAGCCAATCAGAAGTAGACTACTTCTGTTAGAAACAAAACAATAACTAGTTCTACTCTTTTTTAAAGTAGCAGGACTTGTTATTCTACTATTCCTTGCTTATTACTCAACTAGTTTTGCCTTAACTCTGAACGTAAATTCCATTTTATTGTTTAATTTTACTATTTAGGATATTTAACTCTAAACTTATTAGAACTGCAACTATCTCTAATGTAATCATAGAATATGAAGTACAATGACGTGTTTATGCAATGTTTAGACATCATCTTCTATATGAGAATGCAGATTGGAATATTTGTAGGCTAACTGCAGCTACAGAATACAATTGTTCTCTCTGAAGATATATTATTGATTAGTACTGCAAGTGAAATGTAGAAATTTGACTCTGGCAATATTAGATGCACTAGCATTGAAACTATGATATAAATACATGACTTTCCTTTGAAAAAATAATCAGATTTTTTTTCACCAAAAATCCTTGTTTCTGAATAAAACTCTGTATTGCATCTCATTTGACATAATGTTCATTGTATAACCATGCAGAACATAAATACATAAGCCTTCTTACTTTGTCAAAATATAGTACAGCTTCTCCTGAAGCACATCTCATTAAAGGTGCCTAGAAGAATGTTTCTTGCCATTTGAGGGATGCATAAAAAACATTGTCTTCAGATGACAGTTATATTACTAAATTGCCTTTGAAAATGCAAATGTAGTCCACTATGAATATATATATATTGGTCAATAATAATAACTAGTTTGCATGTCAGACTTTTAAATTCTAAGTGCAGGCTGAATAAATACACATTGATATAGCAGGCCAGCTCTGAACATGTCACTTAAAGGTGTCATTGAGTAACAGAATTGCATATTGCTTGTATCAGAAGAAACAATGGACATCAATTAACTATGATTTATTGTAGAAAAGGGATAAATAGTGCAAAAACATTGCAGAGTAGATAAGAGCCAGTAAAAAGACACAATTTATCATACATAAAGAGGTTACATTGCACAATTTCATGCTATAAATTTAAATTCATGTAATTGCATTCATGGATCATACATTTCTAAGATTAGGGTCCATTTCAGCAAAGTCCTTCCATGATATTCCTGCCAGATATGGAAATGTGACCATTTTATTGGAGTAATTCTGACAATCTAAAGTACTGCCTCTGAAAAGTTCAAAATTAAACTAGCACTAAAGAAGACAGGGCATGAATCCAAATAGAACTGCAAATGGTAATTCTAAAGCATGACTGAGAAAGGAATTAGAAGCACAAATATCATTAGCAAAATCTTCAAAAGCATGATAAGCCAAGATGGAGTCTGTTGCAGCAGTATTTTTATTACAAGAAAGCTTTAGATCATAGAAACAGTGTTTGAAAGAAAGTCACTTACTTACCAGAGATTGAATATGGAAAAAACAGTCATGACAAAGAGTGTACTGGATAGAAGAAGAAACAATAGTCCACTAACTGGGCTATGATGTTAGATAAAAAGAAAAAATATCAACCTGGATAACAGGATTAACAACTGAAGGACTGTAGAAGTTCATGGACCTGTAAAATTATTGTGTGTGTGTGTGTGTGTGTGTGTGTGTGTGTGTGTGTGTGTGTGTGTGTGTGTGTGCGTGTGCGTGTGTGTGTGTGTGTGTGTGTGTGTGTGTGTGTGTGTGTGTGTGCATTTGTAAAATTAGTCCAATTTAAGAGATGGTTGAGGAATTTCATTTAGCAGTAGCACAAAATAAGGATAATGGATAAGGACAACATATATCTACTGGTTGTGCCTAAACACTTAGGTGTAATACTAATATTTAAATTTTAAGTTGCTAAATGGGATGTACTCTTGAACATATTGCACAATCATTTAATACAAAATATGTTGCAGAACACCAGGTTGATAGAGACACACCGCAGTTTGGTGTTAAGGTATTTGTTAGCTTTGGTAGGGTGGCAAAGGGGAAATACTAAAATAACAAGTATGGCTTATATTTGGTATTTCAGGTAGGCTTCAAAAAGAGGGCATATCTATTTCTAACCACACTGCATCCCTTACAGCAAAGTAGGTTGCTTCTTTTGTTAACCACATTAATCGCTGTAATTATTTGAGATGACAGGCAGTTTTCTACAGGGTAAGTCATGCTCTCCTATTTGTGGATTTTCCAGACATTCATCTCAGCATACAGAGGTAGCAGAAGATATAACCTGCTGTTGTAAGATGATGTAGTAGGCCAGAAAATGAGAAATCAGAAATGCCTCTTTCTTAATGATCACCTGCCCTATAATTATGCTGCATCCCTTACACATTTAATGCACTAGTCCAAATTCTCTTGAATGCTGACTAGGCTAAAGCGTTTGTTTAAAAATTTACCATCTCAAAATTGCTTGATGCAATTATGCAATTGAAAAAGGCACTGCCATCTTGCCCAGTGAAAAGGTCATCATGGGTGTATAAAACTAAGGATTTAAAACATAGGTTGGTAAGAATGCAAACTGATATATTTAGGTTTCAGGTGCATAGGCTAAGACTTTATATTTGTTTAAGAAGATATACTTAGTGTTACTAGAATGTTACCTTATGAAATGGGAAAGAGAAAAAGGACTCATGATCTCAGAAAATTGTGTTTGAACCTTTCATCGCCAGAATATTTAGTGTGCCTTTATAGACTTTTTGAAGACACTTGATTCAAGAGTGAAATATGGGAGAGATGGAGGACTATAGATAAGAGGGGGTAGCCTACTATGTTTGTCTGAGAAGAAGTGTGAATGCATTGCTGTCCTATTACAGAGATGTAGTTGAATAAGACAGTCTTAGAAATAATCAGTTAGAAAGCCTTGGCACAAGAGATTTATGAAAACTTTTAGTACAAGTAGTGTTCCAAATCATAGCGATTTACACTTTTAGAGGTATATATTACATAAAAAAATCATCAATCTGATATTGATTACACAAGATGTATTGCTACCATGTTAAGTAACTTTACCTATGAAGCACTAAAAAAAAATCACTGAAACTTAGTGTAAAGACAGAGTCACAAAACCACCAATAAATCCACCAAGATCCCCTTAAACATAGATTTATTATATAAAATTAAGTACTTTCATGCCTTTACTTGGAACTTGCCATATTAAAAAACACAGATTATATAACATATCATAAGTATCACAGGATCAAAATCAACCAGTTAAAATCTAGTACAAATGCTAATGATGTATAATAATAATTTAATTAAGGGTATGAAATAACATTTAATATGTATGTTCTCACGGAGACTAGATTTCCTATCAACTGTCATTATTAATTGCCCTTTTAATTACTTTACTTGAAGCAAATTACTTCAGTCTCCTTCTGTAAGACTCATAATGACATAATCTACAATGAAAAATGAATCTTTTAAAATTAAGACATTTGCTACTATGCTTCACCAAAGCATTTGTTATATTCCTCTTCTTAACAGCATAAATATATTTATAAATACAGTGCAACAGGTTCAAAAAGAGTCACATAACATTTCAGTGCCTATACTATTCCAGAATTCTTGCAGGCATAATGTCTGCTAAACCACACATGTTATTTACATCCTAAATATAACAGTTTTTCAATGTTTATAAATTTATAATATTTACAGTCTTCACATGGATACGTACCCCTGGTTTATTTGAAACAGGAATCATACAGAAATTTTCATTCATAAAAAACTTCATCTTAAGATGTTAATTTTCTTATAAATAATAGTGACTTATCTTCTAGCAATTTGCATTGTTGCAAATTGCCTTTTATTGCTTTCCAGTTATTACAAATACATTCTATATATCAGGATTATTTATGTTCATAGGAACAGTTTTGCTAGTCTTATGATTATTATTATAATTTACCTGCTACCCTTTATTTAGTATAGGTGTATATATTATTTAATACTTCTTTAGCTTTACTGTCAAGAAGGATTTTATGATAATTTCTATTAATAGACTTTCCAATTAATTAAAAAAGTATTTCCAATAAAAATATCTACCTTTTTCCTACACATTCTAGATGCTTTGATAAGCTCCCCCCTTACAACATTCATTTTCATTTAAAGGGTTGTTGTTGTTTCTTTTTTGGCTTTTGTCGGTTAGGGGTTGGCACGGCGGAACTCCGGTCCACTAATGACTGGCAGTAGATTTTCACGAACGCTGAGGTGCCATCTCGACGTTCAACCTTCAATGAAGGCACGCCCATTTACGCATGTCTTTCGAACACCCACCCAACCGTGGGGAGGACATGCAGACTCCACACAGAAGGCACTATAAACTATTAACATGTAAATAATTACTGATAAAACTGGCCTTCCTAAACAACTTGCTTGCATATTTCCTAGATTTTATCCATCATAATCTCAATGTCTAAAAATTAACTATTTGTCCTGTATTACTTTTTATGAACTTTAAAAAGTGGTGCTCTTATTAATATCTTCTTAAAACTCATCAAATGTTATAGTGTCAGAGTGCCAGATAAAACTCAAGTCATAAATATATTGTTTATATAGGAAAATTAGGGAATCTTACTTAAAATCTCTAATTCCCACCATGCTAAAACTATATTTGTGAACACTGAGGCTGCAGCAGCTCCCATTTCCACATCTTTTATTTGCTTATAAAACTTTTTATTAAATATAATAAACCGATAGCAATAAATCAAATAAACAACAAATCACATTCAGTGATGTGCTAAAACAGTTGTATATTTGCATAACAATAATGCAAAATATTCCATGCCTACATCCTGTGATAAAGATGTATATAATGATTCAATTTCAATAGTGATAATACAGACTTCTGTATCCTGAAACTTGTAGTTTCTCAGTTTGTCTAACAATATTATGAATCTTTTACATAAGATGTAACGTTTTGTACAACAGGATTCAACAATTTATCCAAATATTTTGAAATAAATTCCATCTTACATCCCCTGTTGTCCACCGTAAGATTAAAAGAAGGGTTAGTTTGGTTTTAGTGAATGATTGGAACCCCAAACAGCATACATTTGGAGAACAGGTTGAAAATAATTATATAATTCAGAATTGATTTGACCTTAATTTAATAAATCTAAACTATTTCAAACATTTTCATAACATTTTTTAATATACATCATATCTCTTTTCTTATAACTAGTTACATCTGCTAACATGATACCAAGCTATTAATGTACATATCCTTATTCATTAAAACAATTCAATTACCCTATATAATGTTATAACATTAAAATCAGTCATATCTCTCAATTCGATAAGTGCAACCAGTTGAACATGAGTTAAATTAAAATATTTAACATTTGACTTCTTGGTGAATGTCTCTTTCTGTTAATTTTCACAAGTCCATTAGAAGGTATACAAAGTTGGATTTAAAATTAGACTGGAAGTACATTTTTTACAAGCACAGTCATTAGATATCTCATCAGCAATATTTTTAAACATGTATTCTAAGTTCAATTTTCTTTCAAACAATTTTAATTCACTTAAGACATCTGTGAAGCTAAAAATCAAAATATGCACTGTGGCAGACCTTGAATGACAACTCAGTGACTTCAATAATGAAAAAGCAAAGCAGTTTACTGAAAAAAACATAAACAGGTGCAACAAAACCAGTAATATGGTGGTATCTGTGAAGCTAGCCTTACTTTTAGGAATAAATGTTAGACCCAGGAAAAAATAAGTCATTGTTCCCCTCTACTCGTCACTCATTAGACCCATTATAGAGTACAACCCCTTTTGGTATGTACCTCACAAGACATCTACAACAACTGGAAAGGCTGCAGAAATACCTCACAAAGAGGATTACTGGCTTCAAACAGATGCCCTAAGCAGACCATCTCAAAAAAATGCAGCTTTACTCTTTCACATATCGCTTACTCAGAGGCAATCTCTGCCTAACATACAAAGCTATGTCAAACCCAGAGCTTTTTGAAATGCTCCACTTAAAGAAAGCCCAATCCCTCCGAGCTCTAGGGACCTAAACCTTGCCACCACAATAAACAGAACATGCTGGAGGGATAGATTCCTGTCCCAGAGACTTCCCATACTCTGGAACAAACTACCTATCTATATCAAACAAAGCTCCTCATTAGCACTCTTCAAGAAAAATCTTGATGATAGGATGGAAGATAGGAAATTCACCCTGGTGATCACTTCTGTGGCTCTGCTTGACAGTGGCACAAGAAAATAATTTTCTTGGGTGGCGAAAGCCAGGGTACCTTTTGGCTAGGCTTATATAGGCCCTAGGGCCAATAGCCTAGTACCTACCTATGAACCTATGAACCCTTTTGTAGTGCTTTCAAATGTTTGACGTTCAACATTATATTACTGAGACTGAATATAGGTATCCATACCACCATTGGATTTAACCTTGGCCTTGAATCTTTCCTCTGTCTCTCATAGCCCTGTTGTTGGAAGAGGCTTGTGAATTGTAATCCCATTTAATAGTCTGAAAATGCTTGCTTCATTCAAAAGTTTTATCATCTCATAAAAGTTGCTTTGACTTTTTCATTACAATGAAGGCAACATGTTTATTGATTTTATTTGAAATTGTTGTAAGCTCTTCTTTATGTAACCTGAAGGCACTCTGTGCATGAACCTGTTCATCATATTTATTAATTTCTGCCTCTCCAGTTTGCCAGTTTTATTTGCCTGATGTTTTTGCTACTGTTGAAAGAAACTAGTTATTTATAAACAGTATTTTCCATGGTAATGAGCTGTAATTGCTGAGGTACTTTGTTTACTTTAAACCACTAATAAAATATATGTTATCCAAGGATTTATATTTTTTCTAACATTTTCCTTTCATTAAATATTCCAATTCCAACCTCACCACAGTTACAGAAGCAGTCATGTTTTCCTTATGTATATTGAAAAAAGGGTTAGTGGGAACATTGAGACAATCATTAATAATAATTGTATGTGCAATTAGGCAAACCTTTTCCAGAGGGTTATCATTACCCTTTTCTAGAAATGTTACTTCTATTGTCATATTAGCACTATCTATTTCACATTCAAGCAACTCTGGTGAAGGACGGACTGTGTTGTTGGCATCATTTAAAGTCTCTGTTAGCATTGAAATTGATCACTGAGTATCTTCCATAAAATTAGAAATCCATTGCATAAACTGACCATAGGGTCTGGACTAGAGGCCATAGAAAAAGACAGTCCATCATATTTTGTGTATTCTGCATATCACCATTCATATCATGAGTGCACTACACACACTTTCCAAACCAAAAAGAAAAAAAAAAACTGTAAGAACCAAAAATGGCAGCGTGTGTGTGTGTCTGTGTGTGTGTGTGTGTGTGTGTGTGTGTGTGTGTGTGTGTGTGTGTGTGTGTAGCAAACTGTAAACTTCAAAACAAAATTTCAGAACTACCAATAACTCCTTGAACTCAGATTTATTATGAAAGGTTAAGTACTTTCATTCTTCTTTACTTGAAACTGTATCAGAATTGCCATATTAAAAAATGACAAATCTTATATCTCATATGCATCACATGATTAAAATCGGCCAATTAAAATCTCGCACAAAGGTTAATTATATGCAATAATGATTTAACTAAGAATTTTAAATAACATTTAATATTTATGGTCTCATTTAGAGCAGATTTTCTATCAGCTGCTATCATTACATGCCATTTTAATTCTTTTACTTTAAGCAAATTGTTCTAGTCTCCTCCCCTAACATTCTCTCCTCCCCTAACATTCATAATAACATGAGGTAAAGACCTTGATTAGCCACTGTCGAGCCTTTTCATTAAAGGAGAAGGACTGTTCAATACAGAAATTGGATCCCAAAATTGTCAGACATCTGTAGCAACGTCAGATATAAAATTAGTAAATCCGTAATGCTCAAGGTTTTGTTTTGTTTTCTAAGCATCTCATGAGTGAACAAAATAAACAACTAAATATAAATAGAAAAATCTTTTAATTTCTGTTTCATAATTGCAATTTTTCAAAAAGGTGGGAAAAATAAAGAAAAAAGACAAAGTTAAGTTAAAACATGTTCTTATAATGGATGATTGTCACTGTTGAAGTGACACCCCAACCCCATGTGCAAAAATGGGATAAGAGGTTGTGGATGTATGGATTGAGTGAGCTGAGATGTAAGCTTTTTAATTATACACTAATAAACTGTAATTGTTGTTTGAAGGCCAAGGATGAAACATTTCTTGCATTTCTCTGTACTGAAGTCTAGTCAAATTTAAAACAGACATTTCTGTGATATATATAAAAGGCAAGTATATGTGCCAGCTTGTCTAGATAGCCATAAGAGGTGTAATTATAAATGGAAAGGTGAGTCCATCAGGGATATCTTGGTGTACCAGCAAGTCTCTGGAATGCTGCAGTGAGTATACCAGAGTGCAATATAACTGTACAGTAAAAGTGAGCACAACATGAGTGAAGTCTGACAAATGAGCAGACTGTGCAGCAATAAGATGGACACTGACATGGATGCCTTAAAAAGGAGTTATATTACAATGTCCCTAAAACAGCTTGTGACGCTGCTAGCCTGTTATCTGGAATTTTGCAAATAATCATATGCCATTTCTGAATAGTAATATGATTCATATGACAATTCCTACAAACGTAAGAGGACTGTCTGTTATGCACTGAGCTTCAAGAATGTAATGACAGTGTACCCTAGTGGAAAAGAACAGAAATGTATATAAACTATATACCTGTGCAAATGTATGTTTTCATAATAGACGCTGGAACATACAGAGTTAACTTGTAAAACTTCAAGAAAATAAGTTGGAATCTAAATGTTTTATGACTGTGTTATCTCTCAGTTGCAGTGCAATAAGCAGACACAATGTCTAGAGCTAGAAGTTTTTCTATTGTCTTGAAAGTAATTTGAATTATTAGGTTTAAAATGTAAAGTGTTGTATTGCTTCCTAGCAGCTGCACATCTGAGAGATATGTACTTCTCACACAGAGATGTTGGTATCTGTTAGCCTGGGAACTGAAGGCAGGTGACAAAGAGTGATGTCATCCAAGTTGACCAAGCAGTAATGTTTGATAGTAATTCAAGAACCCTCTCAGAGAAAATTGTGCATTTTGTATCTTGTCTTGGGCCTAGAAACATCCATCATTTGCATTTTCCTTGCTCTGTAGGTAAGTTATTTAGGACATAGTGTCTTTTAGATATAGACAGGAATATATTAAAGATTAGTTTAGATGTTTTCTGCATTTATTTGAGACTGTCCTGCAATGTTGTTTTAAAATATTTCCTGTGATTCTGAAGTCTGCAGTTACTGGGATGATTGAGTATTGTATTGTTCTTTTATTATTTATTATTAAATATATTTAAATCTATCTTTGTGGCTGATATTTGTGAGACAAAAAATTACTTTACTTTATTCAGCTGCTCTTACTGTCACTTTCTTCTACCTTCTTTATTACCTAAGTTTGTTGTTCTGTGGGCTATTAAGTGTTCAAGTGCTTTTATTCTGCACTTATTACTGCTTGTTAGTAACCTGATTAAAGTTGTAGAGCTGATATAGCAGAGAGCTAAATTCTCACACTGTGAGCCGAGTTGGAACCTCTTCCCCCCCCAAAAAAGCTCTAAGCATGTTTCCCACCTTTCCTGTAACTAGTCTAGTCCAGATACAGATTTGCTGTATCCAGGACTGTTTGTAAGCTTCTGAGCCCCCCCCAAGCCTTTTTATGTTGGAGAGAAGCCTTCTAGCTTATCAGTGGGAGTGGTAAGCACTAGGTAGCTTATCTACCACAAGAGGAGTGGTTTCTTGCTAGAAATTGTAGTCTATTGGCTGTTTCGGCAGTTTTTCCATCCCTTTCAACTTTATGGTTTAAAAGTCCATGTTTATGCTTGTTTCCTGCCTTTCCTGTAACTAGTCCAGATACAGATTTGCTGTATCCAGGACTGTTTGTAAGCTTCTGAGCCCCCCCCAAGCCTTTTTATGTTGGAGAGAAGCCTTCTAGCTTATCAGTGGGAGCGGTAAGCACTAGGTAGCCTATCTATCACAAAAGGAGTGGTTTCTGGCTCAAAAATTGGATTTTATTGGCTGTTTGGGCAGTTTTTCCATCCCTTTCAACTTTCTGGTTTAAAAGCCCGTGTTTACATGAGTTTATGCTTGTTTAAGCTTTGTCTAGCAGTGCCAAGCTGAGGTAAACTATTACTTGTGCCAGAAAGTCTGCTCTTCGGTTTTTCCCTTGAATCTTGCTAGTTCTTTCTCTCTTGCACTTCAAATACCTTAATTGCTTTGCATTTCAACAGGTGTTTGTAGCAATTATTGTAGCACACATAAGTGCCATTAGCACTAGTTCTTCATGGAAATAGCTCCAATACTTAGTATTATGACCATCCCTCCTGGCATGATTAAAGGGCAGTTCCCTGTGTTTTCTCCTATTAACCTGCCACATTTGAGCATTTTGAGGCAGTGTAGCAACTGCCTCATGTACACAGACAACACTCTCCTCTTACCTCCCAACACTCAGACTTGTGAGAGATGCACTTATATCACCAAACTGGGAGATGCTCATTCTCCAGCCAAGACCAGATTAGCTGGTCAAGAGGAGAAAGTCAACACATGCACCACACCACATGGAACACATAACCCTCCAGAACACCCACGATCACATCTTTCACATAAAAACACAAACACAGACCCACTTTCATGGAGGCTCTCAATAGAAATTTACCCAAACAGCAGAGAACTCCAAGACAATAATGCACTCAACCACCATAACACAGCACAAACCACAGGACACATAGCTCACTTCCACAGTGTGCCCCTCAACCTAAGCCCTTAAGGCTAAACACCTTGCCTAATACACTAATCATAAGTGATGCAATAGTGAGGCACACATATATCTCACTCACTAGACTTACCTATAAGAAGGTAACAGTCAGCTATATATCAAGTGCCAGAATCTGACACATAACACATGCACTCAGGTCACTCCACAACAATACAAGTATGACTCTGTCATTGTCCATGTGGGTGTGAATGACCTGAGATGCACCTCCCTGGACTACATGAAAAGAGACATGGTGGAGCTCTCGGATTATGTGACCCAGGCAGGTATGACCCTAGCCCTGAGCAGTATCCTATCATCACCCAGAATGATACCGCAGTACAAACAAAATATGATTTTCTTCAACAATTGACTAAGTTTCTGGTGTCATTCTAAGGGGATCCAGTATCTGTCTGCTTAGGACGACATGGTTGACAGACCTCGATGCTTTGCCAGAGACGGCCTGCATCTGTCACCCCTGGATTTCTGGGCACTGGCTAGGGCTGTTGCCACCACTATAATGCCTTTTTTAAGTGGTATTCCAAAGACCAAATTACCACCATAACATAAATAAATGCAATCTGAAGGTCATGCTGCTCAATGCTAGAAGTCTAAATCTCAAGATGCACTCACTCGAAGCACTCCTCAAAATGGAGAACATTGACATTTGTGCTGTAATGGAGACTTGGTTTAAAGTGGCAGAAAGCACCCCTGTGCTACCAGGCTATAACTCATTCCACATGTTTTGGCCTCTAAACATGGACCACAGCTCCAAAGGCGGTGGTGTCACCATATTCATAAAGGATATGCACACCTCCAGACTAGTAGCCCAGTATAATACATCTGAGATACTTCAGGTACAACTAACATTGGGTAAGATGGCAATCTAAGTCATAGTCTGCTATAGGTCCCCAACCATGTCCCTGGACTCTCACTCCACGTTCCTAAGCACCCTGGAATCTATCAAGGTCCAACCCAAAACTCTCATAGTAGGAGACTTCAAGTACCCCTCCATCAACTGGGAGAACTACTCAAGCACCAATACACTGGCCCAATGCTTCCTGGAATTCATCAATTCCAATGCCCTAGACCAGCTCATTCTGACCTCCCCTAGAGGAAGCAACATCCTTGACCTGGTTATTACTAACATAGGTCACTGTTGCTCTACACCAATAGTCAATCCCTCCCTGTTCTGATCTGACCATAAACTAATCACCATGGAAATCCACATCTGACCCACACCCCTCACAAAGGTAACCACCTTGAAAAATGTCTCCAAAGCTGACTTTGGGCTCCTAAAAACAGAGGTGTCTAACTTCATGGCACCCATGCCAATGGAAAATAGCTGCATGGCTGCTGAATCAAACACCAATGCACTGTATGAACACACACATAAATGCAGCTCTCCTCAAAAAAAAAAGAAAACCAATCTGGTGGTCCCCTGCCATTAATAAACTCTATAACAGAAGGAAGAAACTGTTGCAGAAAAAGGTGAAGTCCTAAGACTGGAAAAACTCCCTTATTAGCATCAACAAAAAGTTGAGATCCTCATCAAATCCTCTAAAGCCAGCTATAAAGGCAGAATTACGGCAGACACTAAAAACAATCACAAAGCCTTCTATAGTTATATCAAGAACCTCCACGGCAATACCCAGATTTGCTCTGAGTTACTGCACAATGGTACCTCCTATACTAAGCCAACAGATATTGCCAACATACTAGCCGATAGATTCATTGTCCACTTTATCCTTCTCTCCCCTCCTAAAGGACCAATAACAATACTGGAAGAATGCCAGGCACCCAGCATTACTGGAGCACAGGTTAAAGCTGCATTGTCCAAGGCCAAGAATACAGCTTCCATGGGACCTGATAATATCCCTGGCTGGTTTCTACATGAACTACAAAGTGAACTGGCACCACATCTGTGTGCCCTGTTCAGTCACAGCCTCACCTCAGGCTTTGTCCCTACTGAATGGTGCACTGCTACAGTCATCCCTCTCCATAAAGGGGCAGCAACTACAGACCCTGGAAATTTCCCCATTAGCCTGATGAGTCTGATATGTAAAGCTATGGAGCACATCATCATGGACCTGATTAACAAAGATATAGGAAATCTCCAAACTCTAGACCCCATGCAGTTTGGCTTTGTGAAAGGCAGATCATGCCTGCTCAACTGGTTGACTTCTTTGAGTCAGTCACCAGGGCTGTTGATGAAGGTAAGGCAGTGCATACAGCCTACCTCGATCTGGCCAAGGCCTTTGATACCATTCCTCACTCGGGAATTATTGATAAACTCAGGAACCTAGGCATCAACTCTTATATCACTAGGTGGGTTGCAAATTGGCTCACAGACAGAACACACAGTGTGAAAGTAGTTGACTCCAAGTCAGACTGCTGACCAGTCACGAGTGGAGTCCCACAGGGATTGGTCCTGGGTCTTCTCCTGTTTGACATCTACTTCTCAGAAGTCCAGGCCAACACAAAGGGAGTCTGGCTGACAAAGTTCACAGATAACTACAAGCTGGGAGCCATTATTAGCTCCCCAAGTGATGCAGACATCCTACAAAAAGGCCTCACTGAGACCAATGACTGGTGTCGAAGCCATGGCCATAAGCTTAATGCCAAAAAAAAATGTGTTGTCATCCCTTTCAGAAAAACTCAGTTCCCACTAATTACCACATCGATGAGAGCCCACTGAACACTGAAGATGTTGTAAGAGATCTGGGGGCACAGGTTGACAGCAACTTCTCCTTCGACCACCACATTGCCATTATGGTCAGAAATTCCTATGTGGCACATCTCATTACCAAAGGTTCTGCATCCAGGAAGAAAGATCGGTCATCATCCCTCTCTATTCTTCCATTATTAGACCAGTCATCGAGTATAATGCCCAGTTTGGCATGTACATCACTAGACACCTGCAACAGCTGGAAAGGCCACAGAAGTACCTCAAGAAGAGGATCCTAGGCATTAAACACATGTCCTACACAGACAGACTCAAAAGACTCCAGCTATTCTCTGTCTCATATCGCCTACCAATCTTTGCATGACTTACAAAGCCATGCCTGACCCAGCTCTGTTAGAAATGCTACATCTAAATAAATCCCACTCTCTCTGCACCACATACTGCAGAGACCTTAACTTCATTACCACAATCAAAAGATCATGCTGGAGGGACAGGCTCCTCACTCAGAGACTGCCCATGCTCTGGAATAGATTTCCCATACATGTCAAGCAGAGCACCTTGCTGTCCCTCTTCAAGAGAAATCTTGATGAGTGAATGGGTAATAGAAAGTTTACCCCGGGGATCACTCCAGTGGCTCTACCTGATAGAGGCACTGGGAAGTAACGTCAGATGGCATGATACCAGGGCACTTCTATGGGCTAGGCTTGTAAAGGCTCCAGGGTCATTAGCTTAGTAGACACCTATGAACCTATGAACATATTTAAGCTCTTAGAGTACTTGCATATATATTTGGTAACACTGTACAGGCTACTCATAAATAGCCTTGGTTTTGGTCACACCATTTGGATAATAGCAACACTACACAGTAGGATTGGTCGCCCTTTGTAAGGGCCTTTATAGTAGCTGATAGGTAGGGGTTGGTGGCAGTGATAACTACATTATAGTCCGGGCAGAAGGGGGCATAGCTAGTAAACATGTGTGTGTGTGTGTGTGTGTGTGTGTGTGTGTGTGTGTGTGTGTGTGTGTGTGTGTGTGTGTGTGTGCTTGTGTTTGTATATAAATCAAATCTCAGTGTGTGTCTGTGTCAGCTACTTGGGCAGGAACACGAAGCACTGGCAGGACAGAGAGGGTGCTGGAGGTCTTGGCTTGACCCCTCAGCTGAGATCTTAACCCTATAGCTGTGCCAGTGTACAGTCTTATTGGGGAGCTGGAGAAAGAGGCAGAAACCAGCCCCAGACTGACTGTGATTTCTGTGTGCACTTAAGGGAAATTGTACTTTACTGTGTGTGTACTTGTCATCCTCCCATTGTGCATATCCCTCACGGTTGCTTAGTGATGAGGTTTGAGGCGCCTTGATTACTGGGTCAGTGCAGGGACATCACACAGCTATAGTATGGAGCAGACACCAATAATGATGCACTAGCCTAGTGGTTATACAACTGTACCTGAAACTATCTTAGCATATTGCCCAGCTAACATACTGGGATTGGTAGCAGACTGTCACTGCACTGAAATACTGTTACTCAGTCAATTGTAGTGCATGGAGCCAACTGTTTAGAATGACAATCCAAATGTTATTTATGCTGATGAACTTGCAACCATATGCAATTTGCTGCAGTTGCCCATGTGACGCACTGTAAATCTACCTTGCAACTATGTTTCAGAATTCCTTAGGCTAGTGCATGATTATTTTTCAGAGCTCAACACTAAAAACTGCATAATATGTCTTTGACACTCACCATTCATTTTTTTTTCATGAAGGTGCTAGAATCACTTGTTTATTTGGCAAATATTTGCAACTTGATTGCATGATAAAGCCAAGAACCTTATCATTGTGTATGGGTGGACCAAACTTCAAAAGATTTTAGAAAACAGGTTACAACAGATTTTAGAAAGCAGACTGCACTGCCACTATTTGTATCACGCTACCTCTTAATTTTGCTGATTATAATTCTAACTATAATACTCACTTAAGTTACTTGTAATAACAGGAATCTCTGGCTAGAGTACTCAGACAGTTGTCAACAAATTATAAAATTATTGCTTAGAATTCATAACCATGTCATGCCCAGTACAGATCATTTCTACTACGCACGAACCATATGCATATGGGTTTCATTGAGAATCATCATTCACAAAAATCTCCATGCTACCATCTCATCACATTTCTGTGACTTTAACATTAATAGCATGCAAAGCAACCACAACTATATAAAGACAGTGGAGGTTTGCAACTCTTAAACATCATTGCTGTTGGCAGATATTGTGGTATATGAAGAAACATTTGGAATAATGACCCTTACCAAATGCAAGGTATCACTCAGAGCTTCCTAATTCTATATTCTCAGAGTGTGCTGTCCACTTTTCTCTTATGCCAGTAACAAGAAGCATCACCCATCAATTCTTTCCTCATGACTGAAATGAATACTGTCCATGGTCCTACTCAACACCGTGTGTTCAGTGTCCTTAGCTTCCCATCACATGCATCAGTAACCTGGACACACTGCTCAAGACCGCAGCCAATAGAACCCAACTGAATGTCTGTGCACACTGGTGGCATTTTGGAGACCTCCTACCAAAGTTCCAAATATTGTGGTTGTGACTGGGGTTCCATGCTTCCAACCTCTCACATCCCATGAATGACTATTATTCTTCTTTATGTTTACCCTTTCTTGAATCAGGCAAGGTGCGTCTCCCAAAGGTAAATTCACTCTGTGCCATGCAACAGCCTCCTTTAAAGATGAATAGGGATCATACCCCAAATGATAAGTTACCTTTTAATTATCTCATCAGCAAAGCAGCCAATCCTGCATGTCACTGACAATTTTGGAAATCCCTGCACATAGTTCACATGCTTCAATATTTTGCAAGCCATAAAAAAAAATAAATAAACAAAAAACATGCTGAATATGCAACAACTCACATTTTTTTTTTTTTTTTTTTTTTATAATGAAATACGTACTCGATCATTTCAGGAACTGCACCTTTTCAGAATTGCCTGAGGTGTCCATAGACACTCACTACAATGGTGACCCTACCCATAATCTCCTATCCCATAAAGGGCCCTCAGATACAATCAAGTAGTAGCTCTCAAGAATCCAAATCAGTGTGTGAAATGATCTAAGAACTCATACATGTAATCAATGCAGTTTTCAGAAATTGTTTCATTACTTTAAACAACAAAAACAGTAATATTGATTTTTTTTAGCTTGTAATATTTTAATTGTATTAGTTTCTTATCAGATTATATCAATTGTAAGCATTAAAGCAATTTGAATGTATGTAGTCATACATAAATCTTGAAATGATTGGTAGTGTTTTAAAGCTACATAAAAGTGTTATTGCTGTTACTTATAACTTTTATCCCGCAGACAAACTGTAATAGGTGGGTATGGACCTGAATGGGGGACTTGAGATGCCTTGCTTTGGATCATTCAAGGGTAGCACAAGTTATTTGCTTGTATTGTTCAGATGTAGGATATTCAATGATGCCAGCATTTGCCCACTTCCTGACTCACAAGCATACATATGCACACTTACACAGAGCTAACAGGACAGCATTTGACCTCAGCCACCATGATGATGCAATAGCACATATAGACACATTTATACACAACTAACAAAATATGCTTTGTCGTCTTCTAGGGGTCACCCCTGTAATAACATGGTGCAGAGCTTTCACCTCTGAGGAGTAAAATTTGTTGGATGCTTCATTCCCTCTAATCTCAAACTAGCCCTCAAATTATCTAAATCCATTTGTGAGCCCAAATCTTCATCCACATAGATAAATGGATAATTAGCCTTTGCACCTGTTAGTCCAAGGTTATCAAGTCTCTTAATTAATGTAATGTGTATTTTTTCTATGATTTTATAAATTGATTAATGCCAGTAGTATTAGAAGCCAGGTACCATATCTATGGACATTATGATGGAACAGGAACTTGAGAGAAGTGGAATACAGCTTCATTCTCCATGTACTGTGGTATCATAGCATAAAAAAATAGTTTTGATGCTAGTGTCTTATGTTCTGCTTATTATGGCCTTCGACACCATCCTCCACTCTGGAATCATAGATAAATGCACTAAGCTGGGCATTAATCCCTACATCACTTGATGGGCTGCCAACTGGCTTACTGACAGAACCCACACTGTAAAAGTAGCCGACTCCAAATCCAGCTCCAGACAAGTTACAAGTGGAGTACCTCAGAGTTCAGTCCTGGGACCACTCTTGTTTGGCATCTACTTCTCTGAAGTACAGGCCAACACTAAGGGACTCTGGCTAACAAAGTTCACAGATGACTGCAACCTGGGAGCCATTATTGAATCCCCAAATGATGTGGATATTCTACAAAAGGGCCTTACAGAAACAGATGATTGGTGCCAGAGCCATGGGCTCAAGCTCAATGCCAAGAAATGTATAGTTATCCCCTTTGGGAAAAAACATATACCCATGAATTACCACATAGGTGGCAGTAATCTAAACACCAAAAGTATGATAAGAGACTTAGGGACACAGGTGGACAGTGGTCTCACCTTCGATAACCACATTGCCACAACAGTCAGGAAATCCTTCTATGTGGCACACCTCATCACTAAGGGCTTTTCATCCAGAAAAAAGGAGGTCACACTGTACTCATCCCTCATTAGACCCATTATAGAATACAACGCCCCATTTAGTATGTACCTCTCAAGACATCTGCAACAACTGGAAAGGCCGCAGAAATACCTCACTAAAAGAATCACAGGCCTAAAGCAGATGCCATATGCTGACCATCTAAAAAAACTCCACCTATACTCTGTCGCATATCGTCTACTCAGAGACGATCTCTGCTTAACATACAAGGCCATGTCAAACCCAGAGCTGTTAGACATGCTGCACTTAAAGAAATCCCAATCCCTCAGAGACACACGCTCCAGGGATCTCAGCCTTGTCATCATAATGAACAAAACATGCTGGAGGGATAGGTTCATGACCCAGAGACTCCCCAGACTCTGGAATAGACTGCCCATACATGTCAAACAGAGTGCCTCTTTGGACCTCTTCAAAAGGAATCTTGATGATTGGATGGGAGAAAGGAAATTCACCCTGGGGATCATGTCAGTTATCCTGCTAGACAGGGGTCCAGGGAAGTAAGTACTGTGGGAAGAAATAGCCAGGGAATTGTTATGGCTAGGCTTGTATAGGCCCTGGGGCCGATAGCCTAGTACCAACCTATGAACCTATGAACCTATGTTCATGCTTAATGTTACATTTCAGTGCCTTTCTGTTCCCCTGTTCTTTGTGTCTGCCCACCACCCAGTGAGACATTCAGCTAAAGCTTCTGAAATTCTAACCTACCTGACCTGTATCTTCATGAAGCTTGAATTTTTCCCAAAACTTCCACTGTTTTCCTATTATGGTTTTAAAAGGGTGTGTCTCTGGCCTCTGACCCTTATTGTAATCTGAATTCCAAAGTCCTTCTCTCCCCTCTTTCATTGCTTTTGTCTATTATGTAAGCTATTTAAGTACTCTTCCCACCCATGTTTTCCATAGATCCATAATATTGACTACCCACCCAGCAAACTAGTTTTGCTCTTGAATTAGCCTCCTTTACTACACATTGTCTGCTGCTCATTTTCCCAGAGCTTCCCCTACCTGGCACCCTTGCTACACTCTGAGAGGATTCTGAATTAATCCTGCTCCATCCTTTGCAGATAAGAGATTTATTTTACTACATTGCACTTCAGTTAACTGCCTTCAAATGCAACTGGTTTATTTTTTGCTTTATTTGTTCCTAATACTTGAAATTATGTTGTTTGTGTAGTTTGTTTAAGTTGTTTTGTTGTAGCACTACACTCTCAAGTAGTCCTTTTCGTCTTTTTACATTAAGAGGACTGGGATAGTCCATCTATTGGCAGCAAGTAGTAGCCTAGTCTATTTCAGTTGAGAAACACATACGAAAACTGTAAATCAGGGACATAGTTGTTCGTTGCTGAATTCCATTTGAAAGTCCTTTTGCTCTACTTTTACATTAGGAAGTCCAGGATCATCCATCTTGTGGCAGAAGGTGCTTGCCTGGTTTCCCTGAGCTGGGAAGTACCCCAGGAGAGTGCAAAGTATAATTGTTTATTGGCCAGAGGGCACAGGAGTCAGTTTTCAGCTTTTTGGGGTTTGCTATAAATTAGGTGTATGTGCAGAGAGCTGCTCAGTGTACAGAGGCAGTTGGCAGTGCCCTGCACAGAAGCAAATACTTAGACTGTAAAATGTACCTATAAAACTAGTATTGGGATAATATTATTATTATTATTATTATTATTATTATTATTACTATTATTATTATTATTATTATTATTATTTAATATTGATGGTAATTGACTGCTTTGCATTGTAATAGACTGGAGGTGTAGGAAATTGTCTGCTTTGCACTGTAATATATCGGGTGTGTAAATTGAAGGACTACTAATCACAAAAGGGTTAAGCTTTGTAAGGGAAGCACCTTCTATGGCCAGCCCCTTGACAGGGCCTCATCTTCACCCCCTCCCAGGTAGGGGATGCCAGACCCAGGGCGGGACGAGCCTAGGAAACTCCCACATTTCTAAGTCATATAAGCTCAGAAAGGATCTTAACTTAACCATTAGATTAAGAGCAGTGTTCATCTGTCTCGGCAATCAGTAAAACATTCTGAAGACACACTTAGCACCTGAGATTTCTTCAGCTTTAATGGTTTAACTTTAATAACTTCTGTAACTTTCAGCAGACCACAACAAATCAGGATTGAGGTTCCTCTTTTAATAAGAGCACCACCAGGAAAATAGGAAGAAGCTACCTTCGAAATCAGAACCACCCCTATTGCAACTAGACACCATTCCTGGTCCCAAAAATGCCAGAGATTTCTTTAGTTTATTTCAATTATTCTCATCACCTAACCCTGTAGGAGTTGAGCACGATCTACCACCAGGAATTCCAGGACCTGGGATACACACTTTTAAATGAATAATACTGTTTAGTCTAAGATCATGGGGGGATCATAGGAATTGCAGATGCTCCCAGTACATAAAGCTCTCACCACCAAGAGACAGAGAACATAGTGACAAGAACCATACTAACATCTTAGTTCAAAGACTTCATGGCCATACCCAGCTTTACCACTGACATGGATAAAAACACTGGACAGAACAATCAGCAAAGTGAAAAATGAGATGATGCTACATTAGATAAACTGGAAAATACCCCAAAAAGATGAAACGTCTCCATTGGGAAGAGTTCTACCTAACAACAGTCTCATCAAAAGACTAATATCCAGATGGCTACAGATCAATATTAAACCAATCTGGCAGAACATGGAAGACAACCTCATCACAGAATGGAATAGCACCCTCAAAAAGACAAGTCTGCAACTTGTGGAACTATTACTATAACACAATCAGAAACAACAGACAGTAAGATAAAATGAGCTCACACAACAAAAAGAAGGCTGTGAAGGCATAAACGACAAACAAGTCAAACTGCAGGAAATACAAGAGAGAACAGCACCCTTGAAGCCAAAATCAAATAAAAGAAACTAACGAAAATACAGAGGCACCAAGAAGATGAACACAACGCAATAATGTTGGAGAAAAATCAGGAACACTACGTTTTACATGCACCTCAAAATACAGAACATGAAGACAGCCATACACACTGAGAATCACACGTGCCAACCTATGGCTCAAACTCCAACAACCACCCCATCCAGGAAAACACCCACCAGGTGCAACACTCAAAGGCAAACCAACAACACAATGGAGAAGAAGATTCCCACCAGGATTTTCCCCTCACTTCAGAACACTATGAGACACACTTTTAAATTAATAATGCACAAACAAACACCACTCCTCCAGCACAGCCCAAGACTAACACACACTGACAAACCTAGTCATCTCAGGACACACAGCAGCGCATCTTACAGAAAAAAGACCCCAATAAGGACACCAGAACCCCCCCACTCCACAAACCACTACAGACCATGGATGAACAAATCACCACAAGGAAACCTCCACCAAAGATACAAAACCTGGCAAGGGAAGAGGGGTCTCAAGCACTTGCTGCAAACCCCAACCAGCACTTATAACAGACACGGAGGGACAGCAAAGGTACACACCATTCAAACAATATGGTACCAGTCCACAAAACCTCTCACTAAGGCTGAACTAGAAGTATTAAAAAAGGGACTCACTTTTATTCCCCAGCAAAGGAGCAGCATAGTCAAGACAATCATCAACCTAAAGCTATTTACCCAAAAACTCACCCTAAAGGTATTCTTTCAAGACAAGAAAGCCTGGAAAAAGAGCAATAAAACAGACCTGATGATTATTATTTTCAAATGGAAGAAACCAAGCAACTTTTATCCTCCTCCACACCTGGTAATCAGCTCATTTGAAAACAAATGTGAGGTGGATATCTGAGAAATATTTACAAAACCAGCCAAGAAGAAATTCTACAACCTCAGCAAGAAAGAATTTTCTGCTCTCAAAAACCTAAGTAAAGCAAGACTTGAAGGATTATGAAAGTCAATAAAGCAGGAGGTATTCTGGTCACTGATGCTTCCACATATAACTATAAGATTACTAACATGCCACACCACCTTGAATTCTAAAGGTCAAGTGACCTAGATAAAATAAAGACTGCATATGAAAAAGTACTGGTGGCAATTTCCATCCTCAATGAAGAAAGCTTAATTAGCAACAATCTGCAGGAATTTGCCACATTTATACATCCCTAACTGCCTAACTTCTTCAGAATCCCCAAACCAATCAGAAACGTCCAAGATCCACCCTATAGACCAGAGACTGCAAGCAGAGGCTCCATTACAGAACCTATCTCCATCTATCTAGTGTTGCAAATTAAACAAATTGCTGAAAAGAACAAATCCTTTATCTTAGACTTCACTGACTTCCTTCAAAAGACCAAAAACATCAACATTAATGAAAATTTAATATTGATTGCCATCAACAATGAATCTCTGTACACTGTATTGCCACATGACTAGTACATCAGTCCCATACTTGAAGCATACAACAAAGAGTGGGATACTCTATCTGAAGAATCTGAAGCCATCACCAGGCCCTTTAAGCTCCTCCTCAACAATAACTACTTTCGTTTTGAAGACAGATTTTATTAACAGACTATCAGCATCACCATGGGAGCAGCTATGGTGCCCAGTCTCGCAAACACAGCAGTCAGGAAATGGGAAGAAGACCACATCTATAACTCCCCATACTTTCCACACATGGGATGCTTCCTCAGATATATTGTCAATATCTTTACCATTTAGAACAGCTTGGAACTCCTTCAACAATTTCTGGACCACATAAACAATTCAACAAACTTTCTCAGGTTCACCACAACCCATAGCCTCATTTCCATCAATTTCCTTGACTTACACATAAGCAAATACTCCAGACTGGTCTTTTTACCAATGATCTATATCAGAAGCCTATCAGGTCCAATTTACTACTACACAGGAACTACATGCACCCCTTTCAAACTAAAAGGAATGTAATAAAATCACAAAGCCTACAAATATCAAGGGTTTCCAAAGAACTGGAAATGTTCACCAGAAATACCATCAACCTGGAAAAAGACTTCCTTGCTAGGGGCTACAACGAGTGCCTCATCAGTAAAATCTTCAACCCCATCATAGAATGCAAAAAAGAAAACGGCCCCACGCCACTTCCAATCACAGACAGTGCTTACAAAGACACCCAGAAGATGTTATAACATCAATATAACAAGAAATGGAGCTGCAGCTGTACCCTCACTTTTTCCATGGACTACTCTGAAATCAAGAAAGCCAGCCTCAACAACTGGTGTGTAATCAGTTAAAACAGAACTCTGAATAAAATATTCCCCCCAAAACCCAATTTTATTATAAGAAAAAATAAAAGCATCCAGAATTTTGTGAAAGGTCCATACAATTCTCCAGTCCTTAACCTAAGAAAAGGTACATAGATGTGTAGCTCTCCAGAGTGCAATTACTGTAAATTTATGAACAGAAGAATTAGCTTAATATGTCCCAACAGCAAGAAGGAGTACAAAGTGCATTTTCTGGCAATTGCAACACTGACATGGTAATATACAGAGCCCAATGTATATGCTGCTAAGCATTTTACATTGGGAAACCATAAACAATCTCAAGACGACAATTGCCCACCACCACATCAACATTCTACAGAAATCTCAAATGAATCCACTGGCCAGACATTGTAAGGTTAAACCAAGACATCACATCTACAAGTTTCACTTCATTGACAGAGTGGAACATGGGCAACAAGATGACAACAAGAACAACAAACTGAAAAAGAAAGAACTAGAGTGGCAAATCTGACAGGCAGGAAGGGTACCAGCTCTCAGCACAACTTTCTTCATGAAATGTATCCTTAATCTTAGAAAACTGAATCACCACCATTTTATTGAACTTTTAAAAAGGATATATTCATGCATCAAACTTTTTTACATGGCAAGGTAGCAGTTTTTTTTTCCAGTCTGGTTTTATGTACATAATTGTTTTGATAATTATTGTTTTATAGAGGGATCCCTCTCTAGATCTTTTGCCATCTTTATCTGGGCTAAGGATTATCACTATCCAGTCAAATAGTATCTATTAGATGATTCCCCTTTATATTGTGTAACCCATTTACCTACAAGATCCCTTGGTTAAATTTGGCATGCACCAAACTCTATCTCCCTTATATCACACTGTAACATACTTTTTATAAAATTAGCTCTAGCTATAGCCATAGAATTTAATCTAAATCCATGGTCCTGCTAGGAGGTCATTTCACAAAGGAACTTTAACTACTACCTAGCCACAATGACAACTAGGATCCAAGACACAACATGGTCTGGTCTAACTCCTTAAGGAATAAGCTTTAATGTTTGAAAATTAATAGTATATTTTTATTCACAAGTATAGCCTACCACTGAATATTTAAATCAGTAGTCACTGGCTCATCCCTAAAAATACATATCTACACCAACCCATACAATCACAAAAAAATGTTAAACGCTAAATAAGTAACTTCTCAACAGTCTGCTAAGAACAGGAAGGAGATGTTAATATAATCAATTACAGTGCAGATAACCATACAACAAGGTCTCTTAGCCATGTTACCTCTCAGAAGCATATGGAGCTCTAGGTCCCTATAAATAACAATGGCTGGTATGGCCCTAAGTATCAAGTCCAGGCCACCCCACTTTCTTGTTTACTCTATGATCAGGACTTTACCGTCATCCAACTTTAATGACCCCAAATGTTATAACCAACCAACATGTACTTCTTTTGGCCCTGCTGGTACTTAAAGTTAGACACATGAGCAACGTGATCCATAACACACCTTGTGAAAAACACCTCTGCATTAGTCAGTGTACACATATAAATTCCATTTATTAAATAGCTAATTGGAAATACACTTTTAAAAAGGTTAAAACTATATACATAACAGTTCCCTAAGTAATAATTGGCACACACCTAGCCTTAGGTCCCTTAACGCACACCAAGTCACACTTTGAATAAGAATAACTCCAGGTATAGCTACAGAATTTAAACTAAACTCTTGGTCTCCCTAGATGATCCCTGCATAAAGGAACGTTATAGAAATCCATGGGTTTCACCTAACCAAAATAACCAATGCATTGTAGGAAATTTTTAATTAAATTTTAATGTTCTTATTAATAATCCTTGACTAGGAACCCACAGACTGGATGCCACACTGAATTTTCTTGAGTTGATACACTAACCACATGCTCTAAGGTGTACAAGGATGAGCACGTAGCAGTATATGGCAAGCATACCATATGTTCTTTCTGAAATTTACCCACTAAAAACTGAATACTGGTACTCACATGAGCAGCCATGTCATCTTCCATTTTCCAAAATATCATTTACCATTTTACTTTTAAGCCACTGGCCAATTTGCCCCTCTGGAGTTAAAAGGTAGACTCATGAGCCACATGGTCCATAGCATACCCGGTAAAAAATGCCATGCCAATACAAGATGTATTATCCCATAAAAAACAAAAAACAAAAAAAACACCTAGAATCCACCACTAGCCTTGAACTGAAAAAGATGAGACAGTTCTGAAGAAGTATATGTGAAAGTGCTGCAAAATCTCCATTCTAAAATAATGATTGTCCAATATAAGGATATAAATCTGGAAACTACTTTATAAATCTGGAAACTATTTAAAGTGCTGATCAGAGTACTACAAGAAAGCAAAAAGGCTGCACCAAGATTTATTTTTTTAATATATGGTTTTAATATTGATGGTAGTTGTCTGTTTTCCACCATAATAGATCAGATGTGTAAAATGAAGCACTAATAGTCACAAAAGGATTAAACTGTGTAAGGGAAGCACCTCCATGGCCAGCCCTTCGATAGAGTCTCAACACCAACCCCCTCCCAGGGGAGGTCACACCCAGGGAGGGATGAGCCTAAAGAATGCCTCCATTTCTAAGTCATATAAGCTAACAAAAGATCCTTAGCTAACCATTAGATTCAGAACAGTGCTCATCTGTCTCAGCAATCGGTAAAACATTTTTGAAGAAACAAACAACTCCTAAGATTTTTTTCAGCTTCAATAGGTTAAGTTTATTAACTTCTCTAACTTTCAGCAGACATTAAGAAATCAGGATTGAGGTTCCCCTCTGAATAAGAGCACCACCAAGAAAATATGAAGAAGCTACCTTGGAAATCAGATCTAACCCTATGGTGAGTAGTCATCATCCCTTGTCCCAAAAAGGTCAGGGATTTTCTTAGTTTATTGCAGTTATTTTCACCCTCCCTAGCCCTGAAGGAGGTGAGCATAATCTACCTCTGGAAACACCAGCTCTGGAAATACTAAGCTACCCTTTGACATCCAGTAATGCCATCTCCCTGTCTTGTGTCATGTTCCAAATTAAAATTGCATTATCTTCCAAAAAATAAAATGAACTCAAGACCCTGTGGATCTCTGAAGAGACCATGACTCCTGAAATAATCATTGCTTCCTGACCTACTCTACAGTCCTTTGATTTCCCTGTACTGATATTAAGACATCGTACCTTACCTATTTTGAAATCTTTCTTGCAAAGCAGCCTAGATATCCTGTTTCATTTCTGTAGTATTGTTAAACTATCCATGTAATGAAATATCTGCAGGTTCCTTGGTCACTAAGCCCAGGATGTCATAAAGCCACAACAAGCATCATTCAATTACTTTGATAATATACAAATAAACAAAACAAATAACATAAAACCTGCAGGATGATATTGCTTTATACACCACTGAATGAGAAAGTAATCAGTAAGTCACCTGCCATTGATACACTTACTTAGTGTGTTGCGTAAAAGAATTAACCATTAACAAATTATTGTAACCCTATGAACAACAAAATTAACGGGGTATAAACAAAGTAAAAAAATGTTTAATATCTATGAATGCCACCCACTGAGTGTGTGATATTGCAATGCTGTCTTGGAGGGAGGAAATACACTTCTTAGAACATGAAATTCAGCTATAATTAATGTTGGTGATGAAGGTGAAGCATAAGTGGTCTAACACAAACACTAGTAGGTAAATATTGGACAACCTACAACACCAACCTTGATTATTGCTGTTGTACATTATTTCACTTTTCTTTTGATTTTTTCACCCATGTGCAGTGAAAGACATGCTTTGAAAATCTTCCAATTTTAGTTACACTGTCTATTGAAAACAAGTTCAAATAAAAACAGCTAAATATAGTGTTATAGCAATAGGGTGGCCGTGGTGGTGCAGTGGTTACATTGCCACCTCACAACAAGAGGTTCTCTGGTTCGATCCTCAGCTGGGGTGCCTTTTGTGCAGAGTCTGCATGTCCTCCCTGTGGTTGTGTGGGTTTCCTCTGGGTGCTCCGGTTTCATCCCAAAGACATGCTGTAGGTGGATTGGACACTCTAAATTGGCCCTAGGTGTGTGTGCCTTCTGTGGAAGGTTGAGTGCCAGGCTGGCAACTTGACACTGTAAAACTCCACTGCCAATCATGAGAGGATAGATGATCTGCTGTGGCAACCCCTAACCAGGAAAAGCCGGAAGAAGCAATATCTATGTTCAGGTTAAAAGAAAGGAAGCATTAGGTGTTTTCTTTTTTGCAAATACTTACATTATTTCAGCCTATGGATCTTTAAAAAGATAAAATACTCCTGTTACTGTCAACGTCAGACCAGCATAACCACCGAATAATTTTCATGTTAATCTGTACTAATGGATTGACATGTAAAAGAGACTGAGAATATGATCAAAATGAGAAAAAAAGGTGGTGCTTAAAATTCAAAATGCTGTAGAGGGAAAAACTTTTATATACTAATTTTTTAGCTACAGTAAATGTTATGAATGCAACACTCAGATACATTCCACTGTATTTATAACTTGGAATTAGTATCAAATGACACACTGAAGACTGAAGACAATTGACAGTGATATTCTTACTGCTGATAATTGATTGTTTCTTTCAGAAATTATGCTGTAGTGAGGTAGGCATTATTATTATATACTTAGAAGCACAGTATGTTCTCTTCATTTTACTATTGGAACAGAACAGCCTAAATATTTACATGTGTGGAATATAAAGCATTGCTTTAAATTTGGTATTAGCTATTTAATTTTTAACCTTTTAAAACATTTGTTAAGCAAATAGGTAGAATAGTCCATGGAGCCTTTTCAACCACAACCTGGTTAATGTGTTACACTTTTATGTATATGCATCTGAATGTGTGCATGTAGGTTATGTAGCTGTAGATTTCTATACCTATATCTATAGCTATACTTGCAGTTTGGTGTAGCAGATGAACCAATAACCTGGACAAAATGCATGCAGGCATATTATGCTATATATCTCAAAGATGGCTTCTTTCTGCTGCATTATAGTGCCATTACTTTTTTCCTCCTACATTTTGTTTTTTATATCACTTTGCTTTTCATTCAGTGGCTGGGTCTTATCACAGTAAATCCTGACCTCTCATTGGCTGAACAATGTTAGCTGTGGTATAAGCAAGCAATAATGGCCAACAGTGTGTGTTAATGTGCAATTAACGCCTACACCCTTGGAAGGGCATTAATTACACATTAACACACAAACTGGAGGGTATTATTGTGCTTAGAGAATGACTCTCTGTAAAATCGTTGTGTTTTACTTATGTATTTATATATTTTTTAGTACTATATTATTTTTTTTTATATATTTTTGATGTAAAATAGTTCCTCTGCCTACTGTTTCAAAGTTGCTGTAGCATATGTAAATGGAGTTGGAGGAAGCATTTTACTTCCAAAATATATAATTTTTTAAAATATCTAGATATTTGCTTTATTTTTTGGTCCCTTACTGCTAAAATGTGTGGTTTCTTGCCAGTCATTGGGGACTGAAGTCATTAAATAATGACATACATTTGACTTTCAGACTTTATTTCCTTCAGGAAATTCATGTTAACACAAAACTTGTTATTTAATTACTTTGTAATTTTTATAACTAAACCATTTAAATCTATTCCTATTTTTGAGCCTTTGTTTCCACTTTATTTCAGGGTTTAATCTATATTTCTTGAGCTAAAAGGCTGAGAGGTACGCAAACCTCTTATCTGCTGCTGCTAGTGGTCCATCATCTCACTGTCTGTCTCTCTCTCTCTCTGTCTCACACACACACACACACACACGCACACACACACACACACACACACACACACACACACACACACACACACACACACACACACACACACACACACACACGCGCGCGCACACTTGTACTTGATGCATGCTAACGCATCCTATTATTGAAGAAACTTTGTGATTTTTTTTAAGAGAATATGTTCCTGTTTTGAGCCGTTGTGTCACCTTTATTTTGGGTTTTAGCCAGTTAATTTGATCTAAAAAGTAAGATGTATGTAAACCTCCTCAATGCTGCTGTTGCTCGATCACGCTCAGTCTTCACTCTCTCTCTCACTCACATACACCTTGCTTTCATGCACTTAAGCAAACATTCACACACACAGACAAAAACAAACACACAAACAGAAACATACACACACATAAACATAAACATACACCTCACACTTTTTTTCTGATATACTTAGTATTTTATACTTGCTAAACAGCAAAAGCACTGTTTAGCGAGTATAAAATAACAGGTCAATTGTTCTCGGTTTCACTTACATGCACACAGACATAAATACACACACACTTTTGTTTTTTTAGTTTTCTTTTTTTTAAATATATTTTATACTTACTAAACAGCACTAGTGCTTTTTAGCAAAGGTAAAATAATGGTGGCCATTAGTTTTTTTCAGTCCAGGCTCCATGGCATTTTGATATCCTGCCATGAAGCATCGGACTAATTTTTCAGCAGGCATTACTTGTACATTTATCCTCTGCTGGAGAACATTTGTTCTCCAATCATGATGCTGATGTACAGTTTGTCCATTCTCTTATAAAGAATAAATAGTCCTTAAAACCCCAGAAAATTGGTCTGAACTCAGGAGCCATGTGAAAATGCCTTTATGTTTGTTCCATTAATTCAAATGTAATTTATAGTCTACAGTCAAGAAAAGAAAGTCTTGCCAGTTATCCTATCCCCCTTCTTCTACACAAAAGTAAGTAAACCTCATTACCAGTCCTGGGACATAAGTTTATCATCACATCATAAGCAATGCATTTTGCATACCAAACTAAACTCCCCCAATAACTGGAAAGACCCACCTATACATCTCATAAGTGAGGCTTTCTAGACCCAGAGCTCTTATGTTGGTGGAGTTGTGTAGCACCCAGGTTATTTCTTGGAGGTTGATTGCCCTTTAAAACTCTTTCCAACTTCCCAGGGCTAGGTTCCATACTTGGGCAAAATAGTCAAAAATGCGGGAGTCAGAAGGCAAGGGAAGAGGCCATACTTCTCATTCACACAGAGTATGCAGATTGTCCTTCCTTTGTCATCATAAACTTTATCATCTCTGAAGTGTATCTGTTATCCTTTTCCATATCAAGAAAGGGCACACATCCACTTTTTCTAGGTCATTTAGTACTTCTGATGACCAAGTAACCTCATTGCCATATCACACACTTTTGCCTTCAAATTTTCTTGTACCTCATACAAGTCTCACAGGTCTTTTAAGAGAGGGAGAAAAGCTTCCTTTTAAGTGATATCCAGAGTTTGAGCCCTCATCCTGTCACACCACTTCTTACAACTTTGTAAATTGGCCTTAAATCCTCCCACTAAGTTCCTTATGCTTCATACAGTGCCACTCATGAGATGGCTTCTAAATATCAGACCTTCAGGGAATCTAACTCAGGGGAAGGGAGGAGGGATTACCCATCCGTATCCAAAAATCTGGACCATGAGATCATAATCTATCACAATAGTGTAAGTGACACAACAGGTAGCACATTTGCCTTTGATGCTGTAAGATCAAAAGGCTACAGGTTCTATTTCCACACCAGGGAATAAGGGAGGTGCTGTACTCCTGAGTGTGTCATCCTTTGGATAAGATTTTAAACACAGGCCATATCTGCCCAAGATGGTGGTAGCTCAGGTGGATGTAAGAAATCCCACAGCACATGCTAAAGAGATGGAGAAGTTTCCTGATGCCCAGGTCAAAATGTCTCAGTAGTATAACTACTACTTTGGATCTCCCCTGAAAAGAGATCACTGGCCGAGTGGGATTAACCCAGTCAAAAAAGAATAAATAAATAAATAAAATTAAATAAATAAATAAAAATAAATCACAGAGTCTCACCCTTTGTCAGTTGGGAAAGAACATGAACAGCGACCTGACAAACTAAAACTAATTATTTGCCAAATATATAATCAACAGACTTTTGTACCATATTCCAATAATAAGCTTAATCCTGTAGCACCTCTCTGCTAGTGAAAATTTGTTTGGACCTTATGTGAAATGCAACATCAATACTTTTGAGCTCTAAATCTGATTATGTTAACATAAAATCACAATTAAAGTCACCAAAAATATTACTGATAGAGCAGTGCATCAATGAGGTCTGAGCTTTCTTCGCACTGCAATTTTATTTGCTAGGGAGTCACGTAGATATAACTCAGTAATAATACATATATGACTGCATCACCCAACCTTTAGATCTAACCAAACAGGGATCTTCTAGCTGAAATATCTCTAGAGTCCAACACTTCATAATAGTTTGGAAAACAAAATACTTACATCTTCTTCACTCCCCCCAATAATGAGATAAATAATCCTCATCCTGCTGTAAACAAAAACAGGGAGTGTGTTGTCTGATGCTACATGTTGTACTGATTAAAAAAAAACATCAAAACAGCTGTACATTTCATTAGATTTGCAGAATTTAGAATGTTTTTCTAATACTATGAAATTTTTATAGTTGCCTACTCACGGTTTACTTCAGAAGCTACATTGCATTATCATGAGACAGAACTGAGTACTTTTCAGCCTGTTTCAAAAGGAAAGGAATATTCTATTTGTGTTTGCAATATCTCTAACCTCTGAAGAGTGAACTGCATCAGAGCAGTTCCTGCTCCTTTTTCATCCTTGTTGTCAGGATCTGCTATTTTGTTGTTTAAAATCTGGGTACTTGTAGTGCTACTGATTTTTTTTTTTCTGTTTGTCTGTGGCTACTAGTTGAGCACTGGGAATTCTAAATAGCAGAGTACGCCACATCATGATGTTTGAAATATACACTTGTTGGCCATTTTCATCCTGAGTCATCAGTCTTCAACGATAAATTGAAATAACATCTATAAAATCAGGGCTTTTTCTCTCAACAGTCTGCCTGTGTAAAGCTTTTTATTTTTTTTTTTCATTATGTAACTGGAACACTGTTTTATATGTCAAATCAGATTTTTTTATAAGTAAAGAGGTTTTATTTGTTCATTTGAGAAATATATTGGTTGATATATTATTTTTTCTAGTGAAGTGCATATTTACAGCAGTGGTGTGACTGTTGCTAACCACTCTTTTGAAAAAAAGAGACTGTTTGGCCATCAGTTTTCATAATGTAATGTTGGTTCATGAAATGCACAAACAGTACCTGAGGTCCTGGTATTAGATTAGCAGTCTGATCCGCAGCATCTTACTGTAAATGTAGATAAGGGGTATCATCACTTCAGAGGTATTAGTAGCCCCTCCTCACAAATATTATGTATATGAGAAAGAGTTTGGTTACATCTCAGTTACTGTTGGTAAGTTGACAGTAGAAGACACTGAGCTCAGACTAAAGTGGATAAAATAATGGGGAGTCAGTGACAGCACCCTTGTTGTTTTCCCAAAAGTGTGCAGTTTATCTGCATGTGACAGGTGCTGTTCATATCATAAGGAAGTAGTATACATTTGCCATTACCTGTTAAGGCCAAACATACATTTCTAAGTAGCAGTGGTGCATATTTCAGCTCCATAACAATTGTTCACTCATCTTATTAGTAAGAGCAGTGATGGATTCACAGACCATACTCCTGATGTCTGTTACACCTGTATACTTAAAATATCTAGACACCTCTCTTCATTTTAATCAAGTCTGTCATCTTCACCATGAGTTACGTCCAAAATTCCCCTTATATTCCTGCTCATCATAGGCATCTAGCCCCCAATGTCTTGTACTTCCTGTCAACTCCTACATCCCCAGGTGAAGCTTTTTACTAAACAGAAATATCAGAATGGGACATGGACTCTACACAGTTCATATCCATAACATTTTCTTTGAAGACACTGAGGAATGATAAAGCAGCATATCTGGTATACATATCCTTCTAATTCTTTGTTTAAGACTCAGGAGTACATGTAATTGTTTGTTTAAGACCCAGGAGTAGGTTTGTGCTGAGACCTTCCAGAGGGCATATATTTCAGCCTGCACAGCTACCACTGTCCTGCTCAAAAATAGCCACGGAGAGGGATATTTCTACTGCATCTACATGTTTTTCATGGATCATGCCCCTAGTTCACTATGTCAGGACAGAAAGAAACATTCTGTGTTCCAGTTTTCCACACACTCCACAAGACGGGAGTCTACACTGAGTGATGGCCAACCCTGCACCAGAAATATTTCCAATCCAGACTTGCATAACAGAGTACTCTCTTTTGAATACTTACAAAGAATGCATTTGGAAGATGGCAAGTACATTACTTCTCTGTACCTGTAGATAACTACACTCAGGCTTTGCAAGCAACAATCTAAAATCCTCTCTCAGCATAATCGTTATGTGTGCCAGCAAACTCAGTACACCAAGTTTGTGACCAGACGAACAGATTCTTTCTTTATAGACTCAATTCTAAACTGAAATGTGATAGAAATGACCTGTGGGCTTTCAGCAGTGTACCCACAAAATCTTCCAAATTGATGAGGGATGGGGGAAGTGCTGGTTTGTCTGAATGGATGTTTAAAGAAAATGGGAATGACCTTGAATAAAGATAAACATAAGGGTTTGGGTGATGTGAAAAATGGAGGGGTGCATTTTTCAATTAATTAATTATCTTTGTGAGGGATAAAATTTGGTAAAATGATGCAGTTGTGAACCAATTGAAAGGTTTGATAAAAGAAATGAAAGAAATGTGTTCGTATGTGAAGAACTTATAGATTAGCATTCAAGAAAAAGGTTTATCTGATGGATTCGGTCTTAATGGGAAAAATAACATGTATGTCAAAGGTTTATGTGATCAACTGAAATTACTATGAAAGATCACTCCCACAACATCGACAAATCAAAAAACACTTCTACAACTACTAAAACTAAAAATATCAATAAAGCAAGCAACATACAAACAGGTACAAAACACACACAACTGTTCCTTTTTTCAGGGAAGCAATCCTCACTGCATCTCCCATGTGGGGGCAAGCTTTCAGAACCTCCCCTATACTTAGATATGCCAGCATTGAGGTTACACTATTGCAAATGAATAAAAATAGTTGAAAAAAATGGAAAATTTCTCTTCTCCTAGTGTAGCAGAGTACACAATGTATGACCACCTCAGTACTAATTTGCCTAACTCAGCACACAGTAATAACTATTTCCCTGCTAGGATGTTCTGATAGTCACTGTAGCAGGACTCATCAAATAGTATATTTCCCTGAAATGGATACCATGCTTTATTTATACAAAGTTTCTGTTGTCTGTTTGAAACAAATTGACACTTGTCCATTGGTAATGATATTTAAAATGATTTCTTTGTAGGTATAGATGTTACCTGTAGTTCTCAAGAAGATATCAGTGCATGTATGTTTGTGTGTGTGCTTGTCCGTGTGCATGTGCATGTGTGCGTATGTGTGTGTGTGTGTGTGTGTGTGTGTGTGTGTGTGTGTGTGTGTGTGTGACACTGCATAACTAGTAAACTGAAACTAATCTAGAGATATGGAACAAGTTTCTTCACTTCAAATTTATAAATATCTGAATGGAAATAGAATAAAGCTGAAAATGTATCATTTCAAAACAGTTTAAATTTACATTTTTGTCAATGCGACATTATCTTATGGTATATAATACTGACAATAGTATGTTTGCACATTTGCATGACATCCCCTTTTCCTTTTTCTATTGCTATCTCTCTATGAAACAGACACACACACACACACACACACACACACACACACACACACACACACACACACACACACACACACACACACACACGTACATTGGTGTAGGTCAATAGGCCTGATTTGGTCAACAATTCAAACAAATGACTTCCTAGAAAGGGGGAGAGAGAGAGAGAGAGAGAGAGAGAGAGAGAGAGATGAAAGATGGCTTAGTCTTCTAATCTTTAAATAAAGTGTAAAAACACGTAAGTTAAATGTTACCATTTGAAATAAACTCTTTGTGTTTGGAAGTTCAGAAAATCTTTCTCAAGATGCTTCAGGTATAAACTGACCCAGCCTTTTTTTTAATTTTGGCCATAGTACTTAACATACTTGGACTGTAACAAACAACATTTATTTTCACAAAACATTTTGTAGCAGGCAGATCATTCTGCATCACACCAGAAGCTAGACATCATGCTCCATAAGATGCAGAAAAAATGTTCCCTGACACTATTAATGATTTCATTGCATATCTGCTTTCTGAGTAATTGCTGTGATTACTTATGCAAGCCTCTTTTTGTACTTTTGATTAGGTCCCATCAAGCTGCTTCTGAAAATTATGATATTCAGGTGTGGCTAAATGTCTCCTTTAAATGATTAGCAGCCATAAAACATATTTTGTTCAGCTTTCAAAACTGCAGAGCATATCTTTACAGAAAGTGCTTATCAAAAATAGACCGCAATTACCTAGAACAAGCAGCACTTTTTTGGAAATCTGTGGAGTGTTCCGTTGCTGAGACCCAGCACCATGCCTTGAGCATCTGACCGCTATTGATTTCTAGAGCATGTTAAGCCCAAATTGCCTGAACTGCTAAAGTTTTCCTGTGTCCTTGAATGAGCTTCCAGTTAATTGTACATACCTATTCACATGAATCCAGTCGTCCTGGCAGCAGCAGCAGCACTGACGAGATGCCTGGCTCAGCTCACTGAATAACAAAACACAGGACGCAACAGCCAAGTTGCAGAAATGTTCGTCAAGGCTTTGAAAGCCTCAAGTCTTCAGATCTCCAAGGAGACATCATCAAACATGGAATCATTAAACAGCTACTATGAGATTTCAATTACAAATCAGAACTTGGCTGCACCCAAGTGTGAACCTTGTAAATAATCAGCAACGCACGACCATTTATGCAAAATGGTACAATCAGTTTATAGAAGGAGCAAATACATTATGAGACAAGGGAACAATGTTAGTTTTGACAAATCAAGTTTCTTCACTAAAAAAAAAAAGAAAAAAAAAGCTGAGTTTTTGTGTAACTGCAATGGAAACTGAAAGAAAGAGATGCACTGCCATGCTCAGTGAAACATCCTGGGAGACACATGCTTACAAAAAGCCGTTGCTGTAAACATTTGAAGGATTAATATGAGTGCAAGGTGAAAATAAATCATTAAGAGGTAAACACAGCATATATGTGATAACATACATGGGCAAAAATGTGACTTAATTTAATAAAATGTGTTTATATTTAAAAAGAACAAATATAACCTCAGACTGTCACTGCCAATTTTCTGCTGGATAGTTAAGTTAGTGGACTTGTTAAAACTTACAGTGACTAAACCCAGTAACCAGAAATATGTAGATGAACAAATTCTGCAGTGAAATATGTTTTCTTCTTAATGCTACTCTTAGACTGTAAGCAGAAGCATGGACTATTGTTTTGTTATATTTGCTTTGACCCTGCATTCACAGATTTATATTTGTGTTATTTATAATAATATAGTGCTTAAACCAAGCTTATTTTTCAATTACAAAAGCTGTATTTGATTCTGGTAATTCAGAGCTTGAAACAATAATTTTACACAGAGTAAATATGCAGCTACAGCCATCACACACAGACATACAGGCAAGCAAGCTATACATTTATGGTCACTTATGATTATAAAAACTAATACAGTGAATATAAAGAAAATTCACATCAGCTTTCTCAGATCCCACAGAAAACTGACAGTTACCGGGTCACTAAAGAAAAAGTATCAGCAGCATATTGATTTCTAATGACAGAAAAAGGTAATTTTTTTAAATTAAATAAACAACTGTTCCTTTGACTAGTGCCTAAAGTGGTAGCATTTGTTTTACTGGTAGTTACCTAAACATATATTTACTTTTTCTTTGCATTAAATAACCTTAGTCCATGTTATGACTTAGATTGGCGTCATATGTGTAAGATCTATTCACGTGTAAATGATCATGTTCTGATGTATGTTAATGCATTTGTATAGGAAATGATACAAGCATGAGTGTATGATTTAAAATGCATGGTCTATCGTATCAAAAGACTATTAGGGTTATGGAGAAGGCTGAATGCAGTTCGGCTTTTATAACACAGTAAGAAGAACATTTTCTTTATTCCATACGCAGTATGGATGCAAACATATACAAACACACACACACACACACACACACACACACACACACACACACACACACACACACACACACACACACACACACACACACACACACACATTCACACACACCTATACATGTGCATATCTACATCTAAATCTATATCTATAGCTATATCTATCTGTCTCTGGATATAGATAATGTGCAAACACATGCAAGCACATATTTATCTATATAGTAAATATATGCACACACATTTTTATCTATCTATCTATCTATCTATCTATCTATCTATCTATCTATATAATAAACACATGCACACACATATTTATGTATATATGTATACATACACACATATATATATATATATATATATATATATATATATATATATATATAGATATAGATAGATAGATAGATATAGATACAGATATGAGTCTACTTAATAACGTCGACTCACAGTTCGTCGACTCAAAAAGTATATCCTCACCAGGAAAGTAACCACTTGGCCACCAACGATGATAATCACAAATAGTAGCAAATTACACTAACTGAAGTAGGGGGACTTTGCCTCCCACACCCTTTACTTAAACATACCAACACTGAGATCGCACTTCAGCAGAGAAAGGGCACAGTTCACCATTGTGGCCAAGTGGTTACTTTCCCAGAGAGGATGTAGAGGATGTACAATGTTCCGGGAATTTATGCTTGTAAAATTACAGTGTTTTTGTCTCACCATTTTGACAGTCAAAGAACTGTGGGTTGACATTATGAAGGGGGACCATATGTATGGGTCCCCTTCATAACGTCAACCCACAGTTCATCGACTGTCAAAACAGTCAGACGAAAATGCAGTGTAAATACAATGACGCAAACATACATATACATGCACACTATTATATTATAGTATATTACTGTCTTCCTCCCTCCCGCCTTCTCACATTACTCCACTTGTTAACCAAATCACTACCCACCACCCTCTAGAAGTCCATTCGATACATCCATTCTCATCAAAACAGCAAAACTTCTTCAAGTCAAGAATGGAAAGTTTGTTCATTATAACTGTAAATGATTTTCTCTTCCCCTTCTTTTCTTCCTCTTTAACACCACTAGTGACAGCAACTTCATAGAATTTTGTGCACCCATATTTTACCACCCATTCTAGTCTCAGCCTAAAAAGCTCCAAGTCTTTCAGCATTTCTTTTAAGTATAGGCCACTATTCCTTTAGCCATTTTTGTCACTTTGCTTTATTTTTTTAGTGTTATATCCTTATCCTTGGACTGTAAATGGGCCTGATCAGCACATACTCCAGTAGCACAATGATCATCTTGTCCCTATAGTTTACCCTTCTTAGGCTAAATGTCATCATGTTTACATTACTAGGTTAGCAGAAAGACACTGAAAGCATGCCTTACCTTAACATGTTTTTGCAGCTAACCTAAAGTAGCTACCTCTCCAACATTCTTATTCTTCCAAGATGTCTAAGAAGGTTTAAAAGCCACTATTGATGTTGGTTCTATGAGCCATCTTTGTAAGTGATTCCATTCATTAAATACATGCATTTCCATATGAAAATTAAACTGTGTTCTCTTGAGTTACCCTTGCCCCATCTACCTGCTCTACTGACACTGTTCCTGTGACATAGAGGGATAAAGCTCTGGCTATGACCCAGGTGACCCAGGTTCAATCAGCAGCTCTGGTTACTGATGGAGTGGCAGGGAAGGATCAGAGTGCCTATCTCAGGTAGAGGGTAGCAACATAGGCACACGTCTGCAACAATCCCTGCTGGAGACTGAGGACATCTCTGGGAGGAGAAGGCATGGTCCATAGCAGAGGCAAGGGTAGATCTGGCTGAGCTGTTGTGGAGGAAGGACAATAAGCCACAATGTATACACTGCATGCCCATCCCTTGCAGATGACCATGTCACCATGAGGGAATAAGTAGGACATACATGAATCCCCACCCTGGATGAATGCAAAGAAGGAAGGGTGCCCTTAGGATCCATGACTGGCCCCAGCAATACCAGGGTAAGTCCAGGGGATAGGGGATTACCTGGTAGACCTGTCATAAATGTAATGCACCTGGGTGCTGGACCATAAGGATGATGTAAGGAGACCAAAAAAAAAAAAATCTCCTGACCTACCACTCCTTTCCATTGTGTAATTACATCAAATTTTCTTCTTAGTTCCTTATCCACCATATCCTATTCCACTGTCTCACACTTTCCCCGTCATCATTGCAGTGTGTCTGCAACATAAAAGACCATCAAAGGAGTTGCAGAATTCCAGAGATAGCTCAACTGCGGGATTAACTTCATCCATCTCCCTAAGGACCCAGTCATACAGCTGAATATGACAAGACTATAACTGCTCCAGACGTTCCACATGCAGCTCATCTTTGCTGAAGGAACACTGTAACCTTTGAGTTTTTACTGCTGCTGTTGTTTCAGCCCCAAGTGAAGTCTGATTTAATGGCCTGTCATTTTCTGGGGTAATCTTTGATGTACTCTTGTATATTGATATTATCACTGCTTATTTCCACCTCCCAAGTATTGCGTCCTACTTGTGGTATTTACTAAATAGCTCTGCTAGAAGATTTAATTAAAAAAAAACAGACTGCTCTTTCTAGGATCCTTGCTATATTCCATCAGTTCCCTGTGCTTTATTATTCTCCTTCAGTCTCTTAGCCTCTTTACCTCATCCTCTTTTGTAATTTTGTTAGGTTTGAGTACAGCTTCTCCACCCTGTACCTGATGATCTAATGTTTCAGTAGTCACTACACAACTTTCCTAGCTTACATCTCTCAAGATTATTACAGCCTAGATGATCTTTGCATATTTATCGAAAATAAATCTCAGCTGTCAGCTCTGTGTACATCTACTCAGTCGTCCCAGCTCACTTCCATGACTCTTCTACCTTGTCTCCTCTGATGACAGTATTTTGGTGTCAACCTAAAGTAGACTGACACTTCTACGTCTATTCCTGTTGTTGTTGTTGTTCCAGGACTGCATGCATTAAATAACACTGGCTCTAGGAATAGCCACGTAAATTCTCACCTGTTTGGATACCTCTCATTACCACCTCTATATTCACCTGAGTATTCCTTAATCGATCCCTACTCAGCTAACCTTATTCACAAATTTTGACTTGTGGAACTACATATTTTGTTAAAATCAATACATAATATGACCAGCAAGGCATCCATCTAATCATCCAAGATGAGTCATAACATTGTATAAAGTGAATCCGTCAAAACTGTTTGGCCACAGAATCATGGCAGTTCAGTTTTTTTTCAGACAATTACAGTTCAGAAACAACAGAAGCCCTCCTATCAAAATCTTTTCTATTAGTTCCTTAGCCATCAATGTCAGTCTTATGGGTCTGTAATTCCCAATGCTAGTCTTATTACTTCCTTTATATAGAGTGACCACTACTGCCTTGCTCCCATCCTCTGGAATCCAGCCCTCCTACATAATAATCTACCAACCACCCTGTCATAAATTCAGCCAATACCCCTGCCAAGTACTTAAGACATAGGGCTGGCATTCTACCCTGCTCTAGGATTTGTCATCTATCTATCTATCTATCTATCTATCTATCTATCTATCTATCTATCTATCTATCTATCTGTCTATCTATCTATCTATCATTTGCTAAGTGGGTAAGAGTACTTGTCCTTGACCTTTTTTCAGTGAAGTCTTGGGATGTGAGGACAAGTGTTTATAATGCAGCCGATTAAAGCAGTATGTTTTTGGGAGGTAGGAAGTAGCAAGAGCACATGGAGTAAGCACACATAGACATGCAAAGAGCATGCAAATACCACATAAATACTGAGCTGAGAGAAGTATTGAACTGAGGGAATGAAACAGTATCCTTTGAGACACACATCGATCTGTCCAGCTTTTTCTATTTATGTCGCAGTCAAAGTTCAGGTCCTTGAATCTAGTGTTTCTGGTGCTGTTTGTTTTGTGGATAAACAAGAGATCCATCACAGCTGCATTTGAGGATGCATTATATGGTGGGCATAGACTGACCTTCAGTAACCTGTTGGAGACTGAGTACAGAGACAGGGGCTTAAGGCAATCCGAGTAGGACAGGGAATTCATACTCCAAAACCACAAAAATAAAAAAAACAAAAACTGAAGAATCCAATGAACACAACAAATGCCAGTAATCCAATAAAACGAAAGTTTAATAAATAGACAAAACTCACAAGCCTTCTAGGAGATAACACACATAACAAACAGATATCAATAAATAATGCAAACAATTAACAGCAATTACTAATTATCCAATAAACAACAAGTGCTTCAATAGCACATTTACAATTGAGATTTCCAGCTACATTCCTTATTCAGGCCAGTAGGTGTCATAGTCCTATACTTTAAAATAAAAATAGTTTATATACCAATTTACTCTTCAAAAGGATTACATTCTTAGCTGGGATATGTTCTAAAACACAACCTTTCAGGTCCATATAAATCCCCCCATGAACAGTATTAAAATGGGAAGCTTTTGGACTTTCAGTTTTATTATTCTTAATGTGTCTTATGTGTTCCTGCAACCTTGTTTTAAAACATCTTTTACTTTCACCAGTATAAAACAGGTTGCAGGAACAATTTAAAGCATAAATCACCCCTTTGGTATTACATGTATACTCTGCTACCAGTTTAAATTTCACGCCATTAATACTATCAAAAGATTTAACCATGTGGTGGCATATAGAACAGTCACCACAAGCCCATGTTCCCATTAACATGCCCTTTTAAAACTGCATCTAGGAACGTCACTGACTTACCCCTCTGTAAACCATCGAACTCAAATCCAAAACGGTTATTGTGTAATTCACAAACAAAAGCTTCAACTAATGATTCACCCCCTTTACACAAAAAATCAAAGCATTAATAAATCTATATTAAACTACAACATATTTCCTAAAAAAATCCAACTTATATAAAAAAATCTGTCTCAAACAATCCCATTACTAGGTTTGCATACATGGGAGCAAACAGAGCTCCCATAGCAGTACCCTGAACTACTATGGGTCGAATGGGGGGGGCATACTAAACTCTTCTGAATTTTAGGTAGACAGTAAAACCTAGCTAAAGTACAATTCTCCACATTAAATTTTATTTCCACATCTTGTTTAGATAAGTATCCCAACCTGTGTTCCTTCTCTAAAAGTTCCCTAAAAACAGTTAAAACTTGTTGATAGTCTAAAGTTGGGCACATAGAATGATTTTCTTACTTTCTTTGGTACATGCTGGTCAAAGGCCATATTACTGTCTACATACGTTCTCAAATCCCTAAATATAGAGTTAACCCTCAGGGCTGTTTTATCAATGGAGTAATTAGTTGGGGTGGACATTTTCCCAAAGGGTACTACAGTGCATTTATTCACATTACGTTTTAATCCCTGGCTTTGGCAATAGTCATTATTTTGTCTTAGACCGTCATAGATGATGTTGCTATTGTGAGAGAAATCTATATCTTCCAATTTACAGTAATCTGCACACTTGGTAAAGCAAAGGCCTTTGACATTAGCCTTTACTTCTGAGTAGTAGATGCCAAACAGGAGTGGGCTCAACACGGAGCCCTGGTGGTGTACTCCATTTGTGATCAGTCACCTGACTTCAAAGGTCCTATCTGTGAGCCAGGCAGCAACCCAGCTAATTATGTGTGGATTTATGCCTAGTTCCTTTTTAATTTCTCTAAGTCTTTTGGGTTTCTAATACCATGACGGGAATGGACCCCATTCCTAAGTCAAAGTATGATTAAAGTCCATGAAATTAGTATTGTTTCAATCTTTGATGTTAGCCAGAAGTACTCTTTACAGCACCCACAATGTGCCCAGCTAATGACTCCTTCTTCAATTTGTATGGAGTTACATGTATTGGTAACATACCTAAGTACAGTTGTAAATTATTTTTATAAGACTCACTGCTCCTACTACTATTGGAAATGTCTGGGTATCCTTCTTCCACATTGCCCTGATTTCTGCCTGCAAGTGCTGGTATTTTATGACTTTGTGTCTGTCTGTACATAAGACAATGTAGTCATTGGGTGTAGCAATTTCAATGATCAATTCTACTTTTGCCTTCTTTTCATGGACTACTAAATCTGGTTTTCTCGCATCTGTTTTTTGAACTGTTAGTAATGGGTGATCTCATGTGATATAAACTTCATCATTTTTTATGCTTTGTGGCTCATGTTTCTAGTGTTTTTCAGCTACTTCTATATTATAATGTTCGCAGTCTCCAGTGCAACAGTCTTGCCACATTATTATTATGCCTTTCAGTATACAGTCCTTCTGCCATTAAAATATCACAGCCAGCAACAAGATGTGTGTCTGAGTCCAATTCTGTTTTACAAAACCTACATTTTTCTGTTTCTTCCACATGTTCAATGGACTTTGTAAACCAACACTCATGTGTCCACTATGTTGGGACACCAATATATTAACCTTTCGTCTTTTGATTTAAATTTACCTCTCCTTAACAATTCCTGCATTTGATCCTGATCAACACGAGGTTGTTCCAAGAGTTTTCTATACTTGCAGCTATATTTATTCATTTTCCATATTTCTTGCTTTCTCATCTGATCCTTAAGCTTATATTCTTTCTTTTGTGTTTTAGCACATTCACTTGCTGCCTAATTTTTATCTACTTCTGGTGTGATTTCCATTCCTGTTTGACTCCAACATGCTTCTGCTAAACTAAGCAGGGAAGTCATCTTAGACTTATTCTCCTCATGTTTCCAAATTTCCCTACATTTGGGTCTTGTGAGGTCAGCAGATATGTATGGAGTCCCACAACTGCAGATCTATACAAGTAATCAATTTTGAGGAGGCCTATACCTCCTTCAGAATGGGGAATATATAGTCTTGGTATACACTGATTTTTATAAATCATTTAATGAGCATGAAACATCCTTCTTGTTTTCCTGTCCAACCGATCCAACACCTTTTGGGGCCAGTCAGTCACTCCAAAACTCTAAGTTAGAACAGAAGGAGCAAGTTGGTTTATAGCTTGTACTTTGTTCCTAGATGTCAATGCTGTTTTCAGTATTAATTTTAGTCTTCTAAAATATTCTTTATTAAGTTTTATTCGCATTTGTTCATGTTTTATTGTTGATCAATTCCCAAATTTATACACTCCCTCTTGCTCAAGTTCTTTTGTATCACATTTCTGTCCCAAACTAATGTTTTCTTGGTGTTGCAGCTTTTCTGCTTTAAAGGTTGCTTTTGCACATTTATGAATACCAAATGACGATCTTATATCATCTGAAGAAGTTTTGACCACTTGCAGTTGTGCTTTCAGTTACTTATCTCATGAACTATGCAGTTTTAAATCATCTGTGTAAAGAACATGAGAAGTGTTCACACTTTTTTGTTTTCTAGTAGCCAAATTGTAGCCACGACCTAACTGTTAAGTAGACAGCTTAATGGGTTAAGGCAAGTCAAAAGAGCAGTGGTGGCACCATGTCAACATGGAATATCCCCCTTTGAATTTTTATCCCTGGAATAATAATTTGTCCTTTATTATGGCTTAACTGCAAAGTGGTTTACCACTGTTTCATGGTCACTGTAATGTAATCGATCAGTGTAGGGTATATCTTATATTAATTTTATCCATGAATGTGGGATACAGTTAAATGCTTTTTGTAGATTATTCATGCCATACTTAGATTCTTCCCCTTTTTACAGTTCTCCATTGTGACTTTATTTAATAACAAATTATCTGATCTTTTCTTCCATTATGCCCAGTTCTGAGTTTGTCAATAATACTTGAGTGGGGTATTGCATTGAATGCCTTGGCCTGCTCAAGGTAGGTGGTATGCACTGTTTTCCACTCATCCATAGCCTTGTGACCCACTAGAAGTCTACCGGACTGAGTAGGCAGGACCTTGCCTTAACAAAGCCAAACTGGGATGATTCCAGTGTCTGTAGGTTGCCATCATCCTTGCTGATCATTTCCATGATAATTCATTCCATGGCATTGCATATCAGACTTGTTAGACTAAGGGGTCTGTAGTTCCCAGGGTCAGTTTATGGTTCACCCTTATGAAGAGGGATGACCATTTCAGCCTGCCATTCACCTGGCATGTAACCTGTTTTCATGTTGTAAATGAACAGTGCCTCAAGGGGTCCTGCTAGGTAATGTTTTTGACTATTTAGTAGGCAAGTGGAGATATTGTTGGGGCCTATTGAAGCAGTGTTTTTGCCCTTAGCAAGTACCTGCTTCTTTTGATAGTTGGGGTGCTATACTAGAAGTCCTTTCACAGAAGGTGGTGGAACTGTGAAGTTAGAACTATATTTATCATCCAGTAGATTCACTCTGTCACCCTGGTTGGTGAAGGTTGTGCCATTTACCACCAGTTCTGCACACTTTTGATTGTTACCTTTGAGGTACCTGACATTGCTGAAGAAGGTCCTGTGATTGTGCTTAGCCATGGTAGGCTATCCTGACCTTGTAATTGGCCTTGCTGGACTTTATTAGACCTCTTGGATTCTTGTTTAGTTGAACCAGAGAGCTCTTGTCTCTGTAACAGTTGCTCTTTCTGATTTTGGCCATGACTGTTTTCTTTTGCTGTATACCCTGTTAAGGTAAGGATTCCACCAGTTGGGTTTGTTTTTGGTGTTAGATATTGACTAACCTCCAGACTCCATTTGGTACTGCATCCTTAATGCTGCCATTTAGATGTTTGTGCAGGGTTTCTGTAAATAATTCTGCATAGGTAGCTGTGTGCTCATTTAATAGGATGTAGTTTGTTTTAGAATAGTTCCTAACTGTTAGGGGTTTACTTGGATTTTCTGGGTTAGTTTTTATTTCAAGGAAAACAGCTTTTGGTCCGACCTCATTAATGAGGACATGGGGGGAGGGATAGGTGGAGCACTCTCCCATGCTGGTGAATACTAGGTCCAATAAGTTTGATCTTCTGGTTAGAGTACGCACTATCTGCTCCAGGGTGTTCATGTTGACAAAGTTCAGGAAATATTGTGCTCATGAGTTAGAGGTGTATGTTTCGCAATCTATGGAGTGGTAGTAAAAGTCCCCAGTGAATAAGGAATTTGGTTGGATGGTGAGCACCTCTAGTAGGTCTAGGTAAGATCTGTGTGCTTTGTGGGCCATAGAGGTCGATCTGTAGCTGGCCAGAGCATAGAGACGTGGACATGGATGGACTCCATGGCAAATGAGACTAAGCTCATTATTAAAATCAATTATTTTCTGTTCATAATGTGGCATCATCATTGGTGAAGGTAGAATGCTGCTTAATGCAAGGTACATACCTGTCTGTGACACATATTCAGAGACCTATAATGTCTCTTTTCATACAGTCCAGTGAAGTATGTCTTGGGTCAGTTACACCCACATGGATTATGATAGAATCATATTGGTACCTGTGGTGCAGTGATTTGAGTGCATACATGTGTGATATTGCAGCTCCTAGCTCCAGATAGGCAACTAACCGTTATCTTCCCTTTGCCCAGCCTGGTGGCATCTCTGTGTCATACAACAGACTCTACTATCTCAAGGGTACTAGATAAAGTGCTTGCTTGCCTTATGGATTTATTCTTGGGGTGTAGGCTTATGTGTGGTGCTAGGTGTTGCTTTGAGTGTGTGCTTTATTGATTGTTGAGGATAAATGTTACTGTTTGATGGCTAAGGAGGTATTTGAGGTATGCAGGGTTTCCTTTAAGTGACTCAGCATAGGAAGGTCCATCTGTGTGGTGAGTGGTATGCATGAAGGAGGTAGTGTGGATGTTCTTGACAACCTTGTTTGTAAGCAAGATTTTTGCCTTCAAGGAATTTATGTATGTACATCTCTTGAATTCTGTGTTAGTTTCTTTAAAGATTAAAAAGTTGTCTGAGTACATGAAACAATTAGTACATTATCTCAGGATGCCCATATATATTAAGCTAGCCACAAAGACATTTGGAAATTGCAAATCCATATTGTCAGGACCTGTATTAGGACTAAGCTATTATGGTTTAGGGACTTGGTTTTACAAGTGTCACCTAAGTGGTGTCTAGGGTTAATGCTAAATGCTAGATAGTGTTATGATCTAATACTGTTTGATGCACTAAGTAGCTTCCCCAAGCTTAGCTTCATGCAAAGCCTTTCTGTATTGCAGATTAAAGTCCTAAGTACTAGTTTTATAGGTTTGCTACTATATAGTGTACTGCTAATTGCCACTGCATGGTGAACAGCTCTGTGTAAAAGCTCCTAATTTAAGGCGGGCAGAACAAAGCTGCAAACTAACTCCAGTGCCTCTGGCCAATAAACAACTACACTTTGAGCTCCCCGGAATGCTTCCTAACTCAGAAAGATGAGGTAAATACCTTCTGCCTAGAAATGGATGATCCTGGAACTTCTTAATGTAAAAGCACAGCAAAAGTAGCTCTCAAGTGCAGATTAACACCAAACATCTTAGCCCAGAAAAAGCCCTTTGGCTGATGAAACAATCTCACATTACGCCTCCCTGTGTGTTTCCCAACTCAATTTGACCAGACAACTTTACTGCTGTCACTAGAATAGCAATCCCAGTCTTTTTAACGTAAAAACACATTTTGGTTAGTCAAAGGTGATAAAGTACCAGAAACAAATCTAAAAACTAGTGTGGTCTCCTTTAAGGCCCCTGAGCCAATGGTAAACATTACTCAAACCGCTGAATCACTTACAAATGCCTTCTACCAGCACCTACAGGACTGCATGGATCAGGCAATCCCAAACAAAACTAAGACTCTTTGTACCAAAGGCAAGCATCCAGTCTGGTGGACCCCAGCCATAAACAAGCTCTACAACAAAAGGAGGAAGCTACTACAAGATAGAGCAAAATCCTTGAAAGGTAAGACACCTTTGATCATTATAAGTAAAAAACTAAGAGCTCTCATAAAATCATCCAAGGCTAATTTTGAGAGAAAAATCGCCAAGGACATAAAAGACAATCATAAGGCCTTCTTTAGCTATGTTAGAAACCTAGGAGGAAACTCCCAGATATGCTCAGAATTAGTCCAAAATGATGTGAAGATTACTGAACCTACACACATTGCCAACATACTGGCTGACAGGTTCAGTGCAAACTTCTCCCCCCCCTCCCCCCCAAAAGGAGAGATATCTATACCAGAGGATTGTAGCCCCCCAAACATCTCCAACGCCCAGGTGAGAACTGCTCTCTCCAAGGCAAAAACACAGCATCCATGGGACCGGATGGTGTCCCCGGCTGTGTGCTCCACGAACTCAATGAGGAATTAAACCCGCAGTTAGGACAGCTGTTTAATCTTAGCATCACCTCAGGATACGCACCCAAGGAGTGGCGCACGGCGACTGTGGTCCCACTTCACAAGGGCGGTGCCTCCACCGACCCTGGAAATTACCGTCCCATTAGCTTGACAAGCCTTATCTGCAAAGCCATGGAGAGGATCATAATGGAACTCATAAATAAAGACATAGGGAACTTGCAGACTTTGGATCCAACCCAGTTTGGCTTTTTCAAAGGCAGATCATGCCTTTTAAACTTGGTTGACTTTTTCGAAACAGTCACCAAGGCCATTGATGAGGGAAAGGCAGTCCATACAGCCTACCTCGACCTGGCAATGGCCTTCGACACAATACCCCACTCGGGTATCATCGAAAAACTAATCAACTTGAATGTAAACCCATACATCACAAGATGGGTTGCAAACTGGCTAAGTGACAGAACCCACAGGGTCAGAGTTGCTGGAGCCATGTCAGACTCAAAGCCTGTCACAGGTGGTGTACCACAGGGCTCAGTCCTGGGTCCACTCTTGTTCGGCATCTACTTTTCTGAAGTACAAGCAAACACAGGAGGGTTATGGCTGACAAAGTTTGCAAATGACTGCAAACTGGGCGCCATAGTCGAAAACACTTCTGACACAGATATCCTTCAGAAGGGTCTCACAGAAACGGATAACTGGTGCCAGAGCCATGGCCTAAAGTTAAACGCCAAGAAATGCATAGTCATACCCTTCGGGAAAAACAAGGTTACCCCTAGCTACCATATAGGTGGCAATCCACTGAGCACAGAAGAAGTCATCAGGGACCTGGGGACCCAGGTTGACGCTAGCCTTTCGTTTGACACTCATGTTGCTAAAGTAGTCAGGAAAACCTTCTACATTGCCCACCTGATCATGAAGGGATTCACATCTAGATCAAGGGAGGTCATCGTCCCCCTGTACTCATCACTCATTAGACCTATGATTGAGTACAATGCCCCATTCGGAATGTATCTGACCCGACACCTGCAGCAGCTGGAAAGGCCCCAAAAGTTCCTCACCAAGAGGATAAAGGGTCTCAAAAATATGTCTTATGCTGCCCGCCTGAAAGAACTCCAGCTCTATTCAGTCTCATACCGCTTGCTCAGAGGTGACCTGTGCCTGACATATAAGGCCATGTCAAACCCAGATTTGATGAATATGCTTCACCTCAAAAAATCTAGATCCCTCAGAACCACAAGGGCGGGAGACTTAAACCTTGACACGGTTATTAATAGGACGTGCTGGAGGGACAGATTCATCACCCAGAGACTCCCTATGCTGTGGAACAAAATCCCGGTACATGTGAGGCAGAGCACCTCGCTGGCCTTGTTCAAGATGAATCTTGACCAATGGATGGGAGATCGCAGATATACCCCAGGGATTACTTCAGTGTCACTGCTTGACAGAGGCACAGCAAAATAATAGGCATAGTTTTATTCAAACTAAAGGGGTGGTGAAAGCCACATATCTATGGGCTAGGCTTATAAATGCCCTTGGGCAGATAGCCTAGTATGAGCCTATGAACCTATGAACCTATGAACAACTAGGTACAAGTAATTACAAGGTGATTCAAAGGCAAACACACCAACAATTAGGAATGGGCACACTTTAAGACAAAGTACACTAACAGTCTAAGGAAAGGCCTTCCCAGTTTCTTCTGCCAGTAAACAGTAAGATGAGCAGTGGAGATCATACTGGGAGGAGCTTCTAGGGCCAGGAATACAGTAGGGACAGGTAGCTCAAAAGCCTACAACTTCAGAAGACAGCTAGTAAAAATGCAGTAAAATGAGGGGCCTGTCATAACACCTAGGCCCAGCACAGAAACCAAAAAGCACTGCAGACTATAAAAGTGCCTTAAATTAATGGCTGTAACTTCAAACACAAGTCACAAAACAGATTCAAAAGGTAAGATAAGTGCAATATTGTAAGTGTAGTTCTTACTAAGGTAGTAATCGTCAATGTACCTTACATTTGCAATGCTGTTTTGAGATTATACCACCACGTGTTGTAACACAGTATTTACAGTTCATAGGTTCAGAGGTGTGTACTAGGCTAACAAATATTAAAGGCCTTTTTAAGTCTACCACGCATCCCAAATCTCTGACAAGTTCTGTTACCCATGGATGTGTAATCAGGAGTTTGTGAAATGAAACGTGTACAAAAAGGGCTTAGGAGATGAACCGTTTGCAGGCTGCCTATGTCCATTAGTGACATAGGTGCTAAACCAGGGATGAATTTCCTGTTCCACATCCAATTGTCCAGGTTACACTTGAATTGGGTTAGGGACAAATTCTGCTTCACATGGATGGGGAAACCTGTTCTAGAGAAGGGGCGGTCTCTGGGATAAATACCTGTCTCTCCAACAGGTCCTACTTATATCACAGGCAAGTTTTAAGTCTTTAGAACAGGTAATTCTGATTCTGTTTGATTTGTGGATATGCAGGAAGTGCATCAGGGTGGGTTCTGACAATGTCTTCTGTGCCAAGCTTAGATCTCCTCTTAACAGCTTGTTGTAGACAGAATACAGGGACAGGGCTTTGAAGCAGTCTGCATTGGACATGTTACTTATGCCCTGTATTCTTTCAGTGAGAAACCTCTGTGGATGTTCCAGTTGTTGGATGTTTCTGGTTAGATACATACCAATGGGGCACTGTACTCAGTGACAGACTGATGAATGTTAAATATATTGGAACAAGGACCTCCTTGGACCTAGATGCCATACCTTTGTTTATAAGTTGCACAACAAAGAATGATTTCCTCACTATGGTAGATGCTTGATGGTCAAAGGCTAGATTACTGTCTATGTGTGTCCCTAAGTCCCTGACTATTTGGCTGACTCTTCAGGGTGTGTTGTCAATATGAGAGTTACTGGAGTGGAAGACTTCCTCAAAGGATGCTATTATGTGTTTTTTTCATCAAGTTTTAGTCCATGGCTCTGACATATGTTATTTGTCTGTGTCAGCTCTTCTTGGAAAACATTGGTGTCGGTGGGGAATTCTATGACTGCTCCTAATTTGTAATCTTCTGCAAATGTAGACAGCCAGGGGCTCTTGACATTGGCCTTGACTTCAGAGAAGTAAATGCCAAAAAGGACCAGTCCCAGGATCGATTCCTGAGGGACTTTGCTTGTGACTGGCCTCTTTGTAAAGATGCACTCCTCAAGTCTAACTTTCTCGGTCCTATCTGTGAGCCAGCTGGTTATTCAGCTGATGATACAAGGATTTATAGGTTCATAGGTTCATAGATGTTTACTAGGCTAATGACCACAAGGGCCTTTTTAAGCCTACCCATGCATCCTAAATGTCTGACAAGTTCTGATACTGTTGATAAGTGTCAGTAGGGGTTTGGGAGATGAACCATTTACAGGTTACCTGTGTCCCTTAGAGACATAGGTGCCAATGGACACAGGTAACCTGTAAATAAATGGTTGATAGCCTGTAAATGGTTGATAACCTCTTGAGTTTGTCAACAGTGCCTGAGTGGGATATTGTGTCAAACACTTTGGCCAGGACAAAGTAGGTGGTGTGAAATATTCTGCCCTCATTCATTGCATTTGTGACTTTCTCAAAGACATCCACCAAGTTCAGTAAGCATGACCTGTCCTTGATTAAACTAAATGGGTTGGGTCCAGTGTCTGGAGGTTCCATATGTCATTATTGATCATTTCCATAGTTCTTTCCCATGGCTTTGCATATGAAACTAGTGAGACTTATAAATCTGAAGTTTTCAGGGTCTGCAGCTGGCCATTAGATAACTGTTGCTAATCTCCATTCATGAGGCACAAAGCCTGTTTGGAGGCTACAGTTAAATAATGATTCCAGAGACCCTGATAGGTCATGTTTTATGCTATTTAGAATGCATCCTGAGATATTGTCTGGGCCCATTGATGCCGTATTCTTGGTCTTAGATAGAGCTTTGAGGACCTGTTCCCTAGTGATAGTAGTAGGAGGAGTTATATTTGATGGTATTTCCTGATGGGAGGTTGAGGGGGAGACAAGAGTAAAGTTAGATCTGAATTTGTCTGACAGTAGAGTCACTACATCTTCTGGCTCAGTATAGGTGGCTCCAATAACAATGACCTTTGCACACAATTGTGTATCACCTTTGAGGTTGCGGACATAGCTAAATAATACCTTGTGGTTGCGTTTGGCCTGGGAGACCAAATTTACCTTAAATTTGGCTTTGGTAGACTTTGTCCTCTGAGTTGTTTATTTAGTTTGATGTGAGTGCTTTTATCCTCATAGGTGCTACATGCCTTAATTTTTGCCAAGATTTTCTTCCTTCTGTTATACAGCCTATTGAAGTTGTGATTCCACCAGCGTGGCTTGTATGTTGAGTTAGTTTTGTATGTATTCCTGCTGGGTACAGCTGCCTCTATGCAACTATTAACATGCTTTTATAGGGTTTCTGTGAACAGTTCTAAGAATAAGAATATTTCTCAAATCATTGGTTATGGTGCTGCACACCCTCAGGCGAATGTATATCTACTCCCCGATACTGTTTTCTAACACATTTCTCTCTTTCAGCCTATTGCTATATCAGTAATTCTGACTTTTTTATATACAAAACAAAAATCTTTTCTGATTTTATATCATGTTCTATTCTTTTACATTCTGTTATAACCTGATTTTACTTTGCGAATAGATTCATCTATGCATTTGTCTCTGTTTAGTTGTATTACATGTTAAATTCTGTTTTGCTTTAACTATTTTTACTATATTTTTGTATTTTGTAATTGTTTACAATTCGTTGGAGCTTTTCTCTCCGGGTCTCCACTGAAAATGGGCCATCTGGCCCAGTCGGGCACTACCCGGTAATCAAATGTAATAAATAAATAACTAAATAAGTAAATAAATAGTTCTGCATAGGCTGCAGTGTTCTCATGGTTTATGGGGTCTGAAATTTGACAGGTTGTCACTTAATAGAAGGAAGTTAGCCTTAGAGAATTACTTTGGGTTCTGGATTTTATTTCTAATTCAAGGAAGACCATTTTGTGGTCTGACCTTACCAGAGAGTTCATTGTACTAGGGGGTATAGAGTGCTCTCCCATATTAGTGAGGGCCAAAGCCACTATGTTTGCTCCCTGGTCAGTATATTGGCAATCTGATCCAGGGAGTTTGTATTTAAAAACTCCAGGAATCTTTGTGCCTGAACATTTGGTGTCATATATGATTCCCAGTTAATAGTGGGGTAATTAAAGTCGCCCATTAATATGGTAATGGGTTGGTTAGTGAGTGTTTCCAGTAAGTTTTAATACATGTTATGGGTTTCTGGGTCATAGAGAGAGATCTATAGCTTTCAACAAAGTGGTTTGGGATTTTGCCTATGGTGATTCGAACATGGAGAAGCTCAAGTGCATCGTTCTGTTTGACCAGCCTTGAGGTATATCTATTTTTGATGTAAATCGAAATACCTCCACCTTCAGTCCCTATGTGGAAAACAATTTAGCCATGCACTGCTGGTGTGCTCTCTGTGGCTGTGTTAACTATGTCACAGTGATTGCAGTGACATCAACATTCTCTAGGGTGAGAAGAACTTGTAGGGAGTGGGGTTTCTTGCTTAGACTCCTAGCTTTGATAAGTAGCAGCTTTAGATTTTCTTGTATTTGATTTGCTATGGTGGAATTACTTTCTGTTACGCACTGCCTAAAAATGCACCATGGAGAAGGATAATGTTTTAGTTAATATTCAAAAGCCTAGAGGGGAGAGGTGCAGACCATCCTTGGCAAAGCAGAGAACCAACAGGAAAATGTAAAAAACAACTCAAGGAAATCCACAAATTCATAAAAAAGCAAATTTATTCCTCTGATGTCTCGGCCTTAGCCTTCAAGGAGTAAAGAACATAATGACACACTTCATTTATTTATACAAAGTTAATTAGTAAAACAATAAATCAATAAATCAATTAGTAATAATCTAATTTAAATAAATACTCTCCAATTTAAGTCTTCATTAAGACCTTGTGGGTACATAGTATTAAATTTTAAAATATACATAGCTTCCCTATGTATCAAAGCTTGTTTGATGTATGAAATATTATACCAACATTTCTCCACGAAAAGTTTGGTGAAATCTCTCAGATTGTTGGGGCTTTGGTAATGTTGGAAAATCTATATTAGTATTGTCCATCTCTTCATAGGAGGTATAACCCCCTTCAGATGATAGAAGTCGAAACTAGCACAAAACTCCTTGGTTGTACCATTGACGACCAACTAAAATTCAATCTTCACATTAACAATTGTAGCAGAAAAAAAAAACAAACAAGAGCTAGGACTACTGTACAGGAACAACAAATTCCAAACTATTGAAGCTAGGATTTCTCTTACCCATGCCTACATTCTACCATGCTTAACCTATTGTTCCCAAACAAATCTGAACTCCTCCCTACTTACCAAATTAGACTCAAACTCCCACAAAATAGCTAGATTTGCAGCTCAACAAACATATAAATATCACCACTATCTCTCCTTAAAACACCTGAACTGGCCCGAACTACCTCACCTGTTTCAACAATCTCAACTCTACATCATACACTCTATCCTATATCAGCCTGATTTCTGCCCAAGTCTATCTTCTCTCATCTCTCACTACTCCTCTACCAAACTTCTCTGAAGCTCAATCCAAGACCTACTAAAAATCCATAAACCCAAATCCAACACAGGGTGCAACTTATATAGCTACCATCCCTCTATTGCATGGAACAAACACCCACTAGAAATAAGGACCCTGACTCACACCAAACAATTTAAGCTTGAAACCAAAGATCACTTTAAAAAACACTGGTCCTGCCATTGTACTCACCCTCCCTGATTTGTTACCTGTCTTTTATAGTACAGACAAACTAAATTACTAAAACTTACCATTAACTACTTCATCCTATGCTTCCTGTGCAACCTCCAAAGCTTCTTATATACTCTGCTCCCTGAAATTCTTATGTAACCTCTTAGGTTTCTGCTACTCTGCATACAAAACCTTATAGTTACTCAACTCTCTTTTTAAACCAAAACATACAACTTATTCTACTTTTCTAACATTCTCCTTTTTGTTTATAGTATTATCTGTCAACAATAAACATGTATGTAGCTTACGTATTTTAACTACCAAAACTCTCTATTGCTATTTTTATTGCACTGTATATCTTTGGAGATTCTCGCCCTGGGCCTCCACTGAAAAAGGGCAATAGCTCAGCCGGACACTCCCAGTCAACAAATGTAAAATAAATAAATAAATAAATAAAATAAACAGCATCAGAAATCAGCAAAACATCTCTATATTCACTTTTGGCAATCCCAGATTTGGAATTAAATCAAGTTCATCCCTATACCAAAAATTGTCCAATCTCTTGGTGTAGCAGAATTGGTATTTCACATGATTTAAAGGACAGTGGTCAGGATGAAGCATTACTCCACATGTTGCAAAGCCCATATACAGTGGATTGCTGATGTAGGCCTTATCTTTTGCAAAGAGCATCATGTTGCTAGAGTCTATCAGTTTATGCCAGAGGTAGCATTAACTGCATAAATAGGAATAAATCAGACATGTATTTGCCAGTTCGTAAATCTGCATACTTAAAGGTATTGTGCATCATTTGCTTCATAGGATATGAAACAAACTCAATGCATACAGTATAACGTTATGCTCTAGAAAGGGTATGACCACTACAAATCAACAAAATCATCTGGAATTTAGAACGCATGGCCATCCTGTTAGGAAAGACACAGTAAACTACTTAATAAACAATTACAACTATTTGAAAAGAGACAAGAGTGAATCATTCTTTCACCTGTTGTTTAATCTTTATTTAGAGAATTATTTTTCACTCTTTGCAGACTGATAACTTTATCCTAATTAAAGTATTTAGCTAGTGCTTAGAATACATGCTAATAGCAATGTAGCTGCTGAGTCAGGTAGAGAGTAGGGTACTAGCCACTTGTGAGTAAATCTAGGCAGAGTTTGTAGGTAAATATGTTTGGCAAGGGAAGAACCTGCTTCAATGCTTGCTAATATGCAGCACAGAAACTAGTTTGTTTTACACTGTCATGGGTCAAGTAATGAGAAGCAGGACAACTGCCATTGTGATCTACCCCAGGGCAACTTCCAAACAAAAATATCCCTTAGAAGAATGAAATGTCACACAAATAATAAATACATATGAGTGCTACAATAATAATACTGCCAAAGACTTTATTAACAAAATGTCACTTGTGGATCACTTCTGTGGTACAGGAGGGATTTCTAAACTGAAGCATTAGGCAAACCTAATGAGTAAAGTGTGCTGCCTGCTGCAATAAAGTCTTTGTTTTTACAACAAGAGACAAATCACTCAACAAAGTCGATGCAGAGCACGATATATAGAAACAAAACTTGAGGGATGTATGTCCAAACAGAATCTTTGGATCGCAGTTCACTGGTCTACATTAACTTTTAGGCAGGCCAATGGCAAATAAAACGCTTCTAATTTGTGAAAAATAACATCCCAATTTACATCACTGAAATTTATTTTTAGGACTATAAATATAATCCCTGTGCACAGAACCTTATCTACACAGGAGTGTTTGTTGTTTACAATATATGCTAAGCAGATAAAGGCAGAACAGATGGAGAAAAACATTGAGTGCAAAGATATTTATGTCTTTTTCTGCTTATTTTCAGTGTACTCATTTTTCAGTACTTATGGAAGGAGTAACTAAAAGATCGGCCTATGGATGAAAAGAAACTCATATGAAGTACACTAAGGAAACTCATGTGAAGTACACTAAGGAAAGGGTGCCATCTTTTGAAGAATTCCAGCTCTAAAGGGAGGAATGGGAGTAAATGTAGCATTAGAACAGTGCAAATTCTATTAAACTGTAGATGTTATTAGATCTGAATCCAAGTTTAACTTTTAGCAGAGATAGCCTTTATGAATGGCAGACTGTAAGATGAATTGCTGATGGCAGAAACCTTAGCATTGTCTGTGCAGAGTATGTTGAAGAATCAGTTAAGTAGGGCGTTAATAGTATGGAGCATTCCCTTAATAGTTAGCATGGAGCATTCCCCTCGGGAAAAGATGATTTTGAAAGAACAGGACTGGTACAAAAATGGGTTGTTGTAATTGTATTCTCAAAAGTCATATATTCTAGCAGCAGTAATTCCAAACAGCATTACAACATACGATATACATCCATGGATGATCCATTAGATATGTTCTTGGATTACACTACATTTCTTTTCTCAAAAATGTATTTATATAATTGATTAATTCATTGATTACATGTTTCACGATTCTCCCTTTCAGTCATCTGCCAAGGCGTTAAAGAAAAAGACCATCATGAAACCATCGCATTGGATATATGATTATATAAAATAAAAACATGCTAGAGGGACTCAAAAAAACACTAAAGCAACTTTCCTTTGTGATATTAAAATAAAACAAAGCTCTTCATACACACTTGCTTTAGTGCTTTTTGAGTCCTTCCAGCATGTTTTTATTTTATATCTGCCAAGGCATGTTACATATAAATGGATAAAATGGGTTTACTGACTTAAGCTGCACAAGAGAATGCTAGCACCTGGCAGAGAAGACAATAATGAAATTCATTATTAATGTCCTGAAAAGCCCACAGTGTTTATCAAATTGATGAACTATTCTTTAAAAAGACACACAGAAACAGCAAATCCAAGGACAGGGTATATGCACAAACAGTCTGAAACAAGAGAAATGTCATTTGTATCAGAGCTTGTGAAAAAAGTGCTACTATGATACCCCGATCCACTGTTTGCATAATGCTTTATCCAGTGTTACCTGTACCATGTCACTGGATATACTTATGGCATATTTGTATTAACAGTTACATAATATTTACAAAAAAATCATTGCTAATAAATTTAAGTTTTTTTCTGCTAACTAAATATCTAAGAGGCCTTTTTAAAGACTAGAAGATAAGAACACAACTTCTGCCAGAAATAGCCACAATGAGCATCAAACAACAGGCTATTCACTTCTGGTCTAATTAATTATCTGTGAATAATCTTGTTCCTAGTCCCCACCAATACTCAACAAGAGCAAACAGATGTTATGTAGGTTATCATAATCAGAAGTTCTAGCCTTTAGACTGAGCGAAAAGCTGATTCTTAGTACTGTATGTAATGTGCAGAATTATGGTTCATCAAATAATCATAACCCTATCTTAATCTACAAGTGGCTGCGAACTAGCCTTTCACATCAAAATACCTTAGCTTTGTTTTTCTTTTGAAGTGATTCCCCAAGCATGTGTTTGATAACCCAATAGAGGTTAGAAATGCCTGACATCTTACCAAGAGCAAATATGTCTACCTGTTTATTCTGCGGCAGTTCTAGTGGTGAGAGCATGCAATATCAGTTCAGAAGAGAACAGCTAACCTCTACCACAGGCACTAATCACCCATTCAGCATAATCCTTATGGATCAGACTAAAAATTCCTAGTACTGAAATTCACAAAAGTCTCACAAAATTATATTTCCTGACAATCAAGTGATAGCTCTTAGCTATGACCCTAAAAGCATTATGGGATAGCCTGTCCTCACTCCTCCACCTACCTGTACTGATTCATTAGTCGACATCTGCAAGGTCTTTCTGATACAGAAACTTGAATTTTAGATATCCACTTTTCTGATGGCAGTGAAGTTACAGAGAGTAGCTCATTTTGCATATGAATCATAATGTTACTGCAGCTGCATGAAAATTGAACTCTTTTTGTTGAGCTGAAGAATGAAGCAGAAAGTAATAAAAGACAGGCAGAGTGAAAAGGCCCACATGAAAAGTGGAATGAAAGCAAGTTTTGTCCTTTCATAAAAACAAAGAAGAAATGACGTTCAGGCTACACCATCAAATATGGCCGTAGCCTCAGGTTAGGAATCTTATTAATGTGAATCGTGAGAAAACATGCAAACATATGGAATTGTAATCTATTATGATGAAGCAGAAAAAAGTTAGCAGTAAAATAAAGTAGGTAGGTATAGAGATAGGTAGATAGACAGACAGAGTTTTTCCTTCTAAAAATTCATCCTGCAGTGACACAGTTAAGCAATCATTAAGTCTTTAATATACAATTGTATGAGCTTTTGTAAATGGTATACCATACTGATGGACCAGACTATTGTCTGTATATTTAACAATGCAGTGTGAACAGTGATGCCTACCCACTTGCAGCTCTTTATGAAAACATGCGGCTTTATGGGATTTTCAATGTTGATTTCAGTTTTGTTGCTGTCTGAACCATTTGGAATATTATTATTAAATGGGAAGGCATTAATGGCCACACTTGTAAGGTGTCATATTATAATTACTACATTTTTCCTGTTTTTAGTATCTGGCAGAAATACAAACATAAGGTGAAGTTTAGTCATTTCTGCCATTTGACAGCAAAGTGAGGTTGCAGTGCACAGTGCTTAAAATGAATATGTTGTGGAATAATGGCAAATCCAACTGTGATCCATGAAGGTCAACGCCAGCAAGTTATGATAAACAAGTCTAGAAAACTGCATTGTCAAGAAAAAGCATGTATAATCTTATTTCACATAAAAACATAGACCCAAAGAATGTACTTATTGTCTAGGCACAGAAAGCAATGCTAAATGCTGCAATAAGTGTGTGTGTGTGTGTGGGGGTGAATATCATATGTTATTATGGAGTTCTGTGATCCTGACATAGAATACTAGTGCCTTCAATTTTCTAGGCTGTTAATTTGGTTATGAAATGTTTATATTCTGGCTATTTTTAGGTAATCCACTAGGCTGCTTAATTTCCATTTATGATGGTCCATCTTTTTGGCTGGAATGAAGTTGCAAACTTATGGTGTGTGTGTGTGTGTGTGTGTGTGTGTGTGTGTGTGTGTGTGTGTGTGTGTGTGTGTGTGTGTGTGTGTGTGTGTAGCTATGATGACAGCTTCCAAAGTATAGAAACACAAGAGTCATCAGTGGGATAGCTGGAAGTGGAAGGCAAATCTTCCTTCACTAGAAGTGAGATTATAAATCGGTGTAGTGATGACTGCTAGTTTCAGGTGGGTACTCATACTAATATAAGCATAGAAAGATGGCATAGAGAGGTGAGGGTCTGTGTATGGACAGGATACCCATATTACTGCACATCTTGTGATCATTAAAATGGTTATGTTAGACTGGTGCTATTTTCCCTTTTACCACTCCATCCACGACCCCCAGACCACTGTCTAAGATGCACTGATAGAGTCCTGCAAGGTTCTTACCAATAAATGAGAAACATCATTACCCAGAAGAGAAAGATCATGCCCATAATAGTAATAAAACTTTTCACGAGGGTGACAAGTGATCAGTAATAGTAGTTTTTTTCATGGGAGCACATCTGCATGTGCAGGGATTTGTCTAAGATACAAGCGAGAGAGAGTGAGAGACTTAACAGGAAAAGAACATAAAGGTATACAACATAAAAAGCTGCTCCTGTATTTGTATGTTTTATGATATCAGTCAGGGGGGGTCCAGTGGTAGCACCTGCTGCACTACAGCACCCCCCATGAAAACTGTCACAGACCTAGCTTTATATTTGTTTTATAAAAAATAGTCATCTTTCATGTCTCAGGGGCTCAAAATTCCATGCACGTTACTGCACAAGTTCTGGAGCTTTGTTTTCCTGTTCAAAAAAACTGACTACCTTGGCTGAGCTGTTTCCAAAAGCATTAGCATTATTAAGTAAGAACACCAAATGGAAAATAAAGCAGTTACTCCTTAATACATAGCTTTCTGCTGTTCTGAGAGAGGCAAAAATTCATCACAAAGGAGGCTTGCTGTACAGCTAGATCAAACAATGAGACTGCCTGAATGAAATTGGAGGAATGTGTGGACAGCCTCAAATAATTACAAACATGGGGGAAAATGCATCTGTGTTTTTGTTAGTTTTTTATTATTATCTTTAGTACTAAATAGTAAGTCTACTACCTTGTTCCCTTATGAACTAACCTGGATTCTTCTGCTTGGGAGTGTTGCTGCCAGTCAGCCTACAGGACAGTATGACAATATGTATTGTTTTTCTTTTATACATTAGATATTGTGTATATATGCATGTGTGTACGTATTTGTGTAAGTGTCTGTCTATGTTTGTGTGCAGGGAATACAAAGGCTTGCATTCTATGTGTCAGACTGCAGCAAGATGAAATATAGTATTGTTTACTTATGTATTCATTCATTTAATCACAATCAGACACTGGAGGTCTGTACAGTGGATATAATTGTTTGGCACATCTGAATGTAGATGGGGTTGTAATGAGTTATACTGTATGCATCTGACAAGCTGAAATATATTACCGTCATTTTTATTTAAGCATGTATTCATTTAATCACAACCAGGCACCTGAGGTGTAGAGTCAGTAAAGTGTATGTATTCAACAGACACCTCTATGTGTGCCTGTGGGGGGTACAGATAGAGCTTAATCTGATAATAAGTTGAAACATATTCCTTTGGCTACTTATTTACTCATTTATTTTATCAGACTGGACATCTGGGGTATCTGGGGTATGCACAATTATTAAAGTGTATGTACCTGAATGACATATCTGTGCAGTCTGGTGGGATTAGAACGAGGTGCACTGTATGCATCTGATAGCAATAAGTTGTATTACTATGGTAATTATTCATTCATATGAAAAGAATCAGACATCCAAGGAGTACACAGTCAAAAAGTGTCTGTAGTTTGTAGGCAAGAGTCAGACTGTGAATGAAAGTGACTGAATAGCCATTGGTCACAATTAAACACTCAAGGGTCTGGTTTGGCAGAGCATGTGCATGTGTTATTGTGTAAAACAAGCTGAAATACATTGCTGTGACCATTTTTTTTAATTTCAATGGCTATACTGAGTAGGTACTGTAGCAATCATTTTATGAAAGTGACAGACCCCCCAGCTGTTGTTGGATCACAGTTACACAGTCATTGAACCTGCTATAATATACTCCTACTCTGCTCCAATTAGCTCCATTCATTCATTTACATTAGGTTTATAGGCACACATTATTAGGCTAGCTGCCCTTGTGGGCCATTTTAAGCCTAGCCAGTTTCCCTTCCAAAACTGTGAACTAAACTCTGTACCTTAAAACTGTGAGCTAAACACCGTGCCCATTATACCAACCCCCAAATCCTATTATGTAGCTCCCTGATTGAAGTCACCAGCTGCACATGATGTCAGTGTAAGGATGCCATACATGGCTTCCATTTTAGATGGCTTCACTATCTTAGGATAATTGTTAAGTTGACAAATTTCAACTCACCAAGTTTAACTGTGATTTCTGTTTGAGCACAGTCATTGATTCAATATCTTTGACCTTTTTTTGTCTGCAGTTGTGAAACCATGGTGCTAGCATATATAAGTAAGGTTAAGTAAGGAAATGTGGGAAAACATCCCCCATGGGGTGGAGGGAGCCAGTTCCTCTGCAAAAAAAATAATGCTTTCTGTTATTTTTTCTACCTGATTGACACTTCAACTGGATTATATTTGATGAGATGTAATAGATCCATTTTAAACATAAAAGAGAGCATAACTAACTTTATTTTTTTTGTTTTTAATGGTTATCCAGAGCAAATCAGAATACTCATTTCTCATGAAGTGACTGACTAATTTATGTGTAATATCAAACTAATTTGTGTGGATGAAAAGAAAGTTTTCAAAAAGTTTTTCCTCTCCCCTTCACTGATTATTAAACTTGTCAAGCCTGATAACCAAATGTATTTATTTTACATTTGTTGACCGGGATAGTCCAACTGGATGCATGTCCATTTTCAGCGGAGGCCCGGGGAGAATAGCTTCATGGAATAACAAATCATAACATGTCACATATTACAAATAACAAATAAATATATTATTTACAGAGATTAGATGGGCAGACAATACAAATTACATATAGAATATTTTCAGTGATTAGAAGAGCAAACATTATAACAAATTTTCAGGTAGTGTTATTCAGCGAGAGAATAGGATAAAATTACATAGTAGGATACCTAGCAGATTTACACAATCCATTGACAGGTTAACCAGGCTTGATACAGTGACATAGCCAGTTTGTTCCCAGGTGGTGTTTGAGCCTAGTTTTGAACTGACCAAGTGAAGAGAGTAAGGTAATATCAGCTGGTAGAGAGTTCCATAATTTACCTACAGAATTTACGAAGAGTGAGTCACCGGCTGAGTTATTAGATTTACATATCTGAATAAAGAGTCTGTTGGAGGAGCGCAGCAGTCTAAGATTATTATAGAGGGTGACAAGATCTTTAAGTGCAGGGATACTGTTAGGGTTATATATGATTTTATGGGCCATAACCAATTGGTTATATAGCATTAGACTGGGTAGTTCAAGCCATCCAAGCTGGATTAGATTGAGGCAGTGAGGTATCCTAAAAGGCAGCCCAGTGACAAACCTGGCAATGTGATTATAACAGATTGAGAGTTTGTTCATGACAGCCTTGTTAACATTAGAGAGAAGAGAGGATGCATACAGAAGAGTAGAGAGAAGGTGAGATCAGGCTATGGCAACTTTGGCTGGGGGGGTTAGGAAGACTTTTATTCTGTAAAGTGATCCTAGTTTTTTGTTGATGGTTTTGATCAATTGGTTAACATGTAGGTCGAATTTTAGATTATTATCTATAATGACACCTAATAGTTTAGTGGAGAGGTCAGGGGAGATTATTGTTCCATCATTTGCTTTTATTATAAAGTTAACGGCAATAGACCTCTGTGTAGGTAATAATAACAGCATATTCGTTTTTTTTAGGATTTAGAATCAGACGTCGTTGGGAAAGCCAGTTTTCTACTGTGTTAAAGGTGGTCTGGGTGGCTGTCTGTAACTCTATTGGAGATGTGGCCAAGCAAATCAGGGTAGAGTCATCAGCATATTGGATACAGCTGACTTTTGGGATAACAGTATTCATATCGTTGATGAAAATGGAAAATAACAGGGGCCCTAGTATAGAGCCTTGTGGTACTCCAAGAGTGTTAGGTAGTAGGTTAGAGAGTTTATTCTGCCAAAGTACAGCCTGTCATCTACCACTTAGATAGGATTTAAACCATTGAAGGGCTTTAGGATCTAGACTGAGTGTTTGCAGGGTGTGGATTAATAGTTGGTGGTCAACCATATTGAATGCCTTGGAGAGATGCAAGAAGAGGGCTGAAGAAATATGGTTATTGTTTCGATTATGGTTTATGATGTTGGTAAAGGCTAGAAGAGCTGAGGTAGTACTGTGGTGAGGTCTGAAACCATGCTGGGTATCTTCCATGAGGTGGTTATGGATTAGGTGGTGCATGAACTGTCTCTGAATGCATTTTTCCGTAATCTTTGCAAGTGGAGAGAGTATAGCTATAGGTCTATAATTGGAGAATTCAGTAGAGCTACCTCCTTTATGGAGTGGGATTACATAGGATATTTTCCAGATAGTGGGAATTTTAGCTTCTTCTATGGTTCAATTGATAAGTATCGATACCGGGTATGCGATAGCATCAGCTGATTTTGTAGGTATTCAGCAGGAAGCTGGTCAGCCGATAGTGTGGTGGGTTTTAGTTTTTTGATTAAGGTACGGATAAGTGATGTGGCAACAGGTTGAAAACTAAATGAGAGTAGGTTTCTAGAAGTGGTACCTTCTGGGCTAAGGGAGCTAGGAGGGAGTTCACTGGCTAGGGCCTGAATTGTCTTTGTAAAGAATTGGTTAAAACTATTTGAAACATCCTCTGGGGGTTTATCAGTAGTGGCAGCTGGGATGGGGGTAGTAGTTTGTCCAGGGTGTAGTAGTTTATTCAAGCCTGCCCCAAACTTCTGAGGGTTATTTTGATTTCCTGTCTGTAATTTGCAGTAGTATTGTTTTTTGTCTTTAGTATGAATTTTTTAGTTTCTTTCCTAAGCTGCCTGTATTTAATTTGATCTTGGGGGTGTTTAGTTGAACACCATAAAGCCCAGTCTTTGTTTCTAAGGCTAATTTTGAGTCTAGTCTCTTTTGAAAGCCATGGTGCAGTTTTTGCCTTTATTCTTTTTGAGCGAATAGGTGCGTGTAAGTCAAGGATCTCAAGGAATTTATTGTTAAAGTACACAACTGTTTCCTCTAAAGGGAGGAGTTTTAAAATAGACCAATTACATAATTTTAGTTCCTGTTAGAATTTGGCTGAGTCAAAGTTTTTGTTATTTCTAACATTTCTAAGTAAGGGTTGTTAGGGATTGATAGGTTTGTGTGTAATTATATATGTGAGATGGTGATCGCTTAGACTATCGGGGAGGGTACCAGAGGTGTACAGATGGGGGTTACTATTGATGAGTACCCAATCAAGTATGCTTTCTTTTTGGTTGGGCTTACCTAACCTAGTAGGGGTGATAATGATTTGTGTAAATGAGTGTAGGTTAATATGGGTGGTTGGGGATTCTGATGAACAGGTGGCCCAGTCTATATTGAAGTCTCTGAGAAGTAGGGTTTCTTGGGGGTAGTGACTAGATATCCAGTGTAAGGTGTCTTCAAGTGTAGCTATATTGTTACCTGGGGGAATATACATGCAGATGATATAAATGCATTTACTTTTGTTAAGTTGCAGTTTGGTGGCTAGAATCTCTAAGTTGTTAATCTGAGGTGGTTGTACTACATGTGTGGTTACATTCAGCTCTGATTTATAGAGTATAGCTAGCCCACCCCCCTTCCTGGAAGCACGGTCCAGCCTGTGTATGTTATACCCAGGAGGTAGTACTTCATTGTCTGTAGTGGTAGGTTTTAACCAGGTCCTGATAGACAGAGAATCTCAGGAGAGTGAACAGCAAGGAGTGCATGGAGTTCATGTACCTTGTTATTAATGCTTCTAATATTAAGATGACAGGTTAGGAGAGAGTTAGACAGCCTGGAAATTGTAGGTTTGTAGCTTAGGATACAGGTAGAGGGGATGGGCATGGATTGGGGTGTATGTCTCCACCAAGTAATAGGCTAGGCCTAAGTTTGGAGATAAGTTTCAGGAATTTGTCTACAAGTTTGTGGTAGAGTTTGATTCTAGTGCTAATTTTCCAAGTTGATGTGTAGGAAGTGAGAACAAGATGTTGGATATGTCCTGGTACTGTAAGTATGGTTGAAGGTGGGATGATTAACAACTTGGGTGATAGTATGGGCCTTTGGAACTTGAAGTCCTGTGAGAGACTGATTTTCATATAAGGTAAGGAAGTATGGGGCTAATAGGAGGGGTAGTAAAAAACAGTGCGACATTGTTTGGGATGTGGCTTGAGAGATAAGAAACTGTTATACCTGGAATTGCAGTACCAGAAGATAGTGTGGTTAGGTAATTGTATTGGAAGGGGGTGGGAGGCTGCAACATGAAAGTTGATAGGTGCTGGTGAGATGTAGGTAGAGGGTTTGGGTGGGGAATATTCATTCTTAAGGGAAAGAGCCCTATGACCCATTTGTTCCTTAATGTGATATTTGAGTGAACAGGGAGCAGGAGTTGTCATCTTCACACTGGGGGAGAGATTAGATTTCATTTGAAGGCTTTACCCTCCCGTTTTTATGCTTATATCATTCAAGTAGTTAATGTGCAATGAGCCCCCTCACCAGAATGTATGTTTTCTTCTTCATAAAACATAGTCAACTGTCCATCCTCCATGTAGATAGCACCTTCTCTGTAATCCCTGGTTTCTGCTGGATATTCACCCAGGAATAACATTGCAGATCATATGCTGCACACTGTTCCCCAAGTAGAGGCAATCATGCTTAACCACTTAATTTCTCAACTTCCAATGCCAGATCCAACAGTCTCCCAAGCTATTAATTGAGATAATTCCACATTGTTATGGTCAGGGATTTATCCACTTTACATCAACATAGCTAGGTAAAAAGCAAGAGTTAAGTTTTAAGTCTGATGATGGTTTTAACAACTGCCAAATTTAGCAGTTTATGTTTACCTGAATTAATGATGAATCATTAAAGACTAATGGTTTTTCAGCAAACTTTTATTATGATTAAAAATCAAGTGCTGGCCTTCAAATGAGATGTTAAAATGAAGGTCTCATCTACTGGTGGCAGTTCAAGTGGCTGTAAAAGATCCCATGGCACTTATCAACAAAGGAGCATGTTTTTCTCTATTTACACCTTTACTTATTTACATTTATGCAGTTATATTCACTACATATATATTATTATTTCTTTTCATTTTTTAAACATTAACATGTAACTTACACAAAAATATTTTCCATTTTTCATATTTTCAAAAAAGAACTCAGAAATCTATGTTTAAGCCAACAACAACACTTCTTTAATATCGCTTTATCTATAACCCATTCTAATTTCTATAACCAGCTTTTGATTTATCTAGCACAGGAGTGTCCAACCCGCGGCCTGCGGGCCGCATGCGGCCCTCAGAGCTCTTCCATGCGGCCCGCGACCCTTAAATTTAAATTTAATTTTAATTTAACTTTTTTTCCATGTGTTTACACGTCCGCGTACTTTTGCTGTTCTGCGCATGCGCCAACTTTAGTTTTTTCACGTTTTTTCATACCAGCGTCGTTCCGCTGGTATGCTCATGTGCGAAAACACCGTTCGGTCGTTTTTTATAGTTCTAGTAAAGCTGAAGGAAGGAGCGAGATCGTGGAGAGAGGATTTATTTTATTTTGGAGTACACACTGACTACAGTTACACTACACAACATAGCAAAAGGTAAGGTAAGTAATTTTGTGAGTTTAATATGTAATTACTGACCAGTAGGTGTACAATACACGCAACGCTTTGATTAACTACAGTGCATTTGATAATAGCAATGAAACAGAGGAGTGAAAATTTTATAATGGTATATGTTTTAGCGGTAGTCACAAGATGGCAAGACATTGCAAAGTACAAAAAAAGTGGACCTTTTTTTTTGTTGTTGTTACAATGAGGGCTTTATTTATTTTTCAGATTTTTTTTTAATTTAATTGGAAAAGTGTCTTAGAAGTGTGGTAGTTGGATTACCATAATGCACTCTTCAGAAGTGTTGCCTTGCATAACTGTCAAGTTTTGAAGCTACCAACATTTGGTTCAGGATCCTTGCTGACAGTGAATTCAGTTACATTTCTTGACTCTGCTGATGTTTTAACATCCATGTGTTCTATGTTGCCAATTTCATATCCACTTTATATATTTTGTTCCTGTATTTTGATTCTTCTTTCTGTGCAGAACAGCATGTATGAAATTTTAACCCACTCTTCTGCCTGTTTGGTGAAATGTATATGCTTTATTTAAAAGCATTTCTTCAGTAGCAGGTTGTTTTACTGTAAAGGGCTTGGATGCCATGCCCATAGGGCAATAGGAACTGCAGGGAGAATGTCTGCATTAATATTACCTGCAGAAATTGCCCTTGTAGTTACATAGGTGGTCCAAAATGCTGCTTTAGGAAATGAAGATGAGTGATTTAAGGAATTTCTGACATGCAAGGGGCATTACAAATAGGAGTATAGGAGAATAGGAGCCCTCCACTTCCTGTAGCCTGCATACAGAATGCAAGCTGGGGTACCGTCTCTGGCACGCTGAGAGACTGAATGCATGCAGATAGAACGGCTGTGTCTTCCATTGCGTGGGTCAATGTTTGCAATGCAGTTCTGGATTTGCTTTTAAAATGTTATCTCTTCAAATTATTCAAATATCTGGGGTTTGGGAAAAGCAATTTTAATATTATTTTCTGTTAGTATGAAGTTGCAGCCTGCACAAAGTGTATGCAGTACGCGAGTTTTTATATAAAACATGCACCGATGAAGGTTTTCTGGAGCTACCTTAAATTAAAGCAGTAAAATGAGGCATACTATTGGCTCATTACTACCAGAAATTATTCTGCAGATCCAATATTAACTGTTTTTTAATAATTAGAATGAGATATTGAATTTTAGGGCAAATATTATGCATTAATTAATTTATTTATTGTTCAAATTCACCTACAATACAGCCAGTGGGCTGACTTTGTATTAGTCCGCATAAACCTGGGGTCTTTTGCTCTTTAGTTTATGATGCGTTGTTTTTTTTTTTTTTTTTTTGCTCTTCAGTGAATGTGAGAGACCTTTTTTTTTATTTTTTGGTCCTTACTTGCCGTTTGCCCTCAGACCATTTCTGTTGACTCAATGCGGCCCTTGCAACTGAAAAGGTTGGACACCCCTGATCTAGCACATTTTCATCATCTCTGCTTTATTATACAGCAATCTTTCACATCTTCTTTTTCATAATCTCAAGTTCTCTAGAGACAATATTCTCTCCCAAGTTTCAATTTTACATTTTTCTTTTTCATATGTTCATATAAGTATCATATTCATTGTTTTTTTTAATCTTTTCAATTTATATTCCTTTTTTAAAACTTTTCCAGAACTGTTGTTTTATTTTGCATTCTAAAAATGTTTTGTTGTTTCTTCCTTATCACACTCATTACATTTTCTTTCTTCCAATATCTTATATCATATTACATTTAATTAATCAGTTATTCAACAAAATTCTCCCCAGGAATTCCACTGCTTCATAAAAATTCTCAGACCTTTTCCTTCTATTCTTTGCAACATTTTACATATTCTTTTGATTCGCTCCAATGATATACCATGTAGTATTTTCAATAATGTTGCTTTGATATTCACTTCCTTCCATCTATTCATGCTTACTACTTATTTTACCTCTTTCATATCTCCATAATTCTTCATACCTTACATATAACCTTTCCCCCATCATTTGCAATTCTTTCTCTTTCACTTTCTGTATAATCTAGTAAAATGCATAGATGGAAGTACACAACAGGATTTTTTTAGATTCAAATCTCTCTTTTCACTGGATTCATTCTTGATCCCAAATCAAATTAAAAATATTTCTAACATCTGTTTCTCCATTTTAGCTGGGAACATGTACAGTCCCTAAATATGCTAATCCTCCTATTATGTACATATTTATCCAATATACCTTTTTGTTAAATGATAATTAAAACTTCCATATCATGAAGACATTCTTGTTATTTCTTCCAGTGATATTTTCTATTGTTCTATTAAATTTTCAATCTTTCCAAATCTTGCTCCCAATGCACTTATTTCATTCCTTATATATTTCCCTTGTTTTTTTTAGTTTCACCAAACTATTTTTGTCTTAGATTACTGTACCCTAGCTTCATTTATAATTCCCCTCGTTCATACCACCATTTATCCATATTTTATTTTATCTACAATCACTAAATCATCTGCATATGACAGACAAATCAGTATTGTAACTTATTTTCCCATCTTCCAATGTGTTTCTTTCAATTCATACATACATGTTTGAATTACCAGTACAGACACATACTTAGTGGATATCCTGGTTTAACTCTTCTCTTAAATTTTAGCTTTCTTCCCAACAGTCCTACTACCATAACTTACACCAAGGAAATTTTAAAGCATATTTTCTATAACATTCAAAATGTCTTTTTTCTGTCCCATATGTCTTTTAAATTGTCCACATCACTTCATGACTAACATTATCAATAGCCTTTGCCACATAATGTCACTTGCCTTACTTCCTGTACAATGATATCTGTTGCTTTTTTTACTATTTTACTATTATTAACACTTCTTTCACCTCTCTACCATTAATTCCAAAAACTCCTTCTGCTATAACTTAATTTAAAACAATCTGCATCCATTTTTATATTATTTCCATAGAGTTTAAAATCTGTTATCTTTCAACATTGGTTTCAAATTATTATATCTTTCTTTCATCTTTTTCTCAAATAAAACTTAATTACTCCATCACAAATCACTTCATATGTTATTCATTTCTTTACCCATTCATTTACTGTTTTACAGAATATTCATTTCTTATTTCCATTCATCTCTTTATAATATTCCTAACCTAATCCAACTAGTCCTAGTGCTGACTCTTTCCTTCTTTCTTTTATTGTTTTATTGTTTTTTTTTTCAATTTCTCTCATAGTAATCCACCTTTCTAGAAAATTCTTAACATTTCAGGATTTTTTCACAATCCATATTACATCCATTCCTTACATTCTACCCACAATGTTTTCCACAACTGCCATTATTTAACTCTCTCTCCTTATATCTAATTTTTCATTATTCATCAAACATTGCATCCATTCTTCCTTCTCTGATTTTACCTCTTTTCCCAAAAATTACTAGACTTCCCCTTTAGTCTTTAAAAATCTTTATCTAAACAACAATTTTAACATTTTCTGTATTCTTGCCATATAGTCCCCTTTCTATTTTTCTTATTCAATCACCATATTGTTCCATTACTTGTTATTGTCTTTTTCTAAGTTCATTATATAAACTCTTTTGCTTTTACTTCGCTCTTTTTTCTACATTCAGCATAATTTCTTGTATTTCTCTTTATATGCACTCCAGTTTTCAGTATTGCACTCCCATTGTCATATGATGTTCCCATAAAAGCAATCACTCCCTTTTCATTTCAACTCTTTTAAAAATCTTTGTTAATCTTTTATTCATTTGCCTCCTTTTATTCCTTATCTGTCATCCTATACTTTAGTTTATACTGCTCTGTATCTGAAAACTCAGCCATTTCTACCCATTTGTTATTTCTTTCATAGCTTTTGAATGCACTACATAACCCATTTCAGTTTTAAAAAATAAACCTCCTTTATATATCCATTTTCAATTTTTTTCCTATTTTCAACCCCCCATGGCTTATAACGTCTCTAATTACCTTAATATCATGTGTTATTGTTCCCTCTCCTTTTTTCAAGTTGCAATTAAAATCTCCCACTTTAATAACTGGCATATTTATTTGGACAACATTTTTAAGTTCCCCAAATATCTTTTTCCTTTCCATCATATAAGTGTCTGTACAAACTACTGTTATCCTAACACATTTTTCCATTTTCCTTCTGTGATATACCACTAGTTTTCCATGCACTTTGACCATCACATCCAGTATCATTATCCCTTCACTTTAAAAAAATACTGTTCCTAAACAAAGGACACTCCCTACTGACAATATAAATGTTTTACCCCCACCTTACCTCATTTTTTTCCTTTTTTCCTCCTTCACATATCTTGCATCTAACAAACATGCAACCTCCATACTTAGGGTTTTTCCACTACTGAGTCCCTAAAATACCTACAATACATTGTTGAGTGCTATTTACATGTCATACTAATATTACAAAGTTGCCCTTTTCTTTTTTTAATCTTTCTTATTTCCAGTTTTTGTTTTTCTTTTCTTTTCCATACCCTCTCCAACTGATTTATCATCTTCTTGTTCTTCACCTGTCTCAAATTTTCCATCTACTCCTTCTTCATTTTCTAGTACTGCATATCTGTTTTCACTTTGCACCATAACACTTTTTTATTTGTAAAGCAGTCCTACCTGATTCCCATCCTCCTCCTCCATATAGGTTACATTTTCTTATTCAGTTATCTCCCCATAATACTTTCTCTATTAAAAGTTTCATTTAGAAGACATGGACATCCAGTGTCACCTGTACCCCAACCCCATCCAAACATTTATTTCATCATACATTTTTTAAAATCATGTGCCTTATTATAAGCAGACAGAAAAAACATTTTAATTCAAGTTCCTGTATGTCTAAAGTTATGAACTTCACATTCATTTTCTTCCTCGTCTGCGGTCCCAAGTTCTGAAAAAAAAATATTTATTCCATGGTACCAGTGAGTTCTTTTACTCCACTTCATTCATTAATTTTCAAGTTTCAGAAGCAACCCTGCAAAATCTTCTGTTCCTACCTCTCAAAAGTTTTCTGTTTGTAAGTGTATTAGTGCTTTATGCCATATGCTTTAAACTCCAAATTTAAAATAATACTGTCTATAACTTTATTCCTGTTAATAGTGACACTGTTCTTTGTTTTGATTCTTACCATGAGTTTTCTCTACTGGTTCTGTTATCCTTGAATCAGTCATTCAGTTTCAATTTCAACATCTTTCTTGCCTCTTTAACGTTTCAGCATATAAAAGAGTTTTCTTACTGCTCTTATCAACACTCTGTTGCAGGGTTATACTTTTAAAATGAGCTACTCTGCTGGCCAAGCATACCTCCAAGCTGCAGTAAGTACCTTCAAATATTTCATGTCCTTTTCCTGATTCATTTAGCAGCACCTCTTCTATTACCTCTCCAACTTACTTCCTCATCAGAATTTGGCTCAACTTGATCTAACATTTTCATCAACACAGGTGTTTCTAGGCCTCCTTCTTCCAGCTCTGTAACAAAACTCTCCTCTCTTACAGACTCTTATTTTATGAAAATTGAGTATTCTGCATCACTCCACTCTCAGCCTATCTCTTTTTCTCCTCTAGCTTGAAAAGCATTTACCTTGGTGGCAGCCCTCTGGCACCACCTAGTGCTGAAAATAGTAGGAAAAGTTCCAGGGGGGCCCTGACTAACCAAGCTAGTATAAATACAACTTCAAGCCTCCCTTGAAAAGAGGCCACTGGTGTAGTAGGAATAACATGATCAAGAAAGCATAAAAAATTAATTGATTTAATTTAATAACTGAACAGCTGAAACACAATAAAACCATACAACAAAGCCTTCCGATTAATCAAGGAACATGGACACCACCAAATTAGTGCTTTTGTTCACTTTATTAGCATGAACTTCCTCAGAAAACTCACTCCAAAGAAGTTCATGCTAATAAAGTGAACAAAAGCACTAATTTGGCGGTGTCCGTGTTCCTTGATTCATCTGAAGGCTTTGTTGTTTTGTTGATTTAATTTAATTAACTAATTAAATTAATAAAATGCAAAAGACCTGTAGATGTATTTGTGAAGCTGAAAAGAGGATGAAACCTTTCAATACATCACAATGGAGTATATATGAAAATTATATCTGAGACGCATTATGAAAAAGTCTCTGTGTAACCTGACAGACCAAAACACTGAAAACTGACAAGATTCAGAGAGTAAAATCACTAAATAAAATACAGTCCTAAGTTAAGCAGTGAGCAATACTGTAACATTTTTTTATCTCTTGATGTTTTTAATGTGATTTTGCAATTGTACCCCAAGAAATCGGAAGAGTGGCAGAATTCCATTCCTGCCTGCATCTAGTAAAAAAGTGATAGCTGTTACAATCATGGATTAGTTAGAACAATGGTCTAATATGTGAGCAATTGTGCAAAATATTGCAAGATAGAATGGTTAAAAAGTGAACATTGTCCTGAATTAAATAACCAAATCAAAACGAAAAATCAAACCAGAAATATAAAAGGCAACTGTGAAAGACACCAACACAGTAGGAAAAAGTTTATTTAGCGCTTTCATCCGCCAAATGGCTGGACTTCCTTTTATATTCCTGAATTAAATAAGCTTTTTTTAATGCTGGAAGTTGTTAATAGTGCAAATCCAGACTGTCAGAATACTTTATGCACTGGCACTTGGCAGATGACTTTACATTCACTGCTGCAGTATTCTTAATAGATGGGATTCCTTGCAATGGAAACCCAAACTTCTGACCAGTCTACCAAAGACTACTTGTTGCTTTTAAAAAGTACACCGAATGTCACCCAAATGCTCCTTGCATAGTGTAGAGCATAAAGGTGATGTGCAGGTGTACCATAATCAAAACTTCTTTGTCGCTAGTCTGAATATATCTTTTTACCATCAGTCTGTTTACCTGCATCCATTTTCTGCCAAGAGAACACATTTTTGTTCTCCAGTGACTACCTATGCATGTTTGTTGACTATTGCAATTGCAGATAAGGGCCCTTTTCTTACTGTTTTGTGCTCCTTGGGGTTAATGTCATCCAGGAGGGATAAATGCCAGTGTGGGAAACAGATTCCCCATAAAGACCACCAAAATAAGTGCCTTTTATGTCTAGGAGCTTCTCATGACCATATGTCTTGTTCTATTTGTCAGGTGTTCATTCAGAAAACCCTTCACAGAAGACTTTCTTCCCTTTCATTGTATCTTGAGAACCACCATCTTAAGCTTCTTGCTAAAGATACAATGCAAGGAATCTCCTGTCCCAGGGTCAACTAATAGGGAAGAAGAAGGTGAAAAGGTATGACCAGAATCTTCCACTGTCCAGACTCTGCCAAGTGTCTCTCCCTAGGTCATTACAAACCCAGAGGCTTGCCCAGCTATGTTGTCAGATTTCTCTGCTGTGACTGTATTGGAGGCTGGTGAGGGTCCAGCTAGCAGCACATCTGAAAAGGCTTTGCAGGCTTCTGCCTTGGACATTTGGATGGAACCATGGCTGATTTTTTCTGAGGAGCCTAGTGGAGTTTCTCATTTTCTGGTTGGGGAAAAAGTTCCTACTATGGTTCTCAACTGTTGTCCTGGGTCTGAGCCCTCTCAATTTTTTGGAGGGGATGTTTCCTTAAAAAAGAAATAAAAAAATTAATCATGTTTCTTCTACTCCTAGGGATCCACAAAGTGAGTGTCAGGCCTTCACTCAGCGGCTATTTACTGCTTTAATATCCTCAAAGCCTCCTGAAGGGGTTTCAGTTCCTGCTCCTCCTTGGTCTTCTATGCCCCTTAAAAGGCCTAGAGAACACAATTCTTCTGAGGATGAGTCTGATTCAGATAATGAACCCCTGACTTACTCTACTCAAATTCCTTCTCCTTTAGACTATGGGTCAGAGGAGGAAGAATCTATCAGTCTAGATGTTCCTTTTGAGGAAATTTCCTTTGGGGACACACTTTTTAGGATGATGGATCTTTTTAAGTGGAATTGTGCTCAGGTCTCAGATATCCATAGGAGGTACTATGAGTTGTGGAAGTTGAAATCTCTTAAACCTGTGGCCATTCCTCCTGTTTTGGCTATTTTGCTGGATGCTTTTTTCAGTGCCTCTCATGTGCTTGGTTCTCTGCCCCCTGCTCCCAAGACGTCTGACAGGTTTTGTAGAGTGCCTGAGGATTGTTCTTTCCTATATAAATGTCCTGTGGCTGATCCCCCCTGTTGTGTCTGTAGTGTCTGATAAGCCATCTCAATTGCTTCCTTTGTCCTAGTTATTGCCTTCTGACAAGGATATCAGAACTATGGAAAGGTTGGGTAAGACGGTTTGCACTTCTACTACCCTAGCTTTTAGGACTATTAATTATCAGACCCATATGTCTAGGTATGTGTGGCTCTTCTTTCTCAAGCCTGTCACCTTATTTCTGATTTTCCAGACTCCAAGGGTAAAACTTCTGTTCTTTCCTTGCTATGGACTTTCTCTCAAGTCATTCATTATTCTATTAAATGAAGTTATGATGCAGCAGATGCCTCTTCTAGGGCTGCTGTTTTTGGTTCAGTGATGAGGAGATATTCTTGGCTTAGGCTTCAACCTTTACCTGATAATATTAAAGCTAAGTTGATGGATACTCCTCTGGATTCTAAACTTTGTTTGAGAGAAGTTGATGCTGGTTTGTTTAAGTCCCTTCAAGATAAGGGTAAAGCCTTACAGGAACTTAAAAATGTGTTTGTTTCTCCTGTGCCTAAATTTTAGAGAAACTACCCCACTAAGCCTGCCTTTGTTTGTAGGCAATCCCGCCCTTCTACTAAAGGTAGGAAGAGTGGCAAACAGGCTCCTTCTACTAAAGCTACTCAGTTTTCAGGGGCTCTGAAGCTTTCCTTTCCAGACAAGCCAGGTGCTGTATGACTCCCTGCCTCTTCCCAGCCACATTTCTCTTTCTCTTCGCTTTTGTCTTTCTCTTCCTGTTTGGCTTCAGATCACTCAGAATTCTTGGGTTCTGTCAATTACTAGTCATGGGTACTTCATGGTGGGGAAATCCCATTCTCCTTTTATTGGCATTCCTCAGCCTCCTCGGGAACAACTTCCCTTTTTCCCAGAGGTTCTTCAAAAAATCAGTGTCATAGCACTATTCAAGAGGTGCCTGTGTCCCAAAGATGGAAAGGGTTCAACCCCAGACTGTTTCTAGTGCCCAGAAAAGAGGGCACTTGGAGACCTATTCTAGACCTCTGTCATCTAAACACTTTTCTAAAAGTGCCTTCTTTTCAGATGTTGTCCCTTCAGATTATGTTTCCTCTCTTATTCCCTCAAGTCTATATGATGTCTCTGGATTTCAAGGATGCTTATCTCCATATTCTGTTCCATTCTCTTTTCAGGAAAGTTTTGCATTTTTCTGTTGCTTCCTGGCATTTTCAGTTCTTTGCTTTGCCCTTTGGCCTTTCTACTGCCCAAGGATGTTCACCAAATGCCTTGCTCCTGTGATTGCATTTTGTAGTCTTGGAGAGATCCAAATATTTCCTTACTTAGATGATCTGTTGATTCAAGCATCCTCTCCAGAGACCCTTTTGCAAAGGCTTCATGTTGCCGTTTCCCTTATTCTGAGTTTGGGGTTCAATATAAATTTTAAAAAGTCTTCTATGACTCCTTCTCAGGATCATGTTTTTCTGGGTTTCAGGATTCAGACAGTGCCAATGCTTGCTTCCCTGCCCCCTTCAAAGGCCTTAACTCTCATTTATTTTTTTTTCAAACTCTTCTTCCTCTGGCTTCCATTACTGCCTTGGAGTTTTTCAGAGCTCTGGGTTTCATGGCATCCACCATTCCAATGCTCCCCCTGGCCAAACTTCACATGAGACGGTTTCAGTGGTTTCCTGAAGTCGGTATGGCTCCAACATGCACATCCTATAGACTTTGTAATTCCTCTACGTCCATGTCTCAGACAGGGACTTCACTGGTGGACTCAGCAGTTGTCTTATTCCCCTCTTCCCTCTCAGGAATTGTTCACAGATGTGTCAGACATGTGATGGAGGCAACATTCAGCTCCTAAAAGTATAGGGGTGTGTGGTCACCTCATCAGCAGAAGGAGTACATCTGCTGGCTCTTCTGGCCTTTCATCCTCTTTTCTCTCCAAGGCCTTTCAAGGAGTTCACAGACAATACCACAGTGATGTGGTATATCAATAAGCAGGAAGGAATGAGATCTTATCTTCTTTGCCATTTGGCACTTCTGATATGGGATCTTGCTGTCAAGTGTCAAGTGACTTTTCAGGCAGTTTATATCCCTTCCAGTCAGAACATTGTGGCAGACACTCTGAGAAGGTCTTTAACTTAGTCCCATGAATGTATGCTTCACAGGGATGTGTTTCTGGACATTATCCACCAGTGGGGTCCTCTTCAAGTGGATCTTTTTTCTCCCCTCTGAACAGACAACTTCCTGTGTTTTGTGCCAGAGTCCTGGGTCCTCTGGTGTGGAAGTTGGATGCCCTCTCACTTTCTTGGAAGGGAATATTTCTTTATGTATTCCTCCCCTTCCTCTCATTCCAAAAGTCCTGTTCAAGATTCAACAGAATTCTCCCGAAGTCTTGCTTGTGACTTCCTTATGGCTGCAACAGCACTGGTTGTCTCTACTTCTGCATCTTGCCAGGGGCAATCATCACAAGTTACTTCACAGGATGGATCTACTCACACAAGACAAGGGATTTCTCATCCATCCCCACCTGTCCACACTTCAACTGACACTATGGGCTAGATTTTGATCGCTTACAGCCACCCTTTTTTCTGAGGACATGCTGCAAGTCCAGCAGAAGGCCATGAAACCTACTAGGAAATCCTACTTATCCAAATGGAAGAGGCTTTCTATTTCAAAGTCAAAGTAAACTTTATTGTCACCTGGATTCACACAAGTGCGAACCAAGCAAAATTATGTTTCTTTGGACTCAATGTGCATACAATACAGTGACTACATTTAACATGATGTTAATACACAAAATTCTATAGACACAGATGAAAAACACAGCAATAATAAATACTTGCATTGTTGCACTGATTTAACAGATTTTCACTCATTACTAGGTTATTAGCTTATTTTCACTGGAAAAAATTGCACTTAAGTGATTGATTTAAGGCCTACATTTATATTGCACAGTAAGACAGTTCAGTTTGATTCCTGCTGACTTTGCTGCTTGGGTGCGGATAACACCTTGTTACATATTGCCCTATAGGACTTTGAAGTATTGTTGGATTACTGCCTTAATGTCCAGTGTGAAGGGTACTTTTCCCAGACTTCAGTAACCTGATGGCTAGTGGAAAGAAGCTGTTTCAGAATCTCGTGGTTTTGTAGTGTATGCATCGATAGCCCCTTCCTGATGTTACATGTCAGAACAGCTTGTAAGCAGGATGAGTGGTATCCCCGGTTATTTTCCTTGCCCTGCTAAGACATCTGGACATGTACAGGTACTGTATGGATGGGAGGGAGTTCCTGATAATCCTTTCAGCTGCTTTCACTGCCCTCTAGAGGGTAGCAGCTTCCATACCATACTATAAAGCTGTTTGTCAGTATACCTTCAATGGTTTTACAATGGTATTTGGTGTCTCTCTCATAACCTGGACCCATTTACTGTGGATGTTCCTTTGGTTCTCTCTTATTTGTGTGAGTTTCTTAATGCTTGTTTGGCGCATTCTTCTATTAAGGCCCACTTATCACCTATCTCTGCTTGCCTGCCTTTTTCTCCTCCTTTAGCTTACAGATTTGCACTTAAACAATTTCTTAAAGGTGTCCTTAATATTAGACCTCCCAGGAAGCCTACTCCTCCTCCCTGGGATCTTAATTTTGTTTCGCAGAAGTTGAGTCAGGCTCCTTTTGAGCCTGCTGGTTCAGCTTCCTTGCAACATTGTTCCTGGAAGACTGTTCTCTTGTTAGCTCTTACTTCTGCCAGATGGGTTGCAGGCCCTTATGGCTTGTCCTCCTTTTTTGGTCTTTCATGAGTACAGGTTGTCATTGCACACGAACAATTCTTTTATGCCTAAGGTGGTTAATGAGCTATCTCTGAATCAGTCTATTAATCTGCCTACTTTTTGCCCCACTCCACAATCTGACAGTGAGAGGGGGCTGCATACTTTGAATGTACACAGGCAACTCAGGGTTTATTTGGATAAGACTAGGGCTATTAGAAAATCTGATCAGTTATTTGTTTCTTTTCATCCTAGATCTTTGGGACTTGCTGTATCCAAGCAAATTATATCTTCTTAGCTTTCTAAAGCTATTTCCTTTTGTTACACTTTTCATGGCAAGAGCCTTCATTCTTCAGTTAAGGCTCATTCTACTAGAGCTGTGGATTATTTGGGTGCTTTTTTCAACTGCTGTTCTTCATGGCTTTTTAGAGGGGTCTTCTGCACCTCCCCCTCCCAAGTTTTCTCTCAAGCTTTGGTACTCTTCCATCTGTTAGAATTCTGCAGCAGTGAATGTAAGGACATAGTACAGTTGTTTAAAATCTTACCATAATGGTAGATGTCCTTCCCTTCACTGCTGCAGTATTCGCTCCTTCCCTCCACCACCCTAGACTGGATGTACAAGTTACCTCTTGGGTTTCTTGGACTGTGTTCCTTCTGTGGCATTCAGTTCTGATTATAGTAGGCCTGAACATCATCTTTATGCCCTACGCTATGCAAGACACATTTAGGTGATGTCGAGCATACCTTTTAAAAGTAAAAAGTAGTCTTTGGTAGACTGGCAGGACATTCGGGCTTCCATGGCAGGGAATCCCATCTGTTAAGAATACTGCAGCAGTGAAGGCAAGGACATCCACCATAGGTCTATATCATGCGAATCACACAAATTGCGAACGCTCATAATATCGAACATACCGGACCTCGAAGTGCTTTTTCTGAGATTGCAGTACAGTGAAGAATGTGATATTTGCTCTTTCCTCACTGTAGTGCGATCTTGGAGTTGGAATATATATTTAGCAGGGGGTACGTTTGGTATTATGAGTGCTCGCAATTTGTGCAATTCGCTCATATGATATAGACCCATCTACCATTATGATAAGATTTTACACAACTGTACTTTCTCTTAAAATGGTATTTCACATTCTTTCTTGAGAGCATCATACAACAAGAAATTGTTCAGTGATAATGATATACTTCATGAGGTACTCTGCAATAGAATATGTTAAAAAAAATGGGCACAAAATGCTAAAAATGACATCTTGATGATATATTTATTCAGTAACAGACTCAGTCAGGAATCTTCACAGAAAACTATTACTGCATTTTATCAAATTATAGCGAAACCCCAAAGTGTGAAAGCATGCCTTTAGTACAGCAAAAGTAATGGATTATTACATAAAGCCTTCTGACTATTGTAGTTCTACTTGTCATTGTTCTTGCCTAGACTGTAAATTATTTCTTTTTTATTGGCCCTTGCCTCTGTATTCCCTCCAGCTATCAACCACTGTTACTACCTACAGTGCTGAGACTACACCATTGGCAGATTTGAAAGGGGGAATTGGTTCAGAGGGAGCAGTCAACAGCATATATGCTGTCCTGTTAACTAGGGGATATTTTAAGTGGTATAACTGACTAGAGCTGCTAAAATCATGAGCACCATTGCACATAGTGTCAATTAGCTTCATCCACACCCCCCTTTCATTGATGAAATGCTAAAGTCAATCTTCCATGCGATTACAGCACACCAGTGATGTGTCAGGTCTTGGACAGAAACCCCCTTATCCTATCCAGCTCCTATAGCGCCCAAGCCACTAACTGAAGCCGGGTCATCTGGGTCATCATAGTCTGGGATCCATGTTAAAATTATTTCACATGCAAATTATGGGTTCTTTTTAACCCAGTCTCTTCTTTTTTCTGACATATTAGTATTTTGATTTATTTCAGTCAATTAATGACTTATTTCAGTAATTATCAGGTGCTTGTAAAAGCATGACCTAGCAATTGCTTCACATATAGAGCTCTGCATTCAATCAATCTGCCTTCAGCCAGCTTTAGTAAGGGTACTTCAAGGATGCAATTTGTTTCTGAGAAACAAAAACATCTTCAGTTCAGATTTTGCTGTTTTAATTACGTTACAGGATGTTAAGTTCGTTTTATTTTTCAGTGCATTGCAGCTCTTGCTCAAGACAAGGTGATAAAAGAAACAAAAACGTACAAACTACGTGAAGCTTCAAAATTTTACATTTACAAAGAGCTAAAGTTTTTTGCATATACAGAAGGTTACAAAGATCCAAATGTAAAATACAAAACTGTTTCATGGAAATCAGGCAAACAGTTGTCAAGTAATTAGCTACTAGCAATACTAAGATAGAAAAGTTCATAAAAGCATTACAAATTAATAGACTGAAAGAAATTCATGTAAACAGCCACGGTTCCCCCTCGGCAGCGCGCCATGCATATTAATGATGGCACACTTTCAAGGGAGAGCATAGGAACAGGGTTATTGAATTGGTGTAGGGATAAGTGTAAAGGCTACACATGGTCATGGATGGCCTGTACTGCTCTCCACTATTGTTGAAATGCTGTGAATTGGGTCAAATGTATAATATTTAATTTTAAATATTTTTTTTCCATTTTTTGCATGTTTGCGAGGTGCGCCACAAAGCACAGCAATGCCAAGCTGTGCTCATATATAGACAGCTGACACCTGCCAGACATCTAAAAATAGATACCAGATGTCATTAATTATCATAATTATGTATTTATGCCATTTTAAATGTTTTTTTTTTATTGCTGTTTGTGCAGTGTGGAGCGCCTCAGAGTTGAGTGGCGCATATAAATACATAGCCGACAGTTGCTAGATATCTAAAAATAGAAACCGGATGTAATCAATTATTTATGTCTGAGTTTATTTAAGTGCGTTTGCAAGGTACACTGAGGTGTTTAGCAATGCTAACAGGTAGCCCAGTATTATATGTGAAGGTATACTAGCTTTCATAACATCCAAGTAGCTAAAGGGGTAGAAAGACAACTTAATGTTTAGTAGGTCCTGGGTTCAAGTCCGTAGCAATGATAAGATGTCTATCAATCAATTTATTATATATGTTTAATTTTAAAGACAAATTTCTGAAATGTGAAACTGGTGCACTGAGCTGAGCCCTGCTTAAACATGCTAATGGCTACTTTTGTTTGTGTGGTGCTAAGCTGACCTAAACCCCAGTTGTGGGAGTTTCCGCACTTCTTAGCTGTGCTTAGCTGGTTTGTGTGCTGCTAAGCAATGTGGCGCTTTTTTGAATGTTGCTCAGTGACGTGTAAAAGCAGGAAAACAGCCTACATTAAGTGCAATATGTGGGAATTCTGTGACAGTCTTTGGAGTCTTATCTACTGTGGATATGGCAGGTGGTGCTGGTGAAGGTGCATGCTTTTGGGTGCAGAGATGGGGTGTTCAGGAGTCCTGGGTCTTTGTTATGCTCCTGGTTAGAAATCATGAACCCAGGCTGCTGCAGGGAAGTTTCCAGGGTTCAGAGTGTAAGGCAGAGGCCTGGGACCAGTTGGCCAGGGAACTCACCAGTGTTACTGGTGTCCCCCACACAGTTGAGTAGTGTCATCACCATTATGATGACCTGAAGAGTAGAAGAGGGGAACCTTGTACACCTAGGTCCAAGAAGCTAGAGCAGGGAATGCCCTACACATATGTAAGTAATTTTTCCAATGTTTTACCAATATGCAAGCTGAATGTCTGAAAAATGGTATGCATAATGGTGTGCTTCTCTCCCAAAAACTGCAGCTGAGAGGGCTCACATTGCTGAGTCCTGTGCTGGGTGCCTAGCCAGATTGTTCCATGAGTGTGGTATGTATAAATATATTATGCTAACCGTAGTGCAATAAGCAAAAATGAGCAAAGCATTTACTGCATAAAAGTATACAGCATAGAAACTACAATGTGATAAATGGCCAAGTAGAGCTGTAGTGCAATAAATGGACAATAACAACTGTATTTCAATAAACAATACCAATAACAATAAGCAAAACGGTGTACAGCAGGATTGTGTTGTCATAACCATTGCAGTAGAGCTGTATGCATTACTTGTCTATGGTAAGGTTGCTGCAGTCAAGTCTAACACTGTAATAGCTGTAGAATGTGCAGATGTAATGGCTTGCAAACTATATTGTTTAACTCATAGTACGGTCCAGGGCTGTCTCCAGGCCAATATGATCTCTGTTCCTCCTACTTCAGGTAATAAAGGTATATGGCTGAGGTAGCCCAGATATTGTGTGAACTTCACAGACATTTATCAGCAATACCAATAAAGTGTTAAGCAGCATTGCTAATTCCTACAGAAATCTGTATGCCATGCATGTGTGTTCTACTGTCACTGCAGTCAAGTATAACACTGTAATAGTTCTAGAATGCAAAATGGATTGAGTCACATAATACTCTCAGTGTCTTCCACTCCAGGAACAAAATGTATATGGTGTTTACATTTCACAGACAGTTATCAGCAGTACCAATAAATAAATTTTTTGCAGCTGTCCCCTGCAGTCATAGCTATTGGGTTCTATTCCCATGCCTGCCAACTAAGGCATGACAGATGTCTAGATTATGTACTGTACACAAACATGCCTCTCAAGTGTCACAGTTTCATTTAATGTAATTAAAACTGCCTAATCCGTCTGTCACAGGATTACCAGAAAAATGATTACCCAGAATGCAACGTATTACCAAAACTGCTTACAGAACACCTTGGTAGTTATAGAAGCCCACATTATGTGAAAGTGATCTGTGTAGTAATGTACCTGCATTTGTTATTGCTTGGCCCATACTGACCCCTGCTAACAGCTTGAGAGATATGTACGTGCTACATCAACTATAGGAGAATTGTAGTCACTGTACTCAGAACTGACACTACACGCCTGTAGAGTATTTAGTAGGAGTGTTTTCAGGGATATAGTCTGCATTGTCAGTAATGGATTGTTTTTCTCTCTCTCTCTCCCTCCCCACCCCTTATCTTTACTTATTTATTATTGTTATTTATTATTTAAACTATATTTTTTGCAAAATGTGATTTAAAATTTTTATGTGTTCTTATGATTCACTATTAACATACTTTGTTAAACTAACTATTTTGCTGCCCTTATGGTTTACTTCTTACTGGCATGATGTTACCATACTGACTGTTATGTTATTTACTGTTGTGTTACACATACTATACATTAACATGTATTTGTATGAATTAAAATAATGTTCCATTCTGTTAATACTAACAATAGTTTGATTTTCACAGCTGGGTTTGATTCTCACATGAGGTAATTTGCTATGCTTAAAATGGCCATGTGGGCAGTTATCCTAGTACTAATCTATGACTCTATGAATCTATTACTAACCTTAACATATTGCTATATCTCATTCACCACAGCACGTCATGGTAGGCTGGTTCTGGCTGATTCCCCTACCTTGCCTCAATCGGCCATGGCACTGGATCCCAACATGTCTTGGACCCAGACCGTTGTTGTCCCCTCTGCTGCCCCTGCACTCCCTGCGGTGTCAGGTAGTATGGCCCCATGAGACAGGGCCCGGTTCCCCCTCTGAGAGTGGTAGTGGAGGGGGTGTTGTCACCCACGATGAGCTGCTGGTCTTAGAGTGCAAGATAGTCTACTGTGGGTTAGACCGCCACCTGCACCAGATTGAGAGCATTCTGGACGACCTAGTGGGGCAGCCTCGCCCCGGTGCCCAGCCTGCAGCACTGCCATTCTCGGGCCAGTGAAGGATCAGTGCCAACAGTCCCATGGGTGGGATGTGAGTCATGCTGCTGCTGTCTGGAGGCACATGGGACTTGCATTCCACAATACCCTCCCTATCCAAGGTGTTCACCCCACTTATGCATCACACACTGCCCCTCTCTGCTGTCTTGTCTGTCTGCAAATGCATCCTCATCTACCCAACCTACCTCCTCAATATGTATCTATGTTCCTTCCCCAACATTCCACTCTCCCCTTAAAAAAAATGGACAACTGTCCCCCCAAAAAATATTGTCCCGTGGTGGTGGTGCTGCGGTAGTGTTGTCGCCTCACAGCAAGCCGTTGTGCCGTTCGATTCTCAGCTAGAGTGTCTTCTGTGTAGAGATATGTGTGAATGGGCGTACCTTCATTGAAGGTTGTGCATCAGGGCTGGCAATCTCGGCACGTAAAAAATCTACTGCCAATCATTAGCGGACCGGAGTTCCGCTGTGGCGATCCCTAACCGGGAAAAGCCGAAAGACACAAATAAACAAACAAACATAGTTCTCCATTTTGCACACCTGTCCACTGGACACACGTAATTTGGTCCAATTGGCTTGACAACACAGTTATGTTGTCTTCACCCTTCTCTCTGGGGTTAAGAGTTCAAAGTCATGTACAAATTCTGCCAAAGTGCACAGTTGTTGCTGTACAAGAAATGGATAGCTATGGTTCTTTCCTACACCCTTCCTGCACATCCCTACTTGCCTTTCAATATGTTTTCCCCCTGTTTGCACCCCATTTCACCACTTTCCTATCTCCCCATTTTTCTTTTCTTTATATTGTATTAGCAGGTTGCTGAGCTGTGTGCCATGTCGCACAGTTTCGCTCAGCTCAGCTAAATAGAGCTATATTGACTATATGTGTTTATAAACTTGTAATACACACTTACAAAATAAACATCTGTTCCATATTTCGAACACAAGACCATCTCACCTGTGGACCACTGCACTAACCTGCCACACCATGCAACTCTTACTCCTACTTAAAATAGGTGGTTTAAAGAAAGTAATTGCCAGTTACAGTCATTAAACATGTTTCAGAGGAGATGCTCACCTTGCTGTGCCATGCAAACTTCATTAAAATTTAATTAAAGTAAAAAGATTAAAAATGGGAGTGTACCTTAGATTCTGGTGCAAACAGAATAATGGATGTAAGAGAGGCCTGTGATAGCAGATAAATGTGCTCTTCAGCAGCAACATGTAGAAAGGCACCAGCTAAGGCATTAATGGCAAAATACATGTTCATCTGGGACCCTGGTGCACACATGCAAACATATAAAGTCACACATATACTGATGGATGTAAAAACTGTATGTCACAGCCTGTATGTGTGCACATATATCTTGCAAATACAGCTGCGGCAGCGATGACTCAGTAGCTCAGTCTGTTGATTATCTTGCAAATTATAGATTTTGCCACACACAGTCCTGGGTTCAAATCCAGTGGTGTGGAGAAGTGAATTTACAATATTGTGAAGGCAGCAATTAATGACTGAGTCATGCACTCTTTAACCACTCAATGCATTTCAAATGACATGTCTGCTTTTCACTGACTGAGGTGAGAGGCCTGTAGGTAGGAACACACTTCACATATCCCTGTAGCAAAGCTTATATGTGCATAAAGTGTCACGTCATGCATTAATATGCATTCACACAGAATGTCAATGCAGGTACTACAAATGAGGACCACTAATATCAGAGTGTACCACACAATCCTTCTAAAGTCACTGTGCAGATCATCACAGCTGCACAGCTAACATACACATTGGAAGTCCCTGCTTGTAACAAGGCCTGCCCTCATACATGCTACAAATTACTACCAGACTGTAACACATGGTCTGGCAGCTGCCCAAATGGTGGACATAGTCTTATAATTATACCCCATCTTACTCAAGGACACACCAAACATGTGTCCTAGTACTCTGTTAGTGATACCATTGCCTAACATACTTACCTTAAACACATGCCTTATTTGGAGTGGAAAGGGTAGCTTCACTATGGCTCTGCCTCTACAACAAGGCTGACTCATCTCCCACAGTTACTCTTACAGGTAGTTGTCCTCCAAAGTGTTCATTCTCTCTGCCTATGTCTGTTACCAGCAGCAGCAGCAGCTGTAGCCTGTAGCACACAAAATCGCTATGGTAAGGTTTCTGCTACAGGCCTACCCTCTGCAATGATTTAGTCTCCTCACCCCAGTAATGTCCAGCACAACATATCAGAAAGGGGCCCTAACCTACATGTAGCGTTACCACCTGTCCCACTTTGCGAGGGACAGTTCCTCTTTGGGCAGTTGTGTCCTACAAAAAAGTTGCAAAAATGGCAAATGTCCTGAGATTTTAGGGCAAATTTATTTCCTGTATTTTATGTAATAGTTCCATAAAACAGTTATTCTGTATCTGAAACACCTACATGTTATAAGAAACAGAATAAGCAACTAAAATGCTACAAGAATAAGCTTTTATTTAGGCAAAAAAGTGAAGTTCTGCCCTTTGTACTGGCCGTGGGTATGTTTTGGCCTGAAAAATCTGATGTTTGTACCAAAAATGTCCCACTTTGGGCATTTGAAAAGGTGGTAACCCTAACTACATGAAGGCCTTATATATTGTACAGTGGTTGCATGTCACTGTCTAATGATAGTGCAAAGCAGCTGTGTTAACTGCAATTAGCATTTCAGACCCACAGATTGGTTTAGAGGCAATCACCTGCTGATGAGAAGCATGTATAAAAGGCAAGCAGATGGCTATGGGGAATCAGTCTGTATGAGACTTTCCTCACACAAAGCACACCTTTGTGAAAACTTTACCATCACCACATATGAACAGAGGAGTTCTGCACTCCATCGGGTATGTAACCGATTTTGTGTACAGCAGGATGCAGATGGGTGAATAGAAGTACAGGGAATAGGGAATACAGCATTAAGCCTGCCGTAGACCTGTGATAATGACATGCCATTGATCTCTTGCTGTCTTATACTTACACAGGATGTACTTATACATCAAGGGTGCATTGTCTGTTGTCATTGTGGCGCACTGCTCTCATTGGACTGTCCCTTTATAGTGGTTGTAATAGCACACTGCTAATTGTGTGGCACTGTTCCTATAATGTATTATTGGGTGGGTGTTCATAAGGGACACACAGTAGAACTGAGTGTTGGTTGTATGCCCATACAGCAATATCTGTCATGGCACATACGGGAATACCTGACTATTGCTACTATCTCAGTTGTATCCTCACACTCAGTATGCTTGAACACTGCAGAGTATGACATGTGTGAGCAAGCAGTGGATAGTGCCAGCCATGTTGTCCTTTCTGTATCTCTACATAGTGTACTTCCACATATGTCATCTTGTAATGTTGTCCCCCTTTTTTGTCTTTCAGAAATCATGTATCATAGATGCCATGCACCCTTTTCTGATGCTTATACTTGAAGGGCTAAGGCAACATCATCACATACTACTGTCCAGGTGGAACAAAACAGGGAACAGCAGGCTGCATTGTGGGCAGCCCTTGTCCATGACGTGAATGGCATGGGCCATCAGGGCAGGACATATGAGTAGGTTCGACACCATGCAACAGACATTATCAATGTCACCGGTGGAGGGCCTACAGTGGAGCAACCACTCATGGCCACTGAGGAATTCCTGGTAAATCTAGGCGCACGCAACAGCTCCCAGGCATCCATCACACCTTACATTATGGAGATGGGTGTCACAGTTTCCACAGCAGAGGACTGTGCAGATAGGCTTACTGTAAACAGCACTGTAATACTGTAGCAGTCAGTGTGTCATGCTGTACATACATTTACGTGGGTGTCAGGTCTTTGTTCTTTGGGGGGGATTTACCTCAGTTGTACACTCATACTCAGAATGTGACCAATACAACAAGTAACACAGTAGCTACTGTAAATGTGAGATATATGACGTATTACCTTGTTGTGCTGCAATATGCATTGGTACTGACATTACTTCTCCCTCAACTATTCACAGGTCTGTCAGGTAGTGGCCAAGCCCATGGTCCTGCTCCTGGTAAGCATGACACTGTTTTGTTAAGGAACATTTATATTCTATTAAAGTTAAGGGCCAGAATAATGACCTATTTAAACATAATGTTGTGTGTAAACAGGGTAGAAGGTAAATTGTACTGGTCATGTTTTACTTGATTTACATGAAGTGATTGTTATAAAGGTCTTGAACTGAATGTGTACTTTGTTCTGAGGAAGTCTGTTTTGGATGAAAGCAGAGAGGAAAAATTGGACCACTAATCCAGTTGTGGGTCTTTGTTATTAGGAGTACTGGTGGATTTTTCATACATAATAGTGCGGGTATTCATGTGCTGCTTTTTTCTTTCTAATCACAAGTGACCACAGGGGATTTGTCTCTGTCCCCTACACAACCTGATGTCAGTGTCTCTTATGACACTGATGATGATGGTGGCCACAGTGAGGCACAGGTGGGGATGTGGGGGGCCGAATCTGTTCTAAAGATAGATATCTCTCTTCTGTCTTCATTGTCACTGCACATAGTCAGTATGGCCACACATACCCTGTCCTTGTAGGCCACAGATGTTGGACAATCAGTGGGTGGGAACATTGAACAAGACAGTGTGGCAACTATGACTCCAGTGACTGTAGACACTGGCCATAGCTAGAGAACTGGTAAGGTCTCACACAGGCAGATTGACAGCAGTGCTTGTAGGAGGCCTGCTGTCTGTCCACCACCTGCTGCAGGTGTCACATCATGGGTCACTCAACGCATGTTTTGGGCCATCATGGAGGAACAGGCATGTTCTGAATGGAACACCAGACATATGCTTAAGGTTATGGATGCTGCACAGTCTGACATCCATGACTGCCTCCACTGCATTGGGGACACCCTGGATAGATTGAGTGATGCAGTGGACCGAAGGTGGACTGAGACAGTGTCTGTCTTGGAACGCACATTGTCTGTGCTGGAACATGTGGTTGGAGTTGAGTGTCAGACTATTGGATGTAGGTCAGCAACCCCATCTACTGAGAGTCTATGTGGCCATGCACAATCATGCTCCTGTAGTGGCAATACATCTAGAGCTTGGGAGTGTGGTGTCCACACCAGAAAATGGCAGGCCATGGGTCTGTACTCCTGGGTGTTCAGGTGGGGGACACAGTACCAGCAGACACCAGTCACCATCAGGTACTAGCACCACTTCTGACCTTGGGCATGGAGGTGCCAGTGCAACACCTGGTAGAGCAAGTTCCCATGTACGGGGCCAGAGACGGTGAACTGTCAACTCTACTATGTACAGTCCAAAGCTGTCCAACATACACACATGTAGGGCTAGCACTGAGCTTGATTGTGTACACTCACACACCAGTGTCAAATACAGGTCATCTACTGACACACACATGGCACCTTTCCATGGTCCAACTTACCTGCTTCCTTTCCTGACTCACACACATGCTGTCAACCAATTGGGTAGCCTAGGCCTCCTACACCCCCCACACAACACCCTGTGCAAGTGATGATACCTGTGCCACATCCCTGTCATCCTACCATTGATGCAGGGAAATAAAGCTATGTGTCTGATGCACAGGGTGACTATATTAGTTAACATGTACTTGTGTAATGTAGTGTTGTTTTGCCATGCCACTTGCAGTGGTTAATGACAGATACTGTATGCTGGCATTTTTCACAAGTACACCACATACTTTGGTATACCTTATGTTGAATGATGTTGTAATGGCTGTATACCTACATGATGACAGGTATGTCACGGACCTGTTTCTGTTTCTGTTTCAGGGTCTGTTGGGATAATCTAGGGATGCACAGCGGCAGTGAAGCAGCACAGGATGGCATGTCAGCACAGCAGAAATATGTCTTCAGCAAGGTACAGCACTATAAGTGCATAGCTTCATAGGTTGATATGTGTATAACAGGCTAACAATAACAATGGCGGCATCCAGCGTACTCATGCATCCCTAATCTGTGAACAGGTCTACTACCCTTGATATGTATCGCCAGGGTTTTGGGAACTCACACATCTACAAACTATGGCAATGATGATAACCCATCTACACATATCCTGTGACCAGTACAGACAGTTTCCCGACACCAGTTATGATTGTTGTGCTCTGCATCCCAGTGTGTAACCTGCACATGATATGTGTCACAGCAGATGTGTGCTTCACATGCATGGGGGGGCCTGTTTCATGTTGGGTGTACTGTCTGTGTTACATACCTGTCTCTCCAGCATATATTATGTATACCACAGTGATTTCATAGGTGTGTAGAACAGGTGAAATGTGTTAATCCTGTCATGGATATACAAGAGGTACACAGTGGGATCCAACACCTCCCTGTATGGTGCCAGACACATCCCCTTCAAAGCAATTAGGGGACAGACTACACATGTACAGTTGTGACACAGACCCCATAGGACATGTTATCTACATTATATATTGGTTTACCATGGAACCTGTGTGGCTACTACACTTATACGATATGCCTGTGTAGTGACATAGCAAGGATGCCATTGCACACAATGACAGCCGTGATGACTGCCACATTCAGTATAGCAGTGACAGTCAAGGATTTACATCCCAAACCTGTCAGTGTAGGGTGTACAACAGCAAATGCATCCCCACATCTTACCAACCAGTGAGAGTTATAGGCTGCATTACTATCTGTGTCCATAACTCCACGTGTAGTATCTCAACTGTGTGTGGTGTGCAGACACTACAATATTTTGTAGGGGTGGATGATGTCCCACAGGATAATATTGTGCAGTTGTTGGAAATTAGTCTTTGTCAGTGGCTCAGAGTACAACTGACTGTGTCTTAGGCCATCCTAGATACCTGTTGGTTCTGTGTGGGAGTCTACATATTGGGAGCTGTCATAACCACCTGCTACTGTACTCAGTCAGAGGTCACTGGTACTGGCTGTGACTGCAGAGAGGGACTAGGTAGATGGGGCATGCCAAAAATGGAGGCTGGTAACCCCCACGGGTGACTGGCATCATTGCAGTGCAGGTCTTCCACTTCTATCTTCCCAGAGCATGACTGTCAGACACTTGCCGATCCATCAGTTGACATAACATTTTGTACATGACATACATAGTTTCCAGCAAGGCCTGCTGGCCTAATATTCATAGGTTCATAGGTTCATACTAGGCTCTCTGCCCTAGGGCATTTATAAGCCTAGCCAGAGTGTGTTTGGCTTTCGCCACCCATTTTAAATGAATTTTGCTATGCCCTTTTTTGAGGTTAGTATACTGTGCCTCTGTCTAACAGTGACACAGAAGTGATACCCAGGGTAAACCTACGATCTCCCATCCACTCATCAAGATTCCTCTTGAAGAGAGTCAATGAGGGACTCTGCCTAACCTGGACTGGGATTTTATTCCAGAGTGAAGGGAGCCTCTGGGTTATGAATCTGTCCCTCTAGCATGTCCTATTTATTTCAGTGCTGAGGTTCAAGTCTCTCGAGCACGTAGCTCGATGGGATTTGGATTTTCTGAGGTGCAGCATGTCCATTAATTCTGGGTTGGACATGGCTTTATACGTCAGGCACAGATCGCCTCTGAGCAGGCGGTATGCCACTGAGTAGAGCTGGAGTTTCTTTAACCAGGCAGCATATGGCATTTGTTTGAGCCCTTTGATCCTCTTGGTGAGGTACATTTGGGATCTTTCCAGTTGCTGCAGGTGTCTGGTAAGGTACATCCCAAAAGGGGCATTGTACTCAATTATGGGCCTGATGAGGGATGAGTAAAGAGGCACGATGACCTCCCCTAATCTAGATGTGAATCCCTTCATGATTTGGTGGGCTATAAAAAATGTTTTTCTAACCACTTTGGCCACGTGGTTTTCAAATGAGAGATTGCTATCAACTTGGGTCCCCAGGTCCCTAATTACTTCTTCCATACTTAATGGATTACCACCTATGTGGTAATTTGTGGGCACTTTGTTTTTGCCAAAGGGGATGACTATACACTTTTTGGCGTTTAGATTGAGGCCATGGCTCTGGCACCAGTTGTCTGTTTATATGAGGCCCTTTTGTAGGATGCTTGTGTCGGCTGGAGAGTCGATTATGGCACCTAGTTTGCAGTCATCTGCGAACTTGGTCAGCCACAGTCCTTTCATGTTGGCCTGTACCTCCGAGAAATATATACCGAACAAGAGAGGTCCCAGGACTGAGCCTTGTGGGATGCCACTTGTAACTGGTTTGGAGTCTGATATGGCTCCAGAAATTCTAACCATGTGGGTTCTGTCCTTGAGCCAGTTTGCAACCCATCTAGTGACATAGGGGTTTATATTTAAGCTGGTGAACTTATCTATAATGCCCGAGTGGGTATTGTATCGAAGGCTTTTGCGAGGTCCAGGTAGGCTGTGTGGACCACCTTCCCCTCGTCAATGGCCTTGGTGACTGTTTCAAAGAAATCGACCAGGTTTAAGAGGCAGGATCTGCCCTTAACAAAGCCGAACTGGGTAAGATCCAGTGTCTGTAGGTCCCCAATATCTTTATTTATGAGGTCCATGATGATCCTTTCCATAGCTTTGCAGACCAAGCTAGTCAGGCTTATGGGGCGATAGTTTCCAGGATCCGTTGAGGCACCACCTTTGTGGAGAGGGACCACTGTTGCTGTACGCCACTCTTTGGGTACATATCCTGCAGTAAGGCTGGGATTGAACAGTAGTTTTATGTTTGGGTTTAGCTCTTCTTGGAGTTCATGTAGGATGCAGCCCGGGACATCGTCTGGTCCCATTGATGCTGTGTTTTTTGCTTTGGAGAGAGCGGCTCTTACCTGAGCATCTGAGATGTCAGGGGGGCAGCACTCTGCTGGGATAGATATTTGCTCTTTTGGTGGGGGGGGGGGGTTTGTGCTGAACCTGTCAGCTAGGATGTTGGCAATGTTTGTGGGTTTGGTGTATTTTTTGTCATTTTGGACTAATTCTGAGCATATCTGGTAATTCCCACCCAGGTTCCTAACATAACTAAAGAAAGCCTTGTGATTATCCTTAGTGTCCTGTGCAATTTTTCTCTCAAAGCTGGCCTTAGACGATTTTGTGAGTGCCCGTAGTTTGTTGCTAATACTGATCAGAGATGCCTTCCCTTTTTGGGATTTTGCTCTATCATGTAGTAGCTTCCTCCTTCTATTGTATAGTTTGTTTATGGCTGGGGTCCACCAGACAGGATGCCTGCCTTTCGAGGATTGGGTCTTTGTTTTATTTGGGATTGCATGATCCATGCATTCCTAAAGGTGTTCATAGAATGCGTTTATAAGGGATTCTGCGGCCTGGGCCGTATTTTCCACAGACCCGGGGGCTTTGAAGGATTCCACCTCAGATTTGAGGAGTGTGAAATTTGCTTTAGAGACGTTTTTCACTGGGTTTTCTGGGCAGGGGGTGGGGTTGGAATGTGAATATCCAGTGAGATTAGTTTATGGTCTGATCTTACCAGTGAGGGATACACTTCTGGTCTGGAGCATAGAGTCTCCATGTTGGTGATGATCAGGTCCAGTATGTTTTCCCCTCTTGTGGGAGTGGTAACAAGTTGTTCCATAGCATTTGAGTTTATAAATTCTAGGAAACTTTGGGCTAGGGTGTTGGAGCTAGAGTAATGATCCCAGTCTATGTTTAGGTAGTTGAAGTCGCCCAATATAATGGTGTTTGGAGAGACCTTCATATTTTCCAGTGTTCTCAGGAAGGCCGAGTGGGGTTCCTGGATTTGGGAAGGTGGTCTGTAGCAGGCTATAAACTGGAAGGCAGTTTTACCTACAGTTAGTTGCACATGGATAGTCTGTGCCACCAACCTGGAGGTGTGGGTATCTTTGATGAATATTGATACTCCCCCTCCTTTTGTGGTTCGGTCCAAGTTTTGGGGCCAAAAAGCATGGTATGAGGTATAACCTGGTAGTGCTGGGGTGCTCTCGGGAGCCTTGAACCAGGTTTCTGTTACTGCACAGATATCGGTGTTCTCCATGCTAAGGAGAGTTTCGAGTGCATGCATCTTGAGGTTTAGAATTTTGGCGTTGAGTAGCATTACTCTTAGTTTCTTATCCCTTGTGATACCTATGGAGGTGGGTTTGTCTTTTGAGCCTTGCCTAAAAAAGGCACTATGGGGGTGGCAAGAGCCTTTGCCAATATCCGAAAGCCCAGGGGTGATAGGTGCAAGCTGTCCCTAGCGAAGCATTGTGGCTTGTCGAGCATGTCATCCCAGGCTGACTGGCATTGGATCCCCTTTGAATGACACTAATACTTAAGCCAGTTGTTGAAATTGATCTTGGTAATCGATTACATTATATGCCCATGCCTTTGGATCCTACAAGAGTATTTAAACATCATATTGACTCTTTTATTAAATAAGCTGTAGAGGAAGGTATCCTATCTCAAACTACCTCTAAACATCTTATGGTATCTGATCCTAAAAGACAATACCTTTATCTACTACTGAAGATTCATAAATCTCTATCGGATCCTTGTTTCGAGCAAGGGCTCATTAGCAGAACCGTTGTCTGTGTTCCTGACTCAGTATTTACGCCCATTACTTAAACATGTTAGAGCCTCATCCAGGATACGACTGAATTCATACGGATTTTAGCTGATACCCAAATAGAACCAGATCGGTTCTTATGTACATTAGATGTATCGGCTCTCTATACTAATATTCCTCACTGGGCGGGGATTCTTGCCATTCAATATTGGTTAGAGATTTCGGAAATTTATCCACCTGTTTTTAATACATCCTTGACTGGGCTAACAGAACCTGTACTAATCAAAAATGTCTTTTATTATCAGGACAACTGCTTCTGACAGACACAGGGGACAACAATGGGGGCATATTTTGCCCCCATTTATGCTGATTTATTCATGGCGTATATAGAAGAACAACTGATCTGTGATCTCCTACATAATCTGTATCTGCCTGAAATGGACATCTGGCATTGTTATCTTGATGACTGTTGGTTAGTTTGGAAGGGTGATATTGTTTATTTACAGGAGTTTATGGATTACATCAGTCATAATAAGTGGGGAATACAGTTCACATGTAATTATGATATAAACCAGATTACATTTTTAGATGTACTGGTAACAAGACATTCAAATCATACTCTGAATACTGAGGTGTTCCATAAATATCCTGAATATAACTCTATATTACATGCATCCAGCCATCATCCACCCCATGTTCTACAAAACATACCAAAATCTCAATTTTTGAGAGTTAAGTGGATTTGTTTGGATTCAAGTACATATGAACACTTTAGGAGGTATATGGTTAACATATTTAAGTGTCGGGAGCCAGGGACAATCACTATGGCTTGAGGTGATGTATCATCTATGGACAGGACTGAACTGATGGCATATAGGGACAAAACCAGTCATGATTTATCTCAGATCAGGCAGATTACAACTTATGGACGTGATACCGATATGTTTTGTGAAATTATCCAGCGTAATTGGAATATACTTATGTCTGATGATAGAGTTGCCAACCTGCTTCATGACAGGTGTTCTTTTGGTTATACGAAGGGCAAAACTTTAGGCTCATACTTTAATTTTAGCAGTCGTAACACAGGCAGGGTTTTTGATATTAGATTCTTTGCAAATTGCACTACAGATTGGGTTATCTATCTAGCCACCTGTTCGTGGTTGGCTTTTTATGTGGGACAGACATCAAGACCAGTTAAATATCGCATTGGTGAACATTTGAGTGATATTAAACATAAAAAATCACTAATGCCCTTTATAAACATGTTATGATGCATTCATCTGCTTCTTTTAGATTTACTGTTATTGATATTATTAGGGGTAATAGAGGTAATCAGATTGGCTGGCATACTATCCTTAATCAAAAAGAGAAAAGATGGATAATTAGATTGGGTTTATTTCCACCAGGACTCAATGAGCAATTGTGACCAGCCAATCAATTTGTGTTGCTGTTCTTACCATTCCTATATAATATGGCTAATTGTGGTTATTATTTACACTGAGGAAGGCATAGTTTGGATTGCCGAAACCGGTCTGTCTTTTGCCATATTTGGAATAAATGTTTGCTCTCACACCACTTTTGTGCTGGCTATTTTCTTTTTGACTAATATTGTCATACACCTTGTCAGGGCATGGTTGGTGGAGTGAGACATATGTCCGACATCCATTGCAAAGTGTAGCACTCAATGGGCTCTGCTGGTTACAGCAGGTAGGCATGGTCTGGCCTTGAGCAAACATGAGTGTTTGGTCCAGTGTCACTAGGTGTATGACAGTGTCAGTGCTTGTATCCATGATAACTGCTATCATGGCATTTCAGGTGACATGACTCAAAGATCTTGGGACATCTCTTGGCACTACATTGTAGTTGTCCTCCATGCACGTAAGTGTTGCAGTTACTTTCAGCATGTTACAGGAAGAGAGTCATGCAAGGTGTCTGTACAGAGCACAGACAAACACATTAGGGAAGTGTAATATGTAAACACTGTGTTGCTTAGTCATGCTGCAGCCCACTTGCCCAAAGGATGGTTCATGTCCTTACCTACAATGCCCTTCAGCACTGCCGTGACATCCCCACATGGGGAACCAACATAATGCATCATGCGTTTACCAATATGGATGACCAGTACAGCCTCCCAGCTGGGATCTGGCCACAGATCAGTCTCCTTAGAACTGCTGGCACGTACATCCCCCCTTGCAGACAATACAGATATATATGTAAAGACAGCCATTTATTACCTTCTGTGGGATGGTTGATACAGTGTGACTGCACCACCCCTTCAGATGGGACAGGCAAGTATGCAGAGATAAAAAAAAGTAAAAAAGACCAGGCTGTGAATGTGGAAAACAAATGTAGCAAATTTAATACAAAATCACAATATTCTCATAAGCACTTTCATCTCTCAGGGAGATTTCATCAGATAAACCCATTTAAAACCAGTCATCTTATATAATAAACTTGTAGTGGACACATTTACTCAAACAATTAAGTGGAATATAGTGGGCTAGTAGGCTACTTGCCGAGATCTAACAGCCACTTGGGACAATGGGTACTCTGTCCAGTAGTATGTGCCCCATAATATTCACTAGGCCACATGGCTAGAAACCTCACTACATTATTCAAGGGAGATGCCAAACAGAACAGTTGCATGAATATGTATACCAGCAGAGCATGGGATAGTCACCCCCCCACCCCCAACTCATCAACTCATAAACTCTGAAGAAATTTGTGTTATTAAAGCGAATGAAAGCGCTAAACTAATCTGTTGTGTAAGCAGTCAATCATTGAGTCTTCTCTTCATGTTTATCAGATAAACTATGTGGCACATGGGATAAGTACTATGAGCTGTAATGTGTAACAGTAAGTAGGTAGGAGTCCTAATCTCACATCATCCAACGTGTGTGTGTGTGTGTGTGTGTGTGTGTGTGTGTGTGTGTGTGTGTGTGTATGTAAATATATCCATTTGTGGCTCTGCAGGCATGCCCATCTGTCCTATCTCTATGCAATGCTTGTACATCTTAAGGCCTGTGACTAGCTACTGGCCTCCATTACAAGGCCTGCTGATGTCATCCACCTTAAGGGTGCTGACTGACAGTCTAATGTCAGATGAACTCCATGCACATGCGTTAAGTACTGCAAGGTATAGTGTGTAATACTAGATAGGTAGGAGTTCTAATCTCACATCATCCAACATGTGTGTGTGCATACAAGTACTGCGAGCTGTAGTGTATAATAGTAGATAAGTAGGAGTTCTAATCTCACATCACCCAATGTGTTTGTGTGTGTGTGTGTGTGTGTGTGTGTGTGTGTGTGTGTGTGTGTGTGTGTGTGTGTGTGTGTGTGTGTGTGTGTGTGTGTGTGTGTGTGTGTGTGTGTGTGTGTGTGTGTGTGTGTGTGTGTGTGTGTGTGTGTGTGTGTGCCCTTACAGCACTAGGGACATGCCCATATGGGTTATCTCCATGCAATGGTTATGCATTTTATGGGCATGTAACCAGCTGCAGGCTCTAAATTGCCCTCCTCTACATAAACATAACTGATGTCTCCCACCTTCTAGATTTGTATGTTCAGAAAATCCAGCATGTGAGTAGTTGCTGGCCTTTAAATTGTCCTCCTCCACATATGCATAACTGATGTCTGCCACCTTCTAGATATGTGTGTTCAGAAAACTCAGGTGACACATATCAAGGGTAGCAGGCCTTGTCACAAAGTATGAATGCATGATTACACTGACTGCCCCAATTGTCCCTGATATACTGTTATACACATATGCACCTAGGGAGTCATGCATGTATACTGGCTTACCCTACTGACATCATATGTCTGCTCTGCTGCCATGCCATCCTGTGCCACTGTATTGCTACCATGTGTCTGTTGTTTGACCCTTCAGACACCTTGAATGGAAACATACACAGGTCCTTGACACAACTGTCGTTCTGTACCCCTACTGCCAGTCTAACATCATGCAAAAAAGATGCACAAAGCTTGATGTGTAGTCATGACACATGCCAGCATACAATACTTGCAGGGGCCCACAACAAGTGCCATGGCAAAACAATGCTGCAAAACTGCGGTGGTGGTGCTGCGGTAGCGTTGTCGCCTCCCAGTTAGACGTTGTCCTGTTCGATTCTCAGCTAGACCATCTTCTGTGTGAATGGGCGTACCTTCGTTGAAGGTTGCGCATCAGGGCCGGCAACTCGGCACATAAAAATCTACTGACAATCATTAGCGGACCAGAGTTCCACTGTGGCGACCCGTAACTGGGAAAAGCCAAAAGACACAACAACAACAGCAACAACTACACAAATGCATGTACATTAATATAGTCACCCTGTGCATCAGACACATATTTGCATTTCCCCTGCATCGATGTCCAGATGGCAGGAATGTGGCACAGGTATCATCAGATGCACAGGGTGTGGTATGGGGCTACCAGAGGTGCCAAACAGGTGACAGCTTATGTGTGAGTCAGGATGGGGTGCGGGTTAGATGGGCCATGGAGGGGTGCCATGTGTGTCTGTTGGTGACCTGCATTCAATCGTAGTGTTTGAATGTGTGTGTGCACACAGTCAAGCCCAGTGCTAGCCCTACACATGTGCGTGTTGGACAGCTTTGGACCATACATGGTAGAGTGGACAGTTCACTGTCTCCAGGCACAAACACAAGAACTGGCTCTGCCAGGTGTAGCACTGGCACTACCATGTCCAAGGTCAGATGTGGTGCCAGTACCTGATGGTGACTGCAAAATGCTGGGGCTATCACAGGATCACCCAGGACCATGTGCCCATGGCCTTTCATGTCCTGGTGTGGACAGCCCACTTTTTTTCTGTAGAGCTGTAAGTACTGGCAGTACAGCCAAGTGGACTCCCAGCAGATGAGGATGCTGACCTTCATCCACGTGTCTGATGCCCAACTTCAACCAAATGTTCCAGCACAGACATTATGCGGTCAAAGACAGACACTGTCTCAAACCACCATCTAGCCACACCAGCAGGGAACAGATCCAGTGTGTCGCCAGTGCAGTGGAGGCAGGTCATGGGTGTCAGACTGTGCTGCATCCATAAGCATCCATCTGGTGCTGTGTTCAGAATGTGCCTGTACCTCTATGATGGATCAAAACTTGTGGCGAGTGACCCATGATGTGACACCTGCAACAGGTGGTGGATGGACAGCAGTCCTCCTAAAAGCACCCCTGTCAATCTGCCTGTGTGGGGCATCACCAACTCTCTGGCTATGACTCACTGAAACCACAGTTGTCACACTGCCTTGTTCAATGTCACCACCCTCTGACTATCCACTATCTGTGGCCGCTAGGGACTGGTATGTGTAGGCATACTGACTGCATGCAATGACAATGGGGGCAGAATAGGGATGTCAACCTCTGAGACAGATTCAGCCACAGGCAACCCTACCTGTGCGTCACTATGGCCACCATCAGTAGCAGCATCCGATGAGACACTGACATCAGGCTGTGAGGGGGACAGACTCCAACCCCCCCCCCATTAACCTGTCAGAAACAAAGCAATAGTAGTACGTTACTACCTGCACTATTATGTATGGTAATCCACATAGACTCATACAGATGAGGATCCACAACTACATTACAAGTCCCACATCTTCACATCTCTGCTCCCATGCATAACAGACAAACTTACAACAACATAAACAGACAAGTCAAGCCCATTATAGCACGCACATCAGCTACATCCAGTTAACGTTGTCAGTGCAATACACCTGTAAGGTATGCAATATGGTAGTGTACATGACAGAATTAAACATAACACCCAGTGCATCTATAAAGAGAATGATATCCTAGTGGTAGTCTCACTGTCACAGGTATGTACCATGAGTTTGGGCCTTTGCCTGTCGAAATTAATTATGGCTTTGTCCTGAGCTCTTGTTGTATGGGGTTGACAGGTATGTTAGGCATAGCTGTCAACCAAACAGGGACAAACATCAACAGACACAGGGACTTAGCCAGAGTACATCAGGGGCATTCAGGGTTGGTTTTAAAATGTTAGAACTAATTATGTGAGATATGGACAGAATGAGAGGAGGTGAATTACAGTACATTGTTTGACATCACAGGGATGTACACCCTCCTTTATTGTCACTATGTACTATGTGTAATCCACTAGCTTTCCTACAATGGCTGACTGTTGTAGGTGGGATTGACAGGGACAGAGCTAAGATATGATTGAAATCAGGGACAATAGAGAGGCATGTGTGTAAGTGTAAGACAGCAGAGTATCAATGACATGTCATCATCATAGATCTAAGACAGGCTTACTGCTGTAATCCCTATTCCCCATACCTCCATCCTCCCATCTGCATCCTGTACATACCTGATGGAGTGCAGTACTCCTTTGTTGAACTTTGCTTCAAGTAATCATTTGATAATACACTCTATGTGTGTGTCAAGTGTCATACAGACCTGTACTCCATAACCAGCTGCTTGCCTTTGTAAGGTACTGCTCATTAGCAGGTAATTGCCTCTGCACCACTCTATGGCTCAGAACTGCTAATTGCAGGCAAAACAGCTGTATTGCACTATCATTAGCCAATGATATACCATCCCAGTGCACTATATAAGGCCTTCATGTAGGCCTTGGCTCCTGTCTTAGTTTTTGAGATGGACATTACGGAGGTGAGGAGACTACAGTATCACAGAAGGTAGGTACAAACCCCATCCACTGTAGAGATGTTTGATGTATGCCCACAGTTTTGCCTCATATGTATGGTCAATCTCCCATACCAGTGTAGTCATCTGGCAGTGAACTGGCAATCATTGTGGGCTGAGGTCAGTAAGGGAAGACACACATGTGTGTGTCATACTGCATACCCATCAGACTATGTGTACTACTGCAATAACTGTTATTCTATCAACTTACTATCTTTGTAGGGGCAAACTGTTACACATGTCCCTATCTGTGGGCCTTTTCCCCCACATTAAGTATGGCTGTGTCCAGATCCCTTGTTCTAGGGGTTTGGGAGGTATAGTATGTCTTTAGCAGCTACCTTTACATACAGCTGAGTATCGAGCAGGCTGCAGCTGCTACTGCAGCCTACAACACATAGCGGGGAGTGTGAACACTTTGGTGGACAGCAAGCTGTACATGTAACTGTGTCAGCTGTGTCAGGCCTGTTGTTACAGCAGAGCCAGGGCAAGCGTATTCTATACAGTGCAATCAGGGCATATGCTTAAGGTACATCTGTTATGCAACAGTGCAACTAACAGAGTAATAGGCGACATATAGTTAGGCTATATGGATATGTGCATTGCACTTCTGCTTGCAGGCCTTTGTCTTGGAAAACTGGGCAGCAGTTAATTAAGCAGAAGTAACCAGTGGGGAGTAAGATTGCATGACTTAGTCATTACTTGCTGTCTTCACAATAATGTAAGTGAAGTGTGACATAACACTGGATTCGAACCCAGGACTATGTGTGGCAAAATGTATTGCATGCAAGGCATTTAACAGACTGAGCTAGAGAGACACTGCAAAAATATGTGTATTTGCAAGATATATGTGCATATATACAGGCTGTGAGAAACATTTCCACATCCATGAGTATTTGCGTGGCTTTGTATGGTTGTACTTCTGCAGCAGGGTCCCAGTTGCACATTTTCTTTGCCATTGCTGCCTTAGCAGGTGTATTTCCACAAGTTGCTGATAAAAGGACACATATACCTGCTATCACAGGCCTCACTTACATCCATTAGTATGTCTTCATTATTATTTATTATTGCACCAGAGTCCAGGGTACATTCCCAGTTTCCACATTAGCTTTTTATTTCAGTTACATGTGTAATGTCTGTAAGTAGCAAGCAGTATGTTTTGCTGGAAACACCTGCTTAACCTAAAGCCTGTATAGTTGGGTGGGTTAATGCACTGTACTGTAGTTGAGAGGGGCCCAGGTTTGACACTTGGCAGAGGTTTTTATTTTCTACATGTGAGTAACACTGTAATAGGCACATATAGACATTAAATCTCTTTAAAGTTCATTTAAGCTCAGCTAAGTGAAGTGGCGCACCGCTCAAATCCGAGCAAACCCACTCTAAAAAATATAAAGAAAAGACAAAGGGAGTGAACGGAAAGTGGTGAAATGGGGATAAGCAGGTGGAAAAACAATGTAAAAGGCAGGTAGGGATGTGCAGGATGAGTATAGGAAAGAACCATAGCTATCCATTTCTTGTACAGCAACAGCTGTGCATTTTGACAGGATTTGTAAATGAATTTGCACTCTCAAACCCCAGAGAGAGGGTTTAGGACAATCTAAATGTGTTGTCAAGCCAGTTCGACTAAATTAGTTGTGTTAGTGAATACATGTGTGAAATGGACAGCTATGCATGGATCGATATTTTTTTGTGGGACAGGTGCCCATTTTTTTAAGGAGAGAGTGGAATGTTGAGGAAGGGACGTAGGTAAATCTGGGTGGTAATTTGGGTAGGACAGGATGCAATAGCAGATAAACAAGACAGCATACAGGGGTGGTCTATGACTCATGTGGGGGGTATACACCTTGGACAGGGAGGGTGTTGTGGAATCGAATTCACATGTTCCTACAGATGGCAGCATCATGACTGACATCCCCACCCATGGGCAATTGACACTGCTCTTTCACTGCCCCAAAGGTGGCCATGCTGGAGACTGGGTGCCAGGCCTAGCCTACCCCACCAGGTTGGCCAGTGTGCCCTCAGTCTGGTGCAGGCAATATTCATAGGTCTGATAAATGATCCTGCTTCCCATGACAGGCAGTTCCTGTTGGGTGACTGCAACCCCTCTACCACCACTCCCAGGGGAGGCCGGGCTTTGTCCACTGATGGAGTTCCACCAGACACCATAGGTGATGTAAGGGCAGCAGAAGGGCACAACTGGCCTGGGTGCCAGACATGCTAGTACCCAGTGCCATGGCCAGTTGAGGCTAGATAGGCAGATCACGGGGAACCTGCCTATCCTGATGTGCTGTTGTGATGGAGATATAGCAATAAGTATAAGTTAACCATGAACAAAGCATAGTAATAACAGCATGCCAGAATAGTGGAAATAACCCAATTACATGGCAATGCATATTATGTGAAACACAACAACACATGACAGAACAGTCAGTATGTTAACAGCATGCCAGTAACATTTACAGCATAAGGCCAACAAAATAGGTAATTCAATAAGATATGTTAAAATGCAACCATTATAATACATATCAATAATAATAGACATGCCCAAACTACAGGTAATTTAACAACATATGTGAATAGTAAACCATAATCAATGGATAACAATAACAAAGAAATGAAGATAAGGGGTGGGGAGAGAGATAAAAACAGTCTATTAGTACCATTATATGCTATTTACTTGACAACAGTACTACTGTCTAGTCTACAGGTCTATCTTTTGTTATGAGTGCCAGTCCTCTATTGCTTCTGTAGCATTTGCATACCTCCCAAGCTATTTGCATGGGACAGTATGGGCCAGGCAGTAACAAATGTAGTTACACAACTACACAGAACACTGGCACATCTGGTGGACCTATATAACTACCAAGGTGTAGTGTGGCCTGATGTAGTGATACTTTGCAATTTAGGTAATCATTCCAATGGTAACCCTGTGACAGATGGATTATGCACTACTAATTGCATTACGTGACAGCTTGACACTTGAGAGACATGTATGTGTACAGTACAGAAACTAAACCACTATCATGTCTTGCTTGGCAGGCATGGAAGTAGAACCCAATAGCAGTGACTGCAGAGGTCATCTGCATGGAATTTATAAATTGGCTGCAGCAACTTTGAACATACACTCGAGGCATACAGCCATACCAAGATTGTTTGTGTCTTTCGGCTTTTCCCGGTTAGGGGTCGCCACAGCAGAACTCCGGTCCGCTAATGATTGGCAGTTGATTTTTATGTACTGGCTTGCCAGCCCTAACGTACAACCTTCAACGAAGGTACGCCCATTCATGCATGTCTCCACGCAGAAGATGCTCTAGCTGAGAATCAAACCAGACAGCGTCTTACTGAAAGGCGACAACACTACCGCAGCACCACCACCGCACAACCATACCAAGATTACCCATGTTTATTTCATTTTGTTTTATTATTATTATATTTATTTCCTTTATGTTATGCTGTACTTTCAAATTCTTGCTAATGATTTTTAACAGTCTGTGACATCTAAACACACAATTATTTACTCATAATACGGGTTACCTCACCCATTTACCTGTAGTTCCTGTGGAGAAAGAATCTGTAAACATTATGTGACTGATACTGTAATATTTAGTGCTACATAACACTGGATTTGAACCCTGGCCTGTATGTGGCAAAATGTACTACAGATAGAGCATTTAACAAACTGAGCTACTGAGTTACTACTGACTACTGACTGACTGATATTTGTCAAGAGCTCACATGGACCCAATATATGACCTGGTAGTACTACAAGTACTACTACAGTTGTGTACTAGACTGCAGTGACAGTAGAACACACATGCATGAAATACAAGCATGACAGAGACAGTAAGTAATCTATATATTAGTATATAGAATGCAGGTGTACACAATATATTGTCATTGGTTTGAAATATCTGTAAAGTCAACAAACAATATCAAATAATGGAGTTGGCTACCTCACCCATATACCTTGCTTACCTGCTGTTTGTAGATGACAGAGCATTATGTGGACAATATTGGCCTAGATACAGCCTTGAACTGTATTGTATGTGTTAAGTAAGACATTTGGCTGCCATTATATTTGCATGCTATAGTTATTGCAGTGTTATACTTGACTGCAGCACCTTACCTTACAGCCTGAATGCATACAGTTGTACTGCAATGGTTAAATCAAGACAAACTTGATGTACACAATTTACCTTGGTGTTATTGGCTGTGGTTCATATGTTATTGCAGAACAGTTGGCATTATTGATTTCTTGACAAACAGCTCTAATTCCACACTTATTGCACTACAGACTTTATTGCATATACTTTCATGTAGTTTCTGGTAAGGTTTTGAGTTTTTATTGAACAAAAGTTGTCATTATTCAGGTTGTGTAATACAGCTCTACTTCCACAGTTATTGCACTACAGACTTTACTGTACATACTTTAATGCAGGTAATGGTATTATTTCATTTTTTTATTTCACTGCAGTTGGCATTATTCATTTATTGTACTACAGCTGTAAGTCCACTTTATTGCAATACAAACTTTAATGTACATACTTTATTGTAGGTAATGCTTTACTCTTCCTTGCTTATTTCACTACAGTTAGCATACTACATCCATACTCATCAAATTCACAGTGCAACCTGGCCAAGCGCTCGGCATGCGCCTCGAGGTTGCAAGCCCTCTCCTCTGTTGCTGTTGGGAGAGAAGCACACCATTATGCATACCAGTTGAGCAGACATTCAGGCTAGATATTGGTGGTATAGAGGTACAGGTCTTTATGTTTTTTTAAAAGGAGGAAACCATGACCCTGGAATCCAGGATGCCCCAATGCTGCGCTGGAAAGTGTGAACCCTCACCAACACCTGCAATAGTATCCTTCAGAGACAGAACTTCAGCAGATTATGCTGTATTCTCACCTATTGGGCTTAATATAGCCTGTTTTCCTGCCCTTACATGCCAGTGGGCAATATTTAAAAATGCTCTGCATCACTTATCAGCGGGCAAACCTGAGCAACTAAGTGGAGCTGTGCGAAAACCCGAAGACCCGTATGATTAACAGTGCTTAGCGGTGTTCAAACCAGCCAGGCAGAGCTGAGCAGTGCATAAACATTTTCAGCCATTATTGTGTTTATGCTGTGCTTAGCAGCAGAATTTAAATATAATTGGTATAATTTGTATTTCAAAAATAAATGCTTACTTTCCCTTCCATGTATTCAAACCCTGCATCTACTGCTCCTGAAGCCATACCTCTACCTCTACCCATTTAGCTATGAGGATATGTAGAAGGCACCTACACCTTTACATATACAGTCAGCTGCCTATAAGCACTGCTGAGCACTGAGCCACACTGGGCAAACCCACTCAGCTATGCTCAAACATGGCCTTTAAATAAATAATTAATTGCATCCGATTTCTATTTTTAGATGTCTGGCAGATATCTCAGTGCTGCTTAGCATTGCTGTGCTATGTGCTGTGCCACGCAGACATCCTTTTTTATTAAAAAAAAAACAAAAACAAACAAACACTTAAAACAATAAAATAAACAGTTTACATTATACAATTGGACAGTACAGGGAGTGTCTTACTCATCTGCAGACACACCTGGCACTACACTCCCCTACACTGATTTAATTACCGTGTTCCATGGCTCTACCTTAGCAACACTCCATGATTAATATGCATGGGCGCTGCCGAGGGGGAACCATGTACATGGTAACATTCCGTGTAGGCCCTAACTGTGCCTACAAGGAGTCTATTAAATCCTGGTGTGTGTTTTTGAAGTATACAAACTGATGAATTACATAGTCTGTTCTGATTTCCTTTGCACAATATAAAAACTGTATAGATTCAGTTATTGCTTCTCATTTAAAAATTCTACTGAGTTACTGTTTTTTGTAAATTTTGCTCAGTTTATCTCACTGTCTTTAACAAATGCTGGCTTTTCAATGTTATGTGGAAAGCAAGTAAATTTCCACTACATTTGCAGACTGAGGTGGTGGATCTCATTTTCAGAAAGCAGGGAAAGAGTTTATGTTCCATTTATAGAGGGGTCACTCTCAGTATCCCTGTGGAAACCTGTGACTAACTGTTGGATAAGAGATGCTGCCTGATAGCAGAAAGATTCTGATTCAGAAAGGACAATGTAGTTTCTGTCCTTTGTGTGGAACAATGGAGCACAGATTTTGGATGGGTCATGGAAATGTGTTTTGTGGCCTTGGAGGAACAAGAATTGCATTTGCCTTTTCAGTGTTTAGTCAAATGCACTCAATGTGGGCATATTACAGCATCAGGGGCATGCCATGCCTCCTCTTCCATATGTGATTTCATTTATTATGGACAGGATATCAAAACATACCCAAGATTTGAAGAGTATCCAGTTTGGGAACATGAGGAGTACATTTCTGTTATTTATAGATTATGTTGCCCTCTTATCCTTGAGTGACTGTGATCTCTAACTTGCACCAGAGCAGTTCACTGCTGAGTATGAAATGGCTGGGTGAGAATGAATACCCTTTAATCAGAGGTTATGGTTCTCTCCTACAAATAAGTGGATTTCCCTATACAGATGAGGGAGAGAGTAGTTACCTAACATGGGGAAGTTTAAGTATCTTGAGAGACTTTTTCACAAGTGGAGGTAGAGGGGAATCAGGAGATTAAAAAGTGGATAGCTAAAACTGCAGCAGTACTGAAGGTACTGTACCAGATTGTAGTGCTGAAATAGGACATGAATCATAGGAAGAACCTCTCAATTTACCAGTCAGTTTATGTTTCTGTCCTCAGTTATGGTTATGAACTTTGAGTAGAAAATGGAATGATGAGCTCAGACTTTGAAGGGGTGGAAATGAGATTACTTTTGCAGGGTTTCTGCACTCGGTCTTCAGAAAAAAAGTCAGGAGCTTTGACAGGATAGATATTACAGTAAGCCATTACTCCTGAGGATTGAGATGAGCCAGTATGAGATGGTTTGGGCACCTACTGAAGATGTTTCCTGAGTGTCTCCCATAGGAATTGTACCAAGGAGAGTGTACTTCCAGAAGGTCTCACAGCAGACCAAGGACATGCTGGAGTGATTATATCTCTCATCTGGCTATTTGGTAAATGTTGCAGTGTATGGGAAAGTCTGCTCTGCCTTGCTTGCTACCACAACAGCTTTCACTAGGATCACTGGTTTAGAAACATATGGGCAGATGTCCTTCACTATATTATTTAATATCAATTCATTATTTTGTTCCATGTTGCATGGTTAATGGCTACAGAAAGATGAAATAAACAAACTAGCTACATTATTTAATGCATTATTTATATTTTCAACAGCATTATAATGTCAAAGAATTATTAATCCAGATCCTCCCTTTTAATTTTACCAGATACCTTGAATTATAAAATCATATGCAATTTACATATCCCTGTATAGAATGTTGTTAATATTGCTATTTGCTTTTCATCTTATATGGACGACTAGAAGTGCATTCTGGCATATATGTAATCTTAGCAAGAATGTCACAGTAACATCCTTATTCTACGCAGCTTAAGATGACTCCAAGCATTGACCTGCACCAAACTCATCCCACAAGTTTTTAAGGTTTAATTTTACAGTTATAGCATAACTATTTGAAGCTGGTATTCTAATATAGCCTACAGAACCCATTCTCTAAGCAAAGGAACCAAAGTCACACATTTTCCATAATTTTAGCCATATTATTCATTAGTAAAATTTCAGTCTTAACCAAATTAGCTCTAGACCAGTTGAAGAAGGAGACACTATAGATAATCAGCTTGCCTATATTCAGTAGAAACATAAATAAACCTTTACTAGGTTCATAGGTTCATAGGTAGGTACTAGGCTATCTGCCCAAAGGCATTTATAAGCCTAGCTGGAATGTGTTGGCTTTTGCCACCTCCTTAGATTAGTTCCCTGTGCCTCTGTCCAGCAGAGCCATTGAAGTGATCCCTGGGGTAAACTTTCTGTTTCCCATCCACTCATCAAGGTTTCTCTTGAAGAGGGTTAGCAAAGAGCTCTGCAAAATGTAGAATGGAATCTTGTTCCAGAGCATGGGAAGTCTCTGGGACAAGAATCTATCCCTCCAGCACATCCTATTTATTGTTGTGGTGAGGTTTTGATCACCAGAGCATGTGACTTGAGGGGATATGGTTTTCTTTAGGTGGAACATGTCCATCAATTCTGGGTTGGACATGGCCTTGTATATCAGGCAGAGATCACCTCTGAGTAGGTGGTATGCAACTGAGTACAGCTGGAGTTTCTTCAGTCGAGATGCATAGGGCATCTGCTTGAGGCCAGTGATCCTCTTGGTGAGGAACTTCTGTGGTCTTTCCAGTTGTTGCAGGTGTCTTGTAAGGTACATCCCAAATTGGGCATTGTACTCAATGATGGGTCTGATGAGTGATGCGTAGAGGGGCCCAATGACCTCTTTTGATATGGATGGATACCCTTTTGTGATTAGGTTGGCCACATAGAAGGATTTTCTAACCACTTTGGCATTGTGATTTTCAAATGAAATGTTACTATCTAATTGGGTCCCCAGATCCCTTATTACGTCTTCCGTATTTAGGGGGCTACCACCTATGTGGTAGTTTGTGGGTACTTTGTTTTTTCCAAAGGGGATGGCTATGCACTTTTTGGCATTTAGCTTGAGGCCATGGTTTTGACACCAGGTATCTGTCTCAGTGAGACCCTTTGAGAGGATGTCTGTGTCAGCCGGAGAGTCAGTTATAGCCCCTAGTTTGCAGTCGTCTGCGAACTCGGTCAGCCATAGTCCTCCTGTGCTTGCCTGTACCTCTGAGAAGTATATGCCAAACAGGAGGGGTCCTAGGACTGAGCCCTGGGGAACACCACTTGTAACCGGTTTAGTGTCAGACCTAGCTCCTGCAACTCTTACCATGTGGGTTCTGTCCGTGAGCCAGTTGGCAACCCATCTTGTGACATAGGGGTTTATGTTCAGGATGGTGAGCTTGTCTATAATACCTGGGTGGGAAATGGTGTCGAAGGCCTTTGCGAGGTCTAGGTAGGCTGTGTGAACCACCTTTCCCTCGTCTATAGCCTTGGTAACTGTCTCAAAGAAGTCCACGAGGTTTAGGAGACATGATCTGACCTTAACAAAGCCGAACTGGGTAGGGTCCAGTGTTTGGAGAAATGTATTAGTCATTTTGACAACTGTGTCACTGTGAGAACTGTTACTTCAGATGCTAGATTACCAGCCTTCATTATTTATAACAGCATGCTGAGCTCTGAAGACAGCTATCACTATGTTATAAAACTAAATATTTAATCCTAAAAATACACAAATTACAATGTCTGCATATTGAAAAAGATTAAATAGGACCCCACTGAGATGTTATATATGTTATCCTCCAAAATAAAATGATGTTGGCAATATGTAGATTCAGTAATAAAAATCAGGAAATTAAACCAAAAATAATTTACTTTTTTATCAGGAAAGCTAAGGACAAAACTACTAATGAACTCTAATATTACTTTCAAAGTGTTAACAGCATAGAAACAGATGCTGAAAATTTCAGAATACCACAAAAAGTAGTATTGTGTTTAAGCAGAAAACAGAATACAAGAAATAAAAGTCAAAACAAAGCCCTTTCTCATACAATATATTGATCAGTATCCAAAGCAAAATATAAATAAAATAAGAGATTATCTTTGTGGTTCCCTTCACTTTATCCAACAGAAACTGTTAATTACTGTCAAAGCAGGAAAATACTGAAGAGCCCATAAGTTCAACTTGCACAGGCACCCAAAAGCTATAAATTCTCAACAGCTTCAGCTAAATGCATATAGTTTTCATTTCTATGATTTTGGTATCTCAAACTGAGCCACTTGACCACCCACAATTAGTTATTCTCTTTTCATTTTTTTTTACAAAATGTAGTCACATAATAATTATTAAAGCACTAACACATACCAGCATTGTAGACAAGATGTGAATTGTGTGCTATGATCATCAGATTAATTTATACAGAAGCCGAGGTCTAAAGTAAAGGTACAAATGAATAAATAATGTCTACAACAATCTATAAATTAATGTAGCTGTCCCCACCAGTAGAAATACAAACTAAAAGAAATCCCTTCTTGCCCATTGAAAGTTGACCTTTTCTTGTCTTACTTTCCTACAAAAAAACAAAAACTGCTCAAGTAAAATAGATAACTGTCAAGTACCTTATTAATAAGATACCTCACTCTGGTCTGACTACTTACCTGGGCCCTAAACCTCAAATATGAACTTCAAATTTTGCTGCTGTTTTCTATTTAGGATTATTTTCCCCCCACCCACAACCACCCCTTCCAAAGACTGGCTGCTTTTTATATGTCCAGTAACCAGTATTAATATTAATACTGCTTCTTTTTAAGGTATATAGCTACTCTTATAAGTAAGTAAGCAAATATTTTGAACTCCATCACAACAGCAGCAGGAGAACTGTAACTTTGCTGTAGTGTTTCTGTTAATCTCGTTTTGAAACAGCATGAGTCAAGTTTTCTCCTATATGCTTTTTGCCTCCATACCTGATGACCATCAAGACTCCTTCCTATAAGCCTGAATCCCACGTGTCCCTTTTACAATGGCTAAGGTGAGAATTGACCAACTAAACTCATCATACAGGCAAGCATGAAGGTGCCTTATGTTCTATCGCATCTGTCTTCTCCATTACCCAGGTGGATGAGCATGTTCTTGTCCTGGTGATCTGTGGGTCTTGTTTAACATACCCCAAATCAGGGTGATCTGACTGTTTCAGGATGGACTTGTAATCTGAAATTTGCCCTCAGACTACAGATCTACCTGACAACACCACCCATCTGGGTTGCATCATTCATAATACAAAACTATGGAGGATTTACGTATTAGCCTCTTCTCCTCACCAAACTATTGACATCTGCACGTATACTATCATTGAGGTCCTCAATTCATCACGTGCACAACAGACCCTACATTCACTCCTGTCTCTTCTTTGCATCACATGTCTTGTTCACCACAAAATGCCACTACTGCATCAATCAGGCCATCTCCTTCCTCCATGATGGGTGATCTAGCAATGGTAGCAAACTTCCACCCTCTCCTTGTCTGCACCTCTAGAACTGAAGGAGCTAGGAAAATTACGGTAGCCTTGGCCACACTCAGTGCTTTATAAATCTGTGTCTTGAAGCAGACATAAGTCAAGTGTTTTATATGGTATGGACTTGTAATCCTCTACATCAAAGAAGCCTGGTTGCAAATGTTACACGTTAATCTGTAAGCCCATTAGTACCAGCCTCAGCCACATAAGCTTCCAGTTTCCTTTGTCTTGTCCTCAAGTATATATCATGTCACTTGAGGTCACCTGATAGGCAGTCAGCTCAGTCCAGTCTGCAAACAGCCTCACTCTGGTCTGCTTAGCTAATCCCTGAACCTCATGTATAAATTTTGAATATTGCTGTTGTTTTCTGATTAAGATCAGCTATCCTTCCACCCTCAACCAACCCCCATCTAAAGGTTCCCTGTTTTTATGCATCCAGTAACCAGTAGAAACATTGGCTTGAGTCATATGATAACACAGAACAATTATCCATTAACCTGCTTAGCAGGTATTGGTACATAATGTGTGACATAGAGCTTCTACCCATTACTTACAATCATAATTTCCTGTAATATATTTAAATTATTACCTCTACAACCCTATCAGCTCAAAGCCTTAACTTTTGTCATAATTTGTTCTCATACTACTGCATATATTACCTCCAGTGACATTTCAACTCAATCAGACAACAGTCATAATTATAAGTTTGGTCGTTACCCTGCATGTCACCACTGTTAAGTCAACTGACTACTGAGGTGTACTAGCAGAACAAAGTTTATATTCTCACATATATATATATATATATATATATATATATATATATATATATATATATATATATATATATATAAATATACATCCAATTACAACCACAGCTAACAGCTCCAAACATATTGATTATATATCAGTGGTATGTCAAGATGTACTCCTGCTAAACCATCAAAAGAGATTATGTTGTTATTTGTATGATCATAGCACTTCAAAAAATTTCTAAAGTTATACTAATGGCATAAACTCAGACAAATGTACTCATGCAACATTGAGACTAACCCTGCACCTGAGATCCATAACTTTCAAAGTTCAGAAGAAGCACTAATCAACTTAATCAAGCAAACAAACAAGCAACTAAAGAACAATAGTCCAAAAAGTAGTACACATAAATGCCAGTATTATATGCAATAATATTCCATGCTTCCAGACTAGCTTTCCAGCACCAACTCTTATGCACCGGCCATATGAGAAACACAGAAGAAGCTCATGGGCCAAAGAGTAGAAAGTGTCAAAGTATTTCTCCAGTACAAAGTCAGATCTAAATTAATGAATACTCAGCCTCTAGCATACCTGGTACAGAAATCTAGTTAGTGTCTGTAAAGTTTGGAACCCAGAAATGCCACAATGTGATATATATTTATACTGAAAAATAAAAAAAGCTTTTAAACTAGTGCCCAGTATACTCAGCTAATCTGATGAACAAATTGCTGATCTCTGTTGAATTTTAAATTTATTGGTAATCTCATAACTAAAAGATGCTATTAGTAAGTGTTTCGCCACATGCTTCACCCAATGAATTACATTAACCACTAGCATTGACAAAAATACTAGCTCTGAAAACATCATATATTGGATATTAAGCACAAACCCAGAAAACCTTATAGAGCATTGCACTCTTCCCAGTCATTTATATTACGATTTACCTTTATACATAATTTAGAAATAGGGCAGCCCCCAAATATTACAAGAATAGTTACTATAAGAAATCTAAACCACCTACCCATGAGCAAGACTGACCAAATCATAATATTATCAAACTGGTCATTTACTGATTATTATCGAAACATTCATTTGGCTCTAGCATGCTTTAATGATATACTTACAGGTTTACTAGGCAGTTTTGTTAAATCCCTCCAAACAGATTAGGTTTAAGTCAAGAGACTGTCATCAATTACAAAAGCTGTTTATGAAACAATAACAATAAGGGTCTGGGTTTGGAGAGCACATAAAACTTTGAGAGATGAAAGAAGCAGAAACATCACCAGAGCCTAATGAAACAAGCATGAGATGGCTGTTAAACAAGGTCGAATGATTACAGTACAGCCCTCCAACAAAACAAGATGAAGACCAAATTACCACCATAACAGCTACAAACAAATGCAATCTGAGAGTCATACTGCTCAATGCTAGAAGTTTAAATCTCAAAATGCACTTGTTCAAAGCACTCCTTAAAATGGAGAACATCGACATTTGTGCCGTAACAGAGACCTGGTTGAAGGCAGCAGAAAGCATCCCTGCACTACCAGGCTATAACTCATTCCACACCTTTCGGCCCCACACCTTGGACCAAAGCTCCAAAGGCGGTGGTGTTTCCATATTCATAAAGGATGTGCACACCTCCAGCCTGGTAGCCCAACATAACACATCTGAGATACTTCAGGTGCAGCTAACATTGGGTAAGACAGCGATTCAAGTCATAGTCTGCTATAGGTCCCCAACCATGTCCCAAGACTCACACTCCACGTTGCTAAGCACCCTGGAGAATATTAGGGTCCAACCTAACACTCTCATACTGGGTGACTTCAACTACCCCTCCATTAACTGGGAAAACTACTCATGTACCAATACACTTGCCCAACGTTTCCTGGAATTTATTAATTCTAATGCCATGGACCAACTCATTCTTACCCCCACTAAGGTAGCAACATCCTTGACATGGTCGTTACTAACATGGGAGACCATTGCTCTACACTAATAGTCAACTCCTCCCTGGTTAGATCTGACCACAAACTAATCACCTTGGAAATCCACATCCCTCCCACCCCACCCCTGAAAAGGTAACCACCATGAAAAACTTCTCCAAAGCTAACTTTGGGCTCCTAAAAACAGAGGTGGCTAACTTCACAGCACCCATGCAAATAGAGAATAGTTGCATGCCCACTGAATCATACACAAATGCACTGTACAAATGTGTACACAAATGCATGGATCTCGCCATACCCAATAGAAGCAAGATGCTCTCCTCCAAAAAAGAGAAGCCAATCTGGTGGTCCCCTGCCATAAACAAACTCTACAACAGAAGGAGGAAACTGACATGGTATAAGGTGAAGTCACAAGAGTGAAAAAACTCTCTTATCAGCCTCAACAAAAAGTTGAGATCCCTCATCAAATCCTCTAAAGCTAGCTATGAAAAAGGAATTGCAGCAGATAGTAAAGACAACCACAAGGCCCTCTATAGTTATGCAAAGAATCTCCACGGAAATACCCAGATTTGCTCTGAGCTATTGCACAATGGTACCTCCCATACTGAGCCAACAGATATTGCAAATATACTGTCCAACAGATTCATTGCCAATGTTGCCCTTCCCCCAAAGAACCAGTCACAATACCAGTAGATTGCCAGGCACCCAGTATTACTGCTGCACAGGTTAAAACAGCAGTGTTCAAGGCCAATAATACAGCTTCTATGGGACCTGACAATTTCCCTGGCTGTGTTCTACATGAACCACAGAGTGAACTGGCACATCACCTGTGTGCCCTGTTCAATCACAGCCTCACCTCAGGCTTTGTCCCTACCAAATAGTGCACTGCTACAGTCATCCCTCTCCACAAAGGAGGAGAGACTACAGACCCTGGGAACTATCGCCCCATTAGCCTGACAAGTCTGATATGCAGAGCTATGGAACACATCATCATGGACCTAATAAACAAGGATATAGGGAATCTCCAAACTCTGGATCCCACACAGTTTGGTTTTGTGAAGGGTAGATCATGCCTGCTTATCTGCCAAATGAGATATGTGGAAACCAATACAGATTTACATACCAGATCGGTTAAGGCCCGGGTTAACAACGACCACCACCAGTACTGTTAGCCAACAGGGTGCTGGCAGAAATTGAGCTACTGTTGGCCAAAGGAGGAGAAGGAGAAGAAGAGGGGGAAGGCATGCCCGAAGGCAGGAAGAGATGAGAGAGGTTAGGAGTGTGGTAGTGAGGGTAGGAACTTTGAATCTTGGCAGCATGATTGGTATAGGGAGAGAGCTAGCTGATATGATGGACAGAAGGAAGGTTGATATATTTTGTGTACAAGAGACCAGGTGGAAGGGAAGTAAGGCCAGGTGTATTGGAGGTGGATTCAAATTTTTCTATCATGGTGTGGATGGGAGGAGAAATGGGGTAGGGGTTATCCTGAAGGAATGGTATACCAAGAATGTTTTGGAGGTAAAAAGAGTGTCGGATAGAGTGATGTTTTTGAAGCTGGAAATTGATGGTGTAATGATGAATGTAGTTAGTGCATATGCTCTGCAAGTTGGGTGTGTGATGGATGAGAAAGAAAATGTTGGCGTGAGTTGGATGAAGTGGTGATGACTGTACCCAAGGGTGAGAGAGTGGTGATTGGAGCAGATTTCAATGGGCATGTTTGTGAAGGGAACAGAGGGGATGAGGAAGTGATGGGTAGGTATGGTGTTAAGGAAAGGAATGCAGGTCAGATGGTAGTAGATTTTGCAAAAAGGATGGAAGTGACTGTGGTGAATATGTATTTTAATAAGAGGGAGGAGCAAAGGGTGACATACAAGAGTGGAGGGAGATGCTCACAGGTGGATTATATCCTATGCAGGAGGGCCAGTTTGAAGGAGACTGGAGACTGTAAAGTGGTGACAGGGGAAAGTGTTGTTAGGCAGCATAGAATGGTGGTCTGTAGAATGACATTGGTGATTAAGAAGAGGAGGAGGAGTGTGAGGGCAGCACCAAGGATCAAATGGTGGAAATTGAAAAAGGGCGATTGTGAGGTGGAGTTCAGGGAAGAGTTAAGGCAGGCAGTGGCTGGCAGTGAAGTGTTATGGAATATCTGAGTAACTACAGCAGAGCTAGTAAGAGAGACTGCTAGAAAGGTGCTTGGTGTGACATCTGGACAGAGGAAGGAGGACAAGGAGACCTGGTGGTGGAATGAGAAAGTACAGGAGAGTATATGGAGAAATAGGTTGGCGAAGAAGAAGTGGGATTGTCAAAGAGATGAAGAAAGTAGACAGGAGTATAAGGAGATGAGGTGCATGGTAAAGAGAGAGGTGGCAAAGGCTAAGGATAAGGCGTATAGAGAATTGTATGAAAGGTTGGACATGAAGGAGGGAGAAAAGGACCTGTACCGACTGGCTAGACAGAGGGACCGAGCTAGGAAAGATGTGCAGCAGGTAAGGGTGATAAAGGATAATAAGGGAAACATACTCACTAGCGAGGAGAATGTGTTGAACAGATGGAAGGAGTACTTTGAGGGGCTGATGAATGAAAAGAATGAGAGGGAGAGAAGGCTGGATGATGTGGGGATAGTGAATCATGAAGTGCAATGGATTAGCAAGGCAGAAGTAAGGATAGCTATGAAGAGGATGAAGAATGGAAAGGCTGTTGGTCCAAATGACATACCTGTGGAAGCTTGGAGGTGTTTAGGAGAAATGACAGCGGAATTTTTAACCAGATTGTTTAATGAAATCTTGGAAAGTGAGAGGATGCCTGAGGAGTGGAGAAAACGTTTTTTGGTACCGATTTTTAAGAATAAGGGTGATGTGCAGAGCTGTAGTAACTACAGAGGGATAAAACTGATCAGTCACAGCATGAAATTATGGGAAAGAGTAGTGGAAGCTAGGTTAAGAAGGGACGTGATGATTAGTGAACAGCAGTATGGTTTCATGCCAGGAAAGAGCACTACAGATGCGATGTTTGCTCTGAGAGTGTTGATGGAAAAGTACAGAGAAGGTCAGAAGGAGTCGCATTGTGTCTTTGTGGACTTAGAGAAAGCATATGACAGGGTGCCTAGAGAGGAATTGTGGTATTGTATGAGGAAGTTGGGAGTGGCAGAGAAGTATGTAAGAGTGGTACAGGATATGTACAAGGGTAGTGTGACAGCAGCGAGATCTGCAGTGGGAGTGACAGATGCATTTAAGGTGGAGGTGGGATTACATCAAGGATCAGCTCTGAGCCCTTTCTTATTTGCACTGGTGATGGACAGGTTGACAGATGAGATCAGACAGGAGTCCCTGTGGACTACGATATTTGCAGATGACATTGTGATATGTAGTGAAAGTAGGGAACGGGTTGAGGAGACCCTGGAGAGGTGGAGATATGCTCTAGAGAGGAGAGGAATGAAGGTCAGCTGGACTAAGTCAGAATATATGTGTGTGAATGAAAGGGAGGATAGAGGAATGGTGAGGATGCAGGGAGTTGAGTTGGCGAAGGTGGATGAGTTTAAATACTTGGGATCAACAGTTCAGAGTAATGGTGAGTGTGGAAGAGAAGTGAAGAAGAGAGTACAGGCAGGGTGGAGTGGGTGGAGAAGAGTGTCAGGAGTGATTTGTGACAGACGAGTACCAGTAAGAGTGAAAGGGAAGGTCTACAAAAGGGTAGTGAGACCAGCTATGTTATATGGGTTAGAGACAGTGGCATTGACAAAAAGGCAGGAGTCAGAGCTGGATGTGGCAGAGTTGAAGATGTTAAGATGTGCACTGGGTGTGACGAGGGTAGACAGGATTAGGAATAAGTATATTAGAGGGTCAGCCTGGGTTGAACAGTTTGGAGACAAAGCCAGAGAGGCGAGATTGCGTTGGTTTGGATATGTGCTGGGTATATTGGGAAAAGGATTTTAAGGATGAAGCTGCCAGGTAAGAGTAAAAGAGGAAGGCCTAAAATAAGGTTTATGGATGTGGTTAGAGAGGACATGCAGGTGGTTGGTGTGACAGAGCAAGATGCAGAGGACAGGAAGAAATGGAAACAGGTGATCCGCTGTGGTGACCCTTAACCGGGAAAAGCTGAAAGAAGAAGAAGAAGAAGATTGTGCCTGCTCAACTTGGTCAACTTCTTTGAGTCAGTCACCAGAGCTGTGGATGAAGGCAAGGTAGTTCATACAGCCTACCTTGATCTGGCCAAGGCCTTTGATACCATTCCCCACTCAGGAATCATACAAAAATGCACTAAGCTAGGCATTAACCTCTATATCACTAGGTGGGTTGCAAACTGCCTCACAGATAGAACCCACAGTGTCCTGACTCCAAGTGAGACTGCCGACCAGTCATGAGTGGAGTCCCACAGGGTTCAGTCCTGGGTCCACTCCTGTTTGTTATCTACTTCTCTGAAGTTCAGGCCAACATGAAGGGACTCTGGCTGACAAAGTTTGCAGATGATTGCAAGTTGGGAGCTATTATTAACTCCCCAAGTGATGATGACATCCTACAGAAAGGCTTCACTGAGACCAATGACTGGTGTCAGAACCATGGCCTTAAGCTCAATGCCAAAAAATGTGTTGTCATCCCCTTTGGGAAAAACCTGGTTCCCATGGATTCCCACATTGATGATAGTCCACTGAACACAGAAGGCATTATAAAAGATCTGGGAACACAGGTTGTCTTCTCACACATTATTCTGTATTCTCTTCAGTTGAACCCTTAGTGATAACCACGCTCATCCTTCCAACAACACAGTGAAAAACTGATCTTCCACCAGTAGAAGCTTAGCTCACAGCAGGTACTGTCATTAGAATATAATGCAAATCACATCTACTTTGATAGGAAGATTGACATTTTGATTTTTTGTAGTCCAGACAAGAATACTATTGCCTAATAATATAAAACATTATATGGCTTTCTGCCAAATTAAGGGCAAATCTCTCTTACTGTACTCACATTCCTTTTCTCCTTTAGCTGCTAAACACACCCCAAAGATATCATTCTATAACCTTAGGACCCTTCATCACAGCAAACCTCTGCATGAAGCTCCAGTAGCCAAACCTCATTGTACTAAACACTACTCTCTACTCCTAGTCCAAAGCTATAAGAATCTCTACTTTTCCAACTCAAATAAACTACCTTTTAGCCATCATTACAAAATTAGTTGAAAACTTACATTTTAAATCATTATCAATGCAAATGCTGTCATTTGAGACATGTAAGATAATACCTTCATTTACCTTTGTTCTTGTCATATTTTCACATATAATGTACAGTTTCAACTATTTCCTGCACTAACCTCCAGCCTCTAGCTCAACTACAACATCCAACCTCCTCAGTTTTTCTCCCTTATATATATAAATGTTATTTTCAATTCTTTCTTTTAGTTTTTTTACACAGTACTGTATCCGTACATAATGTGTGCATGTACTAGTACTGTATCAATACATAATGTGTACATGTACTGGTGCTGTATCAGCACATAATGGGTACATGCACTGGTACTGTATCAGCACATAATGTGTACATACTGGTACTGTATCAGCACATAATGTGAACATGTACTGGTACTGTATCAGGGCATAATGTGTACATGTACTGGTACTGTATCAGTACATAATGTGTACAAGTACTGGTACTGTATCAGTACATAATGTGTACATGCACTGGTACTGTATCAACACATTATGTGTACATGTACTGGTACTGTATCAGCACATAATTTGTACATGTGCTGGTACTTTATCAGAAGAAAATGTGTACATTTACTGGACCTCTATCAGTACATAATGTGTACATGTACTGGTACTCAATCAGTACATAATGTGCATATGTACTGATACTGTATTAGTACATAATGTGTACATGTACTGGTACTATATCAGTACATAATATGCACATGTACTAGTACTGTATCAGTACATACTGTGTACATGTACTGGTACTGTATCAGTACATAATGTGTACATGTACTGGTACTGTATCAGCACATAATGTGTACATGTACATGTACTGGTACTGTATCAACATATAATTTGTACATGTACTGGTACTGTATCAGCACAAAACGTGTACATGCACTGGTCCCCTATCAGCACTTAATGTGTACATGTACTGGTACCCTATCAGTACATAATGTGTACATGTACATGTACTGACCCTTCTCGTCATTCTACCCAGTACAGGGAGAACATTTGAGAAGGCCAGTCAGCTTAGTTTCTGCTACTCCTTTCTCTCTTTCCACTAAAAAAAAAAAAAAAAAACTTTTTCTAAGCTTGTTTCCTGCCTTTGCTGTGGGTAGTCTAACCTGGATATATATTTGCTGTGTCCAGGACTATTTGTAGGCTTCTAGACCCCAAGCCTTTCTGTGTTGGAGGGAAGCCTTCTAGCTTAATTTTGTTTCTTAGAACTAGCCAGTTTTTTTGTTTCAGCACTTGTTCACTTAAGCACTAAATAAGCTACAAATTACTACAGCACTCAACTTTCCTCACTGTCTAGTGGAAAACAGTTTCTAGTACTTAACAAATAAGCACCTATCCAGGCATGTCTAAGGGTCAGCCCCCGGTGTTTTCTCCTGCCTACCTGATGAATCTGGGCATCTTGGGGCAATGCAGTAATTGCCTCGTGCAGAGACAACCCTCTCCTCCTACCACCCAACACTACAACCTGTGAGAGATGCACTTATATAGCCAAACTGGAAGCAAAGCTCTATTCACCCAAGACTGGACTAGACAGTCAAGAGGAGAAGGTAAACACTTGCACCACACCACACTCAGCACATAGTCCCTCTAAACCTACACTACCAAAACACACACATAGAAACACAAAACACACACCTACATTCGCGGAGGCTCTCAGTAAAAACCTGCCCAAGCAACAGGGACCTCCAAAGCAGAAACACAAGCAACCTCCACCCCCCCCAACACAACCCAAATGACACATAGCCCAAAAACTCAGTGTGACACTCAACCACAGCCCATAAGGCATAACAACGTACCCAACACTCTAGTCATAGGTGACTCTATAGTCAGGCACACTGATGTTCCACTCACCAGGCTAAACAAGGAGAAAGTTACTGTCAGCTGCCTGTCGGGTGCCAGGTTCCGCCACATAATGCATGCACTCAGGACACTCCACAACAAGTACAAATATGACTCTGTCATTGTCCATGTTGGTGTGAATGACCTGAGACATACCTCCTTGGACTACATGAAAAGGGACATGGAGGAGCTGTCCGATCTTGTAGCCCAGGCAGGTATGACCCTAGCCTTGAGTAGCATCCTGCCATCACCCAGAATGATACCACAGTACAAGGACAAAATGATTGACTTCAACAATTGGCTAAGCTTCTGGTGTCATTCTAAGGGGATCCAGTAACTGTCTGCCTGGGATGACATGATCAACAAGCCACGATGCTTTGCCAGAGATGGCCTGCACCTGTCGCTCCTGAGATTCCAGATACTGGCTAAGGCTCTAGCCACCCCTATAGTGCCTTTTTTAGGCAAGATTCAAATGACAAATTCACCACCCTAACAGGTACAGGCAAGAAGAATCTGAGGGTATTGCTACTCAATGCTAGAAGTCTAAACCTCAAAATGCACTCTCTCGAGGCACTCCTTAAAATGGAGAACATCGACATCTGTGCAGTGACAGAGACCTGGCTCAAGGCTCCAGAGAGTACCCCTGCATTACCAGGCTATAATTTATACCACACCTTTCGGCCACCTAACATGGACCGAAACACTAAAGCGGAGTGTCCATATTCATTAAGGATATCCACACCTCCAAGCTAGTTGCTCAGCATAATGCATCCGAGATTATCCAAGTGCAACTAACTCTGGGCAAGACCGCAATCCAAATTGTAGCTTGCTACAGATCCCCCACCATGTCCCAGGATTCCCACTCCTCATGTCTTAATACACTGGAAAATATTAGGGTACAACCTAACACCCTAATAATGGGCGATTTCAACTACCCCACCATTAACTGGGAAAACTACTCATGTACCAACTCTTGTGCTCAACGTTTTCTGGAATTCATAAATTCCAATGTCATGGATCAACTTATCCACACCCCTACCAGGGGGAGCAATATCCTAGACCTGGTTATTATCAACATGGGGACCGGTGCTCCACACCAGAGGTCAATTCCTCGTTGGTCAGATACGACCATAAGCTAATCACCCTAGACATCCACATCCCTCCTCCACCCCCCATTAGGGAAACCACAGTAAAAAATTTCTCCAAAGCCAACTTCACACTTCTTAAGACAGAAGTGGCAAACTTCATGACACCCATGCTGACAGACAATAGAGGTATGACCACTGAATCCTACACAAATGCACTTTATAAGCACTTACATGAGTGCATGGATCGTGCAATCCCTAACAGAACCAAGATGCTATCCTCCAAAAAAGGAAGCCAATCTGGTGGTCCAATGCCATAAACAAACTCTACAGCAGAAGAAAGAAACTGTTGCAAAAAAGAGTAAAATCCCATGATTGGAGAAACTCCCTGGTCAGCTTCAGTAAGAAGCTGAGATCCCTCATAAAATCCTCCAAAGCTAGTTATGAAAACAAAATTGCCACTGACTCTAAATATAACCACAAAGCATTCTATAGCTATGTCAAGAATCTCAATGGCAACACTCAGATCTGCTCTGAGTTACAGCACAATGGCACTAAATATACAGAACCAACGGATATTGTCAACATCCTGGCAGATAGGTTCAGTGCTAACTTTACCCCTCTGTCATCCCCTAAAGGGCCCATCTCTATACCAAAAGAATGCAAAGTTCCTGTAATCATGGCTGCACAGGTAAAAAACACACTATCCAAAGCCAAGAACACAGCATCCATGGGACCTGATGACATCCCAGGCTGTGTTCTACATGAACTACAGAATGAACTGGCACCCCACCTAAGTACCATGTTCAATCATAGCCTCACCTCAGGCTATGTGCCCACTGAATGGCGCACAGCAACAGTTATCCCACTCCACAAAGGGGGAGCCACCACAGACCCCAGAAACTACTGTCCCATTAGCCTAACGAGCCTGGTCTGCAAGGCTATGGAGCGTATCATCATGGAACTTATAAACAATGACACTGGTAATCTCCAAACTCAGGACCCCACCCAGTTCGGGTTTGTAAAAGGCAGATCATGTCTCCTAAACCTGATAGACTTCTTTGAAGCAGTCACAAAAGCTGTAGATGAGGGTATGGTGGTTCACACAGCCTATCTAGATCTCACCAAGGCTTTTGACACCATCCCCCACTCTGGAATTATAGATAAACTCACTAAACTAGGTATAAATCCCTATGTCACAAGATGGGTTGCCAACTGGCTCACTGACAGAACCCACACTGTGAAAGTAGCAGACTCCAAATCCAGCTTCAGACCAGTGACAAGTGGAGTATCACAGGGTTCAGTCCTGGGTCCTCTCCTGTTTGGTATCTACTTCTCTGAAGTAAGGCCAACACAGAAGGTCTTTGGCTAATGAAGTTCACAGATGACTGCAAACTAGGAGCCATAATCAAAACTCCAAAAGATGTGGACATCCTACAAAAGGGCCTTGCTGAGACAGATGCCTGGTGTCAAAGCCATGGCCTTAAGCTCAATGCCAAAAAGTGCATTGTCATTCCTTTTGGTAAAAACTCAGTACCCATGAATTACCACATAGGTGGTAGTCTACTTAACACTGAAAGTGTGATAAGAGACCTTGGGACACAGGTGGACAATAGTCTCTCCTTTGATAATCACATCACCACAGTAGTCAGGAAATCCTTCTATGTGGCACACCTCATCACAAAAGGTTTCTCATCCAGGAAAAAAGAGGTCATTGATCCCCTCTACTCATCACTCATTAGACCCATTATAGAGAACAATGCCCTTTTTGGTATGTACCTCACAAGACATCTACAACAACTGGAAAGGCCACAGAAATACCTCACAAAGAGGATTACCAGCCTCAAAGAGATGCCCTATGCAGACCGTCTCAAAAAACTGCAGCTTTACTCCGTTGCATATCGCCTACTCAGAGGCAATCTCTGCCTAACACACAAAGCTATGTCAAACCCAAAGCTTTTAGACATGCTGCACTTAAAGAAATCCCAATCCCTGTGAGCTACACGCTCTAGGGACCTAAACCTCATCACCACAATAAACATACCATGCTGGAGGGATAGATTCCTGTCCCAGAGACTTCCCATACTCTGGAACAAACTACCTATCTATATCAAACAAAGCTCCTCATTAGCGCTCTTCAAGAAAAATCTTGATGATTGGATGGGAAATAGGAAATTCACCCCTGGGATCACTTCTGTGGCTCTGCTCGACAGTGGCACAGGAAAATAATTTTCTTGGGTGGCGAAAGCCAGGGTACCTTTGGCTAGGCTTATATAGGCCCTAGGGCCAATAGCCTAGTACCTACCTATGCACCTATGAACCTATAATGTGTGCATGTACTGGTACTGTATCAGCACATAATTTGTACATGTACTAGTACTGTATCAGCACATAATGTGTTCATGTACTGGTCCTCTACAGTACATAATGTGTGCATGTGCTGGTACTCTATCAGCACATAATGTGTTCATGTACTAGTACTGTATCAGTACATACTGTGTATATGTACTAGTATCAGTACATATTGTATACATGGACTGGTACTGTATCAGAACATAATGTGTACATGTACTGGTCCTCTATCAGTACATAATGTGTACATGTGCTGGTACTCTATCAGTACATAATGTGTACATGTACTGGTACTGTATCAGTTCATAATGTGTACATGTACTGGTCCTCTATCAGTACATAATGTATACATGTGATAGTACTCTATCAGTACATAATGTGTACTTGTACTGCTACTGTATCAGCACATAATGTGTTCATGTAGTAGTACTGTATCAATACATAATGTGTATATGTGCTAGTATCAGTACATATTGTATACATGTACTGGTACTGTATCAGCACATAATGTATACATGTACTGGTACTGTATCATTACATACTCTGTACATGTACTGGTACAGTATCAGCACATAATGTGTACATGTACTGGTACTGTATCAGCACATATTTTGTACATGTACTGGTACTGTATCAGCACATAATGTGTACATGTACTGGTCCTCTATCAGTACATAATGTGTACATGTGCTGGTACCCTATCAGTACATAATGTGTTCATGTACTGGTACTCTATCACTACATAATTTGTACATGTACTGGTCCTCTATCAGCACAAAATGTGTCCATGTACTAATACTGTATCAGCACATAATGTGTTCATGTACTGGTCCTCTTGCAGTACATAATGTGTGCATGTGCTGGTACTCTATCAGCACATAATGTGTTCATGTACTAGTACTGTATCAGTACATACTGTGTATATGTACTAGTATCAGTACATATTGTATACATGTACTGGTACTGTATCAGAATATAATGTGTACATGTACTGGTCCTCTATCAGTACATAATGTGTACATGTGCTGGTACTCTATCAGTACATAATGTGTACATGTACTGGTACTGTATCAGTTCATAATGTGTACATGTACTGGTCCTCTATCAGATACTACTCAGACAAGCTCCTCGTGGTCCTGCAGAGTGGTCCTAGCTACAGAGAACTCAGAAAAGCGACTACTTTCTGGATTTAAGTATCTTTGCTGTTTTTTTACTTGGAATAGCTTCTGTAGCTTACCCTGAACAAGCTTAAACTGTTTTTTAGCTGTTCGCTGCATTATTTTAAAATCTGCACTTAAAGTTACTTTTTAGTCGAATTTGATCGAATGTTTGTTTGTTTGTTTGTTTAATTTAACTGTTGAGGCTGCCCACTAAAGTGTGCTAGCCTGTGTAAGTGATTTATCACTGTTTCTGCATTTTCTGTGTGTTTCTATAAAAAAAACAAAAAAAAATAATCCTTGTTTTCGCGCCTCTCCTCGACTAGTTTAGACCAGTTTACAGGCATTGCTGTATTCTGGGCTGTGGTGTAGTTCCTGTGTTGTCCATTACCTTACTTGGATAGAAGGAAGTTTCTTTGCTCACCAGTGGGAGTGGGGAGCCTTGAGCAGCCTACCTGTCCCTGTAGGAAATGACCTCAGCACAAGAGCTGTAGTAATTGGTTGTTTTGGACCATTTCTAGCTCTTTTGTAGTTCCCTGTTTAAAATCCACCTCTAGGCATTTTTTTCTGGCTATACTACTCAGACAAGCTCCTCGTGGTCCTGCAGAGTGGTCCTAGCTACAGAGAACTCAGAAAAGCGACTACTTTCTGGATTTAAGTATCTTTGCTGTTTTTTTACTTGGAATAGCTTCTGTAGCTTACCCTGAACAAGCTTAAACTGTTTTTTTAGCTGTTTGCTGCATTATTTTAAAATCTGCACTTAAAGTTACTTTTTAGTCGAATTTGATCGAAAGTTTGTTTGTTTAATTTAACTGTTGAGGCTGCCCACTAAAGTGTGCTAGCCTGTGTAACTGATTTATCACTGTTTCTGCATTTTCTGTGTGTTTCTATAAAAAAAAAAAATAAATAAATAAATAAAAATCCTTGTTTTCCCGCCTCTTCTCGACTAGTTTAGACCAGTTTACAGGCATTGCTGTATTCAGGGCTGTGGTGTAGTTCCTGTGTTGTCCATTACCTTACTTGGATAGAGGGAAGTTTCTTTGCTCACCAGTGGGAGTGGGGAGCCTTGAGCAGCCTACCTGTCCCTGTAGGAAGTGACCTCAGCACAAGAGCTGTAGTAATTGGTTGTTTTGGACCATTTCTAGCTCTTTTGTAGTTCCTTGTTTAAAATCCGCCTCTGGGCATTTTTTTCTGGCTATACTACTCAGACAAGCTCCTCGTGGTCCTGCAGAGTGGTCCTAGCTGCAGAGAACTCAGAAAAGCGACTACTTTCTGGATTTAAGTACCTTTGCTGTTTTTTTTACTTGGAATAGCTTCTGTAGCTTACCCTGAACAAGCTTAAACTGTTTTTTAGCTGTTTGCTGCATTATTTTAAAATCTGCACTTAAAGTTACTTTTTAGTTGAATTTGATCGAAAGTTTGTTTGTTTGTTTGTTTAATTTAATTGTTGAGGCTGCCCACTAAAGTGTGCTAGCCTGTGTAACTGATTTATCACTGTTTCTGCATTTTCTGTGTGTTTCTATAAAAAAAAAAACAAAAAAAAAATCCTTGTTTTCCCGCCCCTCCTCGACTAGTTTAGACCAGTTTACAGGCATTGCTGTATTCTGGGCTGTGGTGTAGTTCCTGTGTTGTCCATTACCTTACTTGGATAGAAGGAAGTTTCTTTGCTCACCAGTGGGAGTGGGGAGCCTTGAGCAGCCTACCTGTTCCTGTAGGAAGTGACCTCAGCACAAGAGCTGTAGTAATTGGTTGTTTTGGACCATTTCTAGCTCTTTTGTAGTTCCCTGTTTAAAATCTGCCTCTGGGCGTTTTTTTCTGGCTATACTACTCAGACAAGCTCCTCGTGGTCCTGCAGAGTGGTCCTAACTACAGAGAACTCAGAAAAGCGACTACTTTCTGGAGTTAAGTATCTTTGCTGTTTTTTTACTTGGAATAGCTTCTGTAGCTTACCCTGAACAAGCTTAAACTTTTTTTTAGCTGTTTGCTGCATTATTTTAAAATCTGCACTTAAAGTTACTTTTTAGTCGAATTTGATCGAAAGTTTGTTTGTTTGTTTGTTTAATTTAACTGTTGAGGCTGCCCACTAAAGTGTGCTAGCCTGTGTAACTGATTTATCACTGTTTCTGCATTTTCTGTGTGTTTCTATCAAAAAAACAAAAAAAATAATCCTTGTTTTCCGCCTCTCCTCGACTAGTTTAGACCAGTTTACAGGCATTGCTGTATTCTGGGCTGTGGTGTAGTTCCTGTGTTGTCCATTACCTTACTTGGATAGAGGGAAGTTTCTTTGCTCACCAGTGGGAGTGGGGGGCCTTGAGCAGCCTACCTGCCCCTGTAGGAAGTGACCTCAGCACAAGAGCTGTAGTAATTGGTTGTTTTGGACCATTTCTAGCTCCTTTGTAGTTCCCTGTTTAAAATCCGCCTCTGGGTGTTTTTTTCTGGCTATACTACTCAGAAAAGCAACTCGTGGTCCCGCAGAGTGGTCCTAGCTACAGAAAACTCAGAAAAGCGACTACTTTTTGGATTTAAGTATCTTTGCTGTTTTTTTACTTGGAATAGCTTCTGTAGCTTACCCTGAACAAGCTTAAACTGTTTTTTAGCTGTTTGCTGCATTATTTTAAAATCTGCACTTAAAGTTACTTTTTAGTCGAATTTGATCGAAAGTTTGTTTGTTTGTTTGTTTAATTTAACTGTTGAGGCTGCCCACTAAAGTGTGCTAGCCTGTGTAACTGATTTATCACTGTTTCTGCATTTTCTGTGTGTTTCTATCAAAAAAACAAAAAATCCTTGTTTTCCTGCCTCTCCTCGACTAGTTTAGACCAGTTTACAGGCATTGCTGTATTCTGGGCTGTGGTGTAGTTCCTGTGTCTTCCATTACTTTACTTGGATAGAAGGAAGTTTCTTTGCTCACCAGTGGGAGTGGGGAGCCTTGAGCAGCCTACCTGTCCCTGTAGGAAGTGACCTCAGCACAAGAGCTGTAGTAATTGGTTGTTTTGGACCATTTCTAGCTCTTTTGTAGTTCCCTGTTTAAAATCCGCCTCTGGGCGTTTCTTTCTGGCTATACTACTCAGACAAGCTCCTCGTGGTCCTGCAGAGTGGTCCTAGCTACAGAGAACTCAGAAAAGTGACTACTTTCTGGATGTAAGTATCTTTGCTGTTTATTTACTTGGAATAGCTTCTGTAGCTTACCTTGAACAAGCTTAAACTGTTTTTTAGCTGTTTGCTGCATTATTTTAAAATCTGCACTTAAAGTTACTTTTTAGTCGAATTTGATCAAAAGTTTGTTTGTTTGTTTGTTTAATTTAACTGTTGAGGCTGCCCACTAAAGTGTGCTAGCCTGTGTAACTGATTTATCACTGTTTCTGCATTTTCTGTGATTTTCTATAAAAAAAAACAAAAAAACAAAAAAAAATCCTTGTTTTCCCGCCTCTCCTCGACTAGTTTAGACCATTTTACAGGCATTGCTGTATTCTGGGCTGTAGTGTAGTTCCTGTGTTGTCCATTACCTTACTTGGATAGAGGGAAGTTTTTTTTGCTCACCAGTGGGAGTGGGGAGCCTTGAGCAGCCTACCTGTCCCTGTAGGAAGTGACCTCAGCACAAGAGCTGTAGTAATTGGTTGTTTTGGACCATTTCTAGCTCTTTTGTAGTTCCCTGTTTAAAATCCCGGCGTTTCTTGTGACACAGGAGTAATGTATAAGCATGGCCTTGGTTCTAAACAAGGTTAAACTTCTTCTGCCTCATGATCTGCTCTTCAAATTTTTCCCTTAAAGGGCTCTACTCTTAGTATAATCAGACTACTCGCTATATTATAAGCCTAGCACTTGCTCTCAAAACTTCTCTACTAAGTAAGCACTCTTGTACTAAGTAATCCCTACATCCACCTACCACCCCTGTGAATATCCACTTCCCTTAAAGGCACAGCACTCTCTTATACTGTTCTAGCATGTTGAGTGGTAGATTACTGGCGTCTTCTCCAGTTCAGCTGGTTAATCTGGGAATCTTGAGACAATGCTACAATTGTCTCATGTACACAGACAACCCTCTCCTCCTCCCAACAAACACAAATACATGTGAGAGATGCAACTATATAGCCAAACTGGAGGCTGAACTCTCTCAACTCAGGGCTGGCATGACCAGACAGGAGGAGATGGTAACCACACATACAACAAACCCAGTCCCACATAGACCTACCACAACTGCAAACCAAACACATAAAAACACAAAGACATACTCGGAGGCTCTAATAAAAAACTTACCAAAACAACAGAGGCTCCCAAAGCAGACATCCAACAATCCACCACCTCAAAACAAAACACATGCAACACATATTTCAATAAATCAGTGTGTCAACCAATCACAGCCCTTAAGGCCAAACACCATGCCTGATACACTAGTAATAGGTGACTCTATAGTCAGACACACTGATGTCCCGCTTACCAGGCTGAACAAGGAGAGGGTGACTGTGAGATGCCTATCGGGAGCTAGGATCCACCACATAACACACGCACTCAGGTCACTCCAAAGCAAATACAAATATGACTCCATCATTGTCCATGCTGGCGTGAATGACCTGAGACGTACCTCCCTGGACTACATGAAAAGAGACATAGAGGAGCTCTCTGATTATGTAGCCCAGGCTGGTATGACCCTGACCCTGAGCAGCATCTTGCCCTCACCAAGAATGATGCCACAATACAAAGACAAGATGATCAGCTTTTTAATTTTTAAATTTTGGGGGGCCCCGGATCAATGGTTTCCCGGGTATTGGCTAAGGCTCAATCTTTGTGCATGTACTGGTGCTGTATCAGCTAATATAATGGGTACATGCACTGGTACTGTATCAGCACATAATGTGTACATACTGGTACTGTATCAGCACATAATGTGAACATGTACTGGTACTGTATCAGGGCATAATGTGTACATGTACTGGTACTGTATCAGTACATAATGTGTACAAGTACTGGTACTGTATCAGTACATAATGTGTACATGCACTGGTACTGTATCAACACATTATGTGTACATGTACTGGTACTGTATCAGCACATAATTTGTACATGTGCTGGTACTTTATCAGCAGAAAATGTGTACATTTACTGGACCTCTATCAGTACATAATGTGTACATGTACTGGTACTCAATCAGTACATAATGTGCATATGTACTGATACTGTATTAGTACATAATGTGTACATGTACTGGTACTATATCAGTACATAATATGCACATGTACTAGTACTGTATCAGTACATACTGTGTACATGTACTGGTACTGTATCAGCACATTCTGTGTACATGTACTGGTACTGTATCAGTACATAATGTGTACATGTACTGGTACTGTATCAGCACATAATGTGTACATGTACTGGTACTGTATCAGCACATAATTTGTACATGTACTGGTACTGTATCAGCACAAAACGTGTACATGCACTGGTCCCCTATCAGCACTTAATGTGTACATGTACTGGTACCCTATAAGTACATAATGTGTACATGTACATGTACTGACCCTCCTCGTCATTCTACCCAGTAGAGGGAGAACATTTGAGAAGGCCAGTCAGCTTAGTTTCTGCTACTCCTTTCTCTCTTTCCACTAAAAAAAAAAAAAAAAAAAAAAAAAAAAAACTTTTTCTAAGCTTGTTTCCTGCCTTTGCTGTGGGTAGTCTAAACTGGATATATATTTGCTGTGTCCAGGACTATTTGTAGGCTTCTAGTCCCCTAAGCCTTTCTGTGTTGGAGGGAAGCCTTCTAGCTTAATTTTGTTTCTTAGAACTAGCCAGTTTTTTTGTTTCAGCACTTGTTCAGAACTTATTGAAAGCACTAAATAAGCTACAAATTACTACAGCACTCAACTTTCCTCACTGTCTAGCGGAAAACAGTTTCTAGTACTTAACAAATAAGCACCTATCCAGGCATGTCTAAGGGTCAGCCCCCGGTGTTTTCTCCTGCCTACCTGATGAATCTGGGCATCTTGGGGCAATGCAGTAATTGCCTCATGTGCAGAGACAACCCCTCTCCTTCTACCACCCAACACTACAACCTGTGAGAGATGCACTTATATAGCCAAACTGGAAGCAAAGCTCTATTCACCCAAGACTGGACTAGACAGTCAAGAGGAGAAGGTAAACACTTGCACCACACCACACTCAGCACATAGTCCCTCTAAACCTACACTACCAAAACACACACATAGAAACACAAAACACACACCTACATTCGCGAAGGCTCTCAGTAAAAACCTGCCCAAGCAACAGGGACCTCCAAAGCAGAAACACAAGCAACCTCCACCCCCCAACACAACCCAAATGACACATAGCCCACAAACTCAGTGTGCCACTCAACCACAGCCCATAAGGCATAACAACGTACCCAACACTCTAGTCATAGGTGACTCTATAGTCAGGCACACTGATGTTCCACTCACCAGGCTAAACAAGGAGAAAGTTACTGTCAGCTGCCTGTCGGGTGCCAGGTTCCGCCACATAACGCATGCACTCAGGACACTCCACAACAAGTACAAATATGACTCTGTCATTGTCCATGTTGGTGTGAATGACCTGAGACGTACCTCCTTGGACTACATGAAAAGGGACATGGAGGAGCTGTCCGATCTTGTAGCCCAGGCAGGTATGACCCTAGCCTTGAGTAGCATCCTGCCATCACCCAGAATGATACCACAGTACAAGGACAAAATGATTGACTTCAACAATTGGCTAAGCTTCTGGTGTCATTCTAAGGGGATCCAGTATCTGTCTGCCTGGGATGACATGATCAACAAGCCACGATGCTTTGCCAGAGATGGCCTGCACCTGTCGCTCCTGGGATTCCAGATTCTGGCTAAGGCTCTAGCCACCCCTATAGTGCCTTTTTTAGGCAAGATTGAAATGACAAATTCACCACCCTAACAGGTACAGGCAAGAAGAATCTGAGGGTATTGCTACTCAATGCTAGAAGTCTAAACCTCAAAATGCACTCTCTCGAGGCACTCCTTAAAATGGAGAACATCGACATCTGTGCAGTGACAGAGACCTGGTTCAAGGCTCCAGAGAGTACCCCTGCATTACCAGGCTATAATTTATACCACACCTTTCGGCCACCTAATATGGACCGAAACACTAAAGGCGGAGGTATGTCCATATTCATTAAGGATATCCACACCTCCAATCTAGTTGCTCAGCATAATGCATCTGAGATTATCCAAGTGCAACTAACTCTGGGCAAGACCACAATCCAAATTGTAGCTTGCTACAGATCCCCCATCATGTCCCAGGATTCCCACTCCTCATGTCTTAATACACTGGAAAATATTAGGGTAAAACCTAACACCCTAATAATGGGCGATTTCAACTACCCTACCATTAACTGGGAAAACTACTCATGTACCAACTCTTGTGCTCAACGTTTTCTGGAATTCATAAATTCCAATGCCATGGATCAACTTATCCACACCCCCACCAGGGGCAGCAATATCCTAGACCTGGTTATTATCAACATGGGCAACCGGTGCTCCACACCAGAGGTCAATTCCTCGTTGGTCAGATCCGACCATATACTAATCACCCTAGACATCCACATCCCTCCTCCACCCCCCATTAGGGAAACCACAGTAAAAGATTTCTCCAAAGCCAACTTCACACTTCTTAAGACAGAAGTGGCAAACTTCACGACACCCATGCTGACAGACAATAGAGGTATGACCACTGAATCCTACACAAATGCACTTTATAAGCACTTACATGAGTGCATGGATCGTGCAATCCCTAACAGAACCAAGATGCTATCCTCCAAAAAAAGGAAGCCAATCTGGTGGTCCCCTGCCATAAACAAACTCTACAACAGAAGAAAGAAACTGTTGCAAAAAAGAGTAAAATCCCATGATTGGAGAAACTCCCTGGTCAGCTTCAGTAAGAAGCTGAGATCCCTTATAAAATCCTCCAAAGCTAGTTATGAAAACAAAATCAACACTGACTCTAAATATAACCACAAAGCATTCTATAGCTATGTCAAGAATCTCAATGGCAACACTCAGATCTGCTCTGAGTTACAGCACAATGGCACTAAATATACAGAACCAATGGATATTGCCAACATCCTGGCAGATAGGTTCAGTGCTAACTTTACCCCTCTGTCATCCCCTAAAGGGCCCATCTCTATACCAAAAGAATGCAAAGTTCCTGTAATCACGGCTGCACAGGTAAAAGACACACTATCCAAAGCCAAGAACACAGCATCCATGGGACCTGATGACATCCCAGGCTGTGTTCTACATGAACTACAGAACGAACTGGCACCCCACCTAAGTACCATGTTCAATCATAGCCTCACCCCAGGCTATGTGCCCACTGAATGGCGCACAGCAACAGTTATCCCACTCCACAAAGGGAGAGCCACCACAGACCCCAGAAACTACCCCCCCATTAGCCTAACGAGCCTGATCTGCAAGGCTATGGAGCGTATCATCATGGAACTTATAAACAATGACACTGGTAATCTCCAAACTCAGGACCCCACCCAGTTCGGGTTTGTAAAAGGCAGATCATGTCTCCTAAACCTGATAGACTTCTTTGAAGCAGTCAAAAAAGCTGTAGATGAGGGTATGGTGGTTCACACAGCCTATCTAGATCTCACCAAGGCTTTTGACACCATCCCCCACTCTGGAATTATAGATAAACTCACTAAACTAGGTATAAATCCCTATGTCACAAGATGGGTTGCCAACTGGCTCACTGACAGAACCCACACTGTGAAAGTAGCAGACTCCAAATCCAGCTTCAGACCAGTGACAAGTGGAGTATCACAGGGTTCAGTCCTGCGTCCTCTCCTGTTTGGTATCTACTTTTCTGAAGTAAGGCCAACACAGAAGGTCTTTGGCTAATGAAGTTCGCAGATGACTGCAAACTAGGAGCCATAATCAAAACTCCAAAAGATGTGGACATCCTACAAAAGGGCCTTGCTGAGACAGATGCCTGGTGTCAAAGTCATGGCCTTAAGCTCAGTGCCAAAAAGTGCATTGTCATTCCTTTTGGTAAAAACTCAGTACCCATGAACTACCACATAGGTGGTAGTCTACTTAACACTGAAAGTGTGATAAGAGACCTTGGGACACAGGTGGACAATAGTCTCTCCTTTGATAATCACATCACCACAGTAGTCAGGAAATCCTTCTATGTGGCACACCTCATCACAAAAGGTTTCTCATCCAGGAAAAAAAAAGGTCATTGTTCCCCTCTACTCATCACTCATTAGACCCATTATAGAGTACAATGCCCTTTTTGGTATGTACCTCACAAGACATCTACAACAACTGGAAAGGCCACAGAAATACCTCACAAAGAGGATTATCAGCCTCAAAGAGATGCCCTATGCAGACCATCTCAAAAAACTGCAGCTTTACTCCATTGCATATCGCCTACTCAGAGGCAATCTCTGCCTAACACACAAAGCTATGTCAAACCCAAAGCTTTTAGACATGCTCCACTTAAAGAAATCCCAATCCCTATGAGCTACACGCTCTAGGGACCTAAACCTCATCACCACAATAAACATACCATGCTGGAGGGATAGATTCCTATCCCAGAGACTTCCCATACTCTGGAACAAACTACCTATCTATATCAAACAAAGCTCCTCATTAGCGCTCTTCAAGAAAAATCTTGATGATTGGATGGGAGATAGGAAATTCACCCCGGGGATCGCTTCTGTGGCTCTGCTCGACAGTGGCACAGGAAAATAATTTTCTTGGGTGGCGAAAGCCAGGGTACCTTTGGCTAGGCTTATATAGGCCCTAGGGCCAATAGCCTAGTACCTACCTATGCACCTATGAACCTATAATGTGTGCATGTACTGGTACTGTATCAGCACAAAATTTGTACATGTACTAGTACTGTATCAGCACATAATGTGTTCATGTACTGGTCCTCTAGCAGTACATAATGTGTGCATGTGCTGGTACTCTATCAGCACATAATGTGTTCATGTACTAGTACTGTATCAGTACATACTGTGTATATGTACTAGTATCAGTACATATTGTATACATGTACTGGTACTGTATCAGAACATAATGTGTACATGTACTGGTCCTCTATCAGTACATAATGTGTACATGTACTGGTACTGTATCAGTTCATAATGTGTACATGTACTGGTCCTCTATCAGTACATAATGTATACAAGTGATAGTACTCTATCAGTACATAATGTGTACTTGTACTGCTACTGTATCAGCACATAATGTGTTCATGTAGTAGTACTGTATCAATACATAATGTGTATATGTGCTAGTATCAGTACATATTGTGTACATGTACTGGTACTGTATCAGCACATAATGTGTACATGTACTGGTACTGTATCAGCAAATATTTTGTACATGTACTGGTACTGTATCAGCACATAATGTCTACATGTACTGGTCCTCTATCAGTACATCATGTGTACATGTGATAGTACTCTATCAGTACATAATGTGTACTTGTACTGCTACTGTATCAGCACATAATGTATACATGTACTGGTACTGTATCATTACATACTGTGTACATGTACTGGTACAGTATCAGCACATAATGTGTACATGTACTGGTACTGTATCACCAAATATTTTGTACATGTACTGGTACTGTATCAGCACATAATGTGTACATGTACTGGTCCTCTATCAGTACATCATGTGTACATGTGATAGTACTCTATCAGTACATAATGTGTACTTGTACTGCTACTGTATCAGCACATAATGTATACATGTACTGGTACTGTATCATTACATACTGTGTACATGTACTGGTACAGTATCAGCACATAATGTGTACATGTACTGGTACTGTATCAGCAAATATTTTGTACATGTACTGGTACAGTATCAGCACATAATGTGTACATGTACTGGTACTGTATCAGTTCATAATGTGTACATGTACTGGTCCTCTATCAGTACATAATGTATACAAGTGATAGTACTCTATCAGTACATAATGTATACTTGTACTGCTACTATATCAGCACATAATGTGTTCATGTAGTAGTACTGTATCAATACATAATGTGTATATGTGCTAGTATCATTACATACTGTGTACATGTACTGGTACAGTATCAGCACATAATGTGTACATGTACTGGTACTGTATCAGCAAATATTTTGTACATGTACTGGTACTGTATCAGCACATAATGTGTCCATGTACTAATACTGTATCAGCACATAATGTGTTCATGTACTGGTACTCTAGCAGTACATAATGTGTGCATGTGCTGGTACTCTATCAGCACATAATGTGTTCATGTACTAGTACTGTATCAGTACATACTGTGTATATGTACTAGTATCAGTACATATTGTATACATGTACTGGTACTGTATCAGAAAATAATGTGTACATGTACTGGTCCTCTATCAGTACATAATGTGTACATGTGCTGGTACTCTATCAGTACATAATGTGTACATGTACTGGTACTGTATCACTTCATAATGTGTACATGTACATGTACTGGTCCTCTATCAGATACTACTCAGACAAGCTCCTCGTGGTCCTGCAGAGTGGTCCTAGCTACAGAGAACTCAGAAAAGCGACTACTTTCTGGATTTTAGTATCTTTGCTGTTTTTTTACTTGGAATAGCTTCTGTAGCTTACCCTGAACAAGCTTAAACTGTTTTTTTAGCTGTTTGCTGCATTATTTTAAAATCTGCACTTAAAGTTACTTTTTAATCTAATTTGATCGAAAGTTTGTTTGTTTAATTTAACTGTTGAGGCTGCCCACTAAAGTGTGCTAGCCTGTGTAACTGATTTATCACTGTTTCTGCGTTTTCTGTGTTTCTATCAAAAAAACAAAAAAACAAAAAAAATAATCCTTGTTTTCCCGCCTCTCCTCGACTAGTTTAGACCAGTTTACAGGCATTACTGTATTCTGGGCTGTGGTGTAGTTCCTGTGTTGTCCATTACCTTACTTGGATAGAAGGAAGTTTCTTTGCTCACCAGTGGGAGTGGGGAGCCTTGAGCAGCCTACCTGTCCCTGTAGGAAGTGACCTCAGCACAAGAGCTGTAGTAATTGGTTGTTTAGGACCATTTCTAGCTGTTTTGTAGTTCCCTGTTTAAAATCCGCCTCTGGGCATTTTTTTCTGGCTATACTACCCAGACAAGCTCCTCGTGGTCCTACAGAGTGGTCCTAGCTGGAGAGAACTCAGAAAAGTGACTACTTTCTGGATTTAAGTATCTTTGCTGTTTTTTTACTTGGAATAGCTTCTGTAGCTTACCCTGAACAAGCTTAAACTGTTTTTTAGCTGTTTGCTGCATTATTTTAAAATCTGCACTTAAAGTTACTTTTAGTGAAATTTCATGAAGTGTTTGTTTGTTTGTTTGTTTAATTTAACTGTTGAGGCTGCCCACTAAAGTGTGCTAGCCTGTGTAACTGATTTATCACTGTTTCTGCATTTTCTGTGTGTTTCTATAAAAAAAAAAACAAAAAAACAAAAAAAAAATCCTTGTTTTCCCGCCTCTTCTTGACTAGTTTAGACCAGTTTACAGGCATTGCTGTATTCTGGGCTGTGGTGTAGTTCCTGTGTTGTCCATTACCTTACTTGGATAGAGGGAAGTTTCTTTGCTCTCCAGTGGGAGTGCGGAGCCTTGAGCAGCCTACCTGTCCCTGTAGGAAGTGACCTCAGCAAAAGAGCTGTAGTAATTTGTTTTTTTGGACCATTTCTAGCTCTTTTGTAGTTCTTTGTTTAAAATCCGCCTCTGGGCATTTTTTTCTGGCTATACTACACAGACAAGCTCCTCGTGGTCTTGCAGAGTGGTCCTAGCTACAGAGAACTCAGAAAAGTGACCACTTTCTGGATTTAAGTACCTTTGCTGTTTTTGTACTTGGAATAGCTTCTGTAGCTTACCCTGAACAAGCTTAAACTGTTTTTAGCTGTTTGCTGCATTATTTTAAAATCTGCACTTAAAGTTACTTTTTAGTTGAATTTGATCGGAAGTTTGTTTGTTTGTTTGTTTGTTTAATTTAACTGTTGTGGCTGCCCACTAAAGTGTGCTAGCCTGTGTAACTGATTTATCACTGTTTCTGCATTTTCTGTGTGTTTCTATCAAAAAAACAAAAAAACAAAAAATAATCCTTGTTTTCCCGCCTCTCCTCGACTAGTTTAGACCAGTTTACAGGCATTGCTGTATTCTGGGCTGTGGTGTAGTTCCTGTGTTGTCCATTACCTTACTTAGATAGAGGGAAGTTTCTTTGCTCACCAGTGGGAGTGGGGAGCCTTGAGCAGCCTACCTGTCCCTGTAGGAAGTGACCTCAGCACAAGAGCTGTAGTAATTGGTTGTTTTGGACCATTTCTAGCTCTTTTGTAGTTCCCTATTTAAAATCCGCCTCTGGGTGTTTTTTTCTGGCTATACTACTCAGACAAGCTCCTCGTGGTCCTGCAGAGTGGTCCTAGCTACAGAGAACTCAGAAAAGTGACTACTTTCTGGATTTAAGAATCTTTGCTGATTTTTTACTTGGAATAGCTTTTGTAGCTTACCCTGAACAAGCTTAAATTGTTTTTTTAGCTGTTTGCTGCATTATTTTAAAATCTGCACTTAAAGTTACTTTTTAGTCGAATTTGATCGAAAGGTTGTTTGTTTGTTTGTTTAATTTAACTGTTGAGGCTGCCCACTAAAGTGTGCTACCCTGTGTAACTGATTTATCACTGTTTCTGCATTTTCTGTGTATTTCTATAAAAAAACAAAAAAAAAAATCCTTGTTTTCCTGCCTCTCCTCGACTAGTTTAGACCAGTTTACAGGCATTGCTGTACTCTGGGCTGTGGTGTAGTTCCTGTGTCTTCCATTACCTTACTTGGATAGAAGGAAGTTTCTTTGCTCACCAGTGGGAGTGGGGAGCCTTGAGCAGCCTACCTGTCCCTGTAGGAAGTGACCTCAGCACAAGAGCTGTAGTAATTGGTTGTTTTGGACCATTTCTAGCTCTTTTGTAGTTCCCTGTTTAAAATCTGCCTCTGGGCGTTTTTTTCTGGCTATACTACTCAGACAAGCTCCTCGTGGTCCTGCAGAGTGGTCCTAGCTACAGAGAACTCAGAAAAGTGACTACTTTCTGGATTTAAGTATCTTTGCTGTTTATTTACTTGGAATAGCTTCTGTAGCTTACTTTGAACAAGCTTAAACTGTTTTTTTAGCTGTTTGCTGCATTATTTTAAAATCTGTACTTAACGTTACTTTTTAGTCGAATTTGATCGAAAGTTTGTTTGTTTGTTTGTTCAATTTAACTGTTGAGGCTGCCCACTAAAGTGTGCTAGCCTGTGTAACTGATTTATCACTGTTTCTGCATTTTCTGTGTGTTTCTATCAAAAAAAACAAAACAAAAATAAATCCTTGTTTTCCCGCCTCTCCTCCACTAGTTTAGACCAGTTTACAGGCATTGCTGTATTCTGGGCTGTGGTGTTGTTCCTGTGTTGTCCATTACCTTACTTGGATAGAAGGAAGTTTCTTTGCTCACCAGTGGGAGTGGGGAGCCTTGAGCAGCCTACCTGTCCCTGTAGGAAGTGACCTCAGCACAAGAGCTGTAGTAATTGGTTGTTTTGGACCATTTCTAGCTCTTTTGTAGTTCCCTGTTTAAAATCCGCTATGCTGCTTTTGCAGCATAAGCGCAGCGCTGGTTAAACAAGGTTAAACTTCTTCTGGCTCCGCCAAGTCTGCTCTTCAAATTTTCCCTTAAGGAAGCTCTACTCTTAGTATAATCAGACTACTCGCTATATTATAAACCTAGCACTTGCTCTCAAAACTTCTCTACTAAGTAAGCACTCTCGTACTAAGTAATCCCTACATCCACCTACCACCCCTGTGAATATCCACTTCCCTTAAAGGCACAGCACTCCCTTATACTGTTCTAGCATGTCGAGTGGTAGATTACTGGCGTCTTCTCCAGTTCAGCTGGTTAATCTGGGAATCTTGAGACAATGCTACAATTGTCTCATCTACACAGACAACCCTCTCCTCCTCCCAACAAACACAAATACATGTGAGAGATGCAACTATATAGCCAAACTGGAGGCTGAACTCTCTCAACTCAGGGCTGGCATGACCAGATAGGAGGAGATGGTAACCACACACACAACAAACCCAGTCCCACATAGACCTACCACAACTGCAAACCAAACACATAAAAACACAAAGACATACTCGGAGGCTCTAATAAAAAACATACCAAAACAACAGAGGCTCCCAAAACAGACATCCAAAAATCCACCACCTCAAAACAAAACACATGCAACACATACTTAAATAAATCAGTGTGTCAACCAATCACAGCCCTTAAGGCCAAACACCATGCCTGATACACTAGTAATAGGTGATTCTATAGTCAGACACACTGATGTCCTGCTTACTAGGCTGAACAAGGAGAGGGTGACTGTGAGCTGCCTATCGGGAGCTAGGATCCACCACATAACACACGCACTCAGGTCACTCCAAAGCAAATACAAATATGACTCCATCATTGTCCATGCTGGCATGAATGACCTGAGACGTACCTCCCTGGACTACATGAAAAGAGACATAGAGGAGCTCTCTGATTATGTAGCCCAGGCTGGTATGACCCTGACCCTGAGCAGCATCTTGCCCTCACCAAGAATGATGCCACAATACAAAGACAAGATGATCAGCTTTAATAATTGGCTTAAGTGCTGGTGTCATTCTAAGGGGATCCAATGTCTGTCTGCCTGGGATGACATGTTGGACAAGCCACGCTGCTTCACAAGGGATGGCTTACACCTGTCACCACTGGGCTTCCGGATATTGGCTAAGGCTCTTGCCACCCCATAGTGCCTTTTTAGGCAAGGCTCAAAAGACAAACCCACCTCCTTAGAAAACAAAATGGAAAAACTAAGGGTAATGCTGCTCAACTCCAGAAGTCTAAATCTCAAGATGCAGGCACTCGATGCACTCCTCAGTATGCAGAACATCGACGTCTGTGCAGTAACTGAAACCTTGTTCAAGGCTCCTGAGAGCACCCCAGCACTACCAGGCTATACCTCATATCATGCTTTTCGCCCCAAAACCGGGCGAACCACAAGGAGGGGAGTGTCCATATTCATCAAGGACACCCACACCTCCAGGTTAGTAGCAACACATGAAGCATGAGAGACCATACAGGTGCAACTAACCATAGGCAAAACTGCTATACAACTGGTAGCATGTTACAGACCACCCTCCCAATCTCAGGAACCCCACTCAGCCTTCCTGAAGACATTGAAGGATATGAATGTATCACAAAATACCATCATATCGGGAGACTTCAACTACCCAAACATAGATTGGGTACATTATTCTAGCCCTAACACCCTAGCCCAAAGGTTCCTGGAATTCATAAATTCAAATGCACTGGAACAACTAGTCACCTCTCCCACTAGGGAAGATAATATACTAGACCTGATCATCACAAACATGGGGACAAAATGCTCCACACCGGAGGTATACCCCTCACTAGTGAGATCTGACCACAAACTAATCACCCTGGATATACATATCCCACCTCCACCCCCAGCACAAAAGACCACAGTGAAAAACTTCTCAAAAGCAGACTTCACTCTTCTTAAGACTAAGATGGTATCCTTTAAGCCCACTGGGCCAGTGGATACCATATCCCACAATGCCGAATCCTTCACAAATGCTTTCTATGGACATCTCCAAGAATGCATGGATCATGCAATCCCAAATAAATCCAAGTCCCTCTCCAGCAAAGGCAAGCGTCCTGTCTGGTGGACCTCAGCCATTAACAAATTGTATAACAAAAGAAGGAAGCTACTGCACGACAGAGCAAAATCCCATAAAGGGAAGACATCTCTGATCAACATTAGCAGAAAACTACGTTCTCTCATAAAAACATCCAAGGCCAACTTTGAGAGAAAAATTGCTAAGGACACTAAAGATAACCACAAAGCTTTCTTCAGCTATGTTAGAAACCTGGGAAACCCTCAGATATGCTCAGAGTTAGTTCACAACAACAAAAAATACACTGAACCCACAGATATTGCCAACATTCTGGCTGACAGGTTCAGTGCAAATTTCTCCCCTCCCTCACCCCCAAAAGGAGAAATACTTATCCCAGCTGAATGTAATCTCCCTGTCATCTCAGATGTCCAAGTGAGAACCGCCCTCAACCAAGCTAAAAACACAGCATCAATGGGACCTGACAGTATCCCGGGTTGCGTGCTACGTGAACTTCAAGAGGAGCTAAACCCACACATAAAAATGCTATTTAACCTTAGCCTTACTACAGGATATGTACCTGAACACTGGCGTACAGCAACAGTGGTCCCACTCCACAAAGGGGGTACCTCTACAGATCCTGGGAACTACCGCCCCATAAGCTTAACCAGCCTGGTCTGCAAAGCTATGGAAAGAATCATTATGGAACTCATAAACAGAGACATAGGGGACCTACAGACACTTGACCCCACCCAGTTCGGCTTTGTAAAGGGCAGATCCTACCTTTTGAACCTGGTTGACTTTTTTGAAACAGTCAATAGAGCCATTAACGAGGGCAAAGCAGTCCATAGAGCCTACCTGGACTTGGCTAAGGCCTTCGACACAATACCCCACTCAGGCATCATAGATAAGCTCAACAGCTTAAACGTAAACCCTTATGTCACTAGATGGGTTGCAAACTGGCTAAAAGACAGAACCCATAAAGTTAAAATCGCTGGAGCAATGTCAGACTCAAAGCCAGTCACAAGTGGTGTCCCACAGGGATCTGTCCTGGGACCCCTCTTGTTCGGCATTTATTTCTCAGATGTTAAAGCAAACATGGGAGGGTTGTGGCTGACAAAGTTCACAGATGACTGCAAACTAGGTGCCATAGTCGATACACCAGCGGACACATACATCCTACAAAAAGGCCTCACAGAAACAACTGGTGCCGGAGTCACAGCCTTAAACTAAATGCCAAAAAATGTATAGTCATCCCCTTTGGGAAAAACAAAGTACCCACAAATGATCACATAGACAGCAACCCACTGAGTACGGAAAAAGTAATCAGAGACCTAGGGACCCAAGTCGACAGCGACCTCTCATTTGACACCCATGTTGCCAAAGTGGTTAGAAAAACATTCTACCTTGCACACCTCATCATGAAGGGATTCACATCCAGATCCAAGGATGTCATTGTACCCCTATACTCTTCCCTCATCAGACCCATGATTGAGTACAATGCCCCATTTGATATGTACATCACCCGGCATTTGCAACAGCTGGAGAGACCACAAAAGTACCTCAACAAGAGGATCAAGGGTCTCCAGCATATGTCTTATTCTGACAGACTAAAGAAACTTCAGCTCAATTCAGTAGCATACCCCCTGCTCAGAGATGATCTCTGCCTGACGTACAAGGCCATGTCCAATCAGGATCTGATGGACATGCTCCACCTCAAAAAAATCCAAATCCATCAAGACCACGAGAGCTAAAGATAAACCTCGGCACAAGTATGAATAGGACATGCTGGAGGGATAGATTCATAACCCAGAGGCTTCCCATGCTTTGGAACAAGATCCCAGTTCATGTTAGGCAGAGCCCCTCGCTGACTCTCTTCAAGAGAAATCTTGATGAGTGGATGGGAGATCGTAAGTTTACCCCAGGGGTCACATCTGTGTCACTGCTAGACAGGGGCACAGTAAACTAATTCTATTATATAAGGGGACCTTCATTGTGTCACTACTAGACAGAGGCACAGTATGCTAATTTTTTTCTGTGCATTTTTGTACCATTTCATGGGATGGCAAAAGCCACATCACCATGGCTAGGCTTACAAATGTCCCAGGGCAGATAGCCTAGTACTAAACTATGAAACGTGTGCTAGTACTCTATCAGTACATAATGTGTACTTGTACTGCTACTGTATCAGCACATAATGTGTTCATGTAGTAGTACTGTATCAATACATAATGTGTATATGTGCTAGTATCAGTACATATTGTGTACATGTACTGGTACTGTATCAGCACATAATGTATACATGTACTGGTACTGTATCATTACATACTGTGTACATGTACTGGTACAGTATCAGCACATAATGTATACATGTACTGGTACTGTATCAGCACATGTACTGGTACTGTATCAGCACATAATGTGTACATGTACTGGTCCTCTATCAGTACATAATGTGTACATGTGCTGGTACTCTATCAGTACATAATGTGTTCATGAACTGGTACTCTATCACTACATAATGTGTACATGTACTGGTCCTCTATCAGCACATAATGTGTCCATGTACTAATACTGTATCAGCACATAATGTGTACATGTATTGGTACTGTCTCAGTACATATTGTGCATAGGTACGGGTATTATATCAGCTCATAATGGGTACATGTACTGGTACTGTATCAGCACATAATTTGTACATGAACTGGTCCTCTGTCAGTACATAATGTGTACATGTGCTGGTACTCTATCGGTACATAATGTTTACATGTACTGGTCCCTTATCAGTACATAATGTGTACATGTACTGGTCCTATCACTACATAATGTGTACATGTGCTGATACTCTATCAGTACATAATGTGTACATGCACTGGTACTGTATCATCACATAATGTGTACCTATACCGGTACTGTATCAGTACATAATGTGTACATGTACTGGTCCTCTATCAGTACATAATGTATACATGTGCTGGGACACTATCAGTACATAATGTTTACATGTACTGGTACTGTATCAGCACATAATGTGTTCCTGTACTAGTACTGCATCAGTACATAATGTGCATATGTACTAGTATCAGTACATGTGTACATGTACTGGTACTGTATCAGCACATAATGTGTACATGTACTGGTCTTCTATCAGTACATAATGTGTACATATGCTGGTACTGCATCAGTACATAATGTGTACATGCACTGGTACTCTATCAGTATATAATGGCTACATGTATTGGTCGTCTATCAGTACATAACTTGTACATGTACTGGTATTGTATCAGTACATAATGTATATATGTACTAGTATCAGTGCAAAATGTGTACATGTGCTGGCACTGCATCATTACATAATGTGTATATGTACTGGTATCAGTGCTTAATGTGTATATGTACTGGTACTGTATCAGTACATAATGTGTACATGTACTGATACTGTATCAGTACATAATGTGTATATATTCTAGTATCAGTACATAATGTGTACATGTACTGGTACTGTATCAGCACATAATGGGTACATGCACTGGTACTGTATCAGCACATAATGTGTGCATGTACTGGTACTGTATCAGCACATAATTTGTACATGTACTGGTACTGCATCAGCACATAATGTGTTCATGTACTGGTCCTCTAGCAGTACATAATGTGTACATGTGCTGGTACTCTATCAGCACATAATGTGTTCATGTACTAGTACTGTATCAATACATACTGTGTATATGTACTAGTACCAGTACATATTGTGTACATGTACTGGTACTGTATCAGCACATAATGTGTACATGTACTGGTCCTCTATCAGTACATAATGTGTACATGTGTTGGTACTCTATCAGTACATAATGTGTACATGTACTGGTACTGTATCAGTACATAATGTGTACATGTACTGGTCCTCTATCAGTACATAATGTATACATGTGCTAGTACTCTATCAGTACATAATGTGTACTTATACCGGTACTGTATCAGCACATAACGTGTTCATGTAGTAGTACTGTATCAATATATAATGTGTATATGTGCTAGCATCAGTACATATTGTGTACATGTACTGATACTGTATCAGCACATAATGTATACATGTACTGGTACTGTATCATTACATACTGTTTACATGTACTGGCACTGTATCAGCACATAATGTGTACATGTACTGGTACTGTATCAGCACATATTTTGTACATGTACTGGTACTGTATCAGCACATAATGTGTGCATGTACTCATCCTCTATCAGTACATAATGTGTACATGTGCTGGTACTCTATCAGTCCATAATGTGTTCATGTACTGGTACTCTATCACTACATAATTTGTACATGTACTGGTCCTCTATCAGTAGATAATGTGTACATGTATTGGTACTGTATCAGTACATAATGTGTATATGTACTAGTATCAGTGCATAATGTGTACATCTAGTGGTACTGTATCAATACATAATGTGTACGTGTACTGGTCCTCTATCAGTACATAATGTGTACATGTACTGTTACTGTATCAGCACATAATGTGTACATGCACTGGTACTGTATAAGTACATAATGTGCATATGTACTGGTGTCAGTACTTAATGTGTATATGCACTAGCATCAGTACATAATGTGTACATGTACTGATACTATATCAGTACATAATGTGTACATGTACTGGCACTGTATCAGCACATAATGTGTACATGTACGGGTACTGTATCAGTACATAACGTGTACATGTACTGGCACTGTATCAGCACATAATGTGTACATGTACGGGTACTGTATCAGTACATAACGTGTACATGTACTGGTACTGTATTAGCACCTACTGTGTACATGTACTGGTACTGTATCAGCACATAATTTGTACATGTACTGGTACTGTATCAGTACATAATGTGTACATGTACTGGTACGGTTTCAGCACATAATGTGTACATGTACTGGTACTGTATAAGCACAAAATGTTCACATGTACTGGTACTGTATCAGCACGTAATGTGTTCCTGTACTAGTACTGTATCAGTACATAATGTGTATATGTACTAGTATCAGTACATGTGTACATGTACTGGTACTGTATCAGCACATAATTTGTACATGTACTTGTACTGTATCAGTGCATACTGTGTACATGTACTGGTCCTCTATCAGTACATAATGTGTACACATGCTGGTACTCTATCAGTACGTAATGTGTACACGTGCTGGTACTCTTTTAGTACATAATGTGTACATGTACTGGTCCTGTATCAGTACATAATGTGTACATGTACTGGTACTGTATCAGCACATAATGTGTAGATGTTCTAGTACTGTATCAGCACATAATGTGTACATGTACTGGAACTGTATCAGCAGATAATTTGTATATGTACTGGTACTATATCAGTACATAATGTGTATATGTACTAGTATCAGTCCATAATGTGTACATGTACTGGTACTGTATCAGTACATAATGTGTACATGTACTGGTATCAGTACTTAATGTGCATATGTACTAGTATCAGTACATGTGTACATGTACTGGTACTGTATCAGCATATAATTTGTACATGTACTGGTACTGTATCAGCAGATAATGTGTTCATGTACTGGTCCTCTAGCAGTACATAATGTGTAAATGTGCTGGTACTCTCTTAGTACATAATGTGTACATGTACTGGTCCTCTATCAGTACATAATGTGTACATGTACTGGTACTGTATCAGCATATAATGTGTACATGTTCTGGAACTGTATCAGCCCATAATGTGTACATGTACTGTTCCTCTATCAGTACATAATGTTTACATGTGCTGGTACTATATCAGTACATAATGTGTATATGTACTGGTACTATATCAGTACATAATGTTTACATGTACTGGTCCCTTATCAGTACATATTGTGTACATGCACTGGTACTGTATCAGCACCTACTGTATACATGTACTGGTACTGTATCAGCACATAATTTGTACATGTACTGGTATTGTATCAGTACATAATGTGTACATGTACTGGTACTGTTTCAGCACATAATGTGTACAGGTGCTGGTACTCTATAAGCACAAAATGTGTACATGTACTGGTCCTGTATCACTACATAATGTATACATGTGTTGATACTCTATCAGTACATAATGTGCACATGTACTGGTGCTCTATTAGTACATAATGTGCACATGTACTGGTACTGTATCATCATATAATGTGTACATGTACCGGTACTGTGTCAGTACATAATGTGTACATGTACTTGTCCTCTATCAGTACATAATGTATACATGTGCTGGTCCACTATCAGTACATAATGTCTACATGTACTGGTACTGTATAACTGTAGCAAATGGAGTACCCAACACAAAACAGCCACCCGGACCACAGTAGCTCGAACAGGAACCAAATGAGTGACTACCTTATGTCAAAATCTATTGTACAAATCCACACCACGATCCAGGAAGACACAGGTTTATTGCAACAAACATAAACCACACAGGTTGAGCGCTTTCATCCACACTAAGGCAGATTTCTTCAGAACCAATTAGCACAGTTAGCTGGGTGTGTTTATAAAGCTAATTTGGAGCCAAAAAGCAGTTAACTTACTGTATATCAATCACTCACATTTTACAAATAAATATTAACTGTTGTGCATTATTAAAATAAAAATGATAAATATTTTTTCCTAAGCATAATACCCTATACACATATAAACATTGATTGATGATCCATATGATAACATTAAAAACATATAAGACAAGTAAAAAACATAAAATGTATATTTTATACAAATATTTTGTATAAATATATAGAATTATCACTTTGATAAAATATCCTAAATTTATCTAACAGTTTTAACCCCTTTCCAAAAGGAGATAGGGTTTGATGCTAATGCTTTCATTCAAACCCGGCCACGAAGTGGCATCACATGAAATCTGCCACTTAGTCTCTAAACACGACAAACCTATCTTCCAGTTACCCCCGTGTGCATTTACCTCAATTTGGTCAATAATTTTAAAAATAAAGCTATGTTGGAGACCCTTTTCACTGATGTGTTTGCTTAATGCATTTTTTGGGTCAACTTTATTGATTTTATACATGTGTTCGTATATGCGGGTCTTAAGCTTCCTTTCCGTCTTGCCAATATAGTAAGCCGGGCAACAGGAACAGGAAGCTAGATACACCACCCGCATAGAGTTACAATTTCCTTTCTTACCATGGCATACAGTTTTGTTGTAGTTTTCCAATTTTGTAATCCTGCTACTGTTTATGTATTGACAATATTTACATCTTCCACACTTACTAGTGTGTTGATCATCCCTATCATGTTTTTTCAACTTCCCACCTTCAATAATTCTCTTTAGATTTACTGAGGTTTTAAATACACTAATAGGGTGTCTCCCTAATATTGTGGAAGTGTTGTCAATGCTTGAAAAAACATCCCAATGTCTCCTTAAAATTTCCTTGACTAAGTTGGAATATGGGCTAAACATTATCACACACACGTTCCTTCTAGAACTAAAGGTCTCTCTTGTGGTGTCACAAACAAAATTGCTCCCTAACAAGGGAACATACCTATTACCCCATAATCCAATCACATGTCTGGTAACGTCCTCCACCAAGGTAGCTGGATATCCCCTGGCCAGAAACATCCCTGCTACTATTTCCATTTGATTTTCCATATCTTGTCTTGTTGAGCACATCCTCGCTACTCTAATACATTGCCCCTTAAGGACGTTTTTAAAAATGTGTGGAGGATGATTACTACCAAACTGTATGTAATCGTTGGAAAAAGTTGTTTTCCTATAAATTTTAGACTTAAATCCCACATCAGAATTACTGATGTAGGTGTCCAAATACGGGATTCCATACTTCTCCATTTTATACGTAAACCTTAAAAAGTCCGTAGTGCTGTTTAAATAGGAAATAAAACAGGGAATGTCTTCTTCAGGACCTTTCCAAATAATAAACAGGTCATCTAGGAACCGTGTGTATAATGCAATATGTTTGGAATATTTGCTGGATAATACAAATAGCTCTTCCCACTCAAGCATGATGAGGTTCGCAAAAATGGGAGCACACGATGCTCCCATAGCTACTCCCCTTGTTTGTTTGAAGTACTCACCCTCAAACTGAATGTAATTATTTGTGAGAACCAAACCCATCATGCTGAGTGTCAAACATATTTTGTCCCATGATAGATTGGAATGCTTTCTCAAACTGTTTTCAAAATATTCTAGTCCAGTGGTATATGGAATACATGAAAACAAGTCCTGAACATCAATAGTCAGAAATACCAAATCGGAAGACCATATGTCATGTTTTAACTTGCCCAAAAAGTGCCAAGAGTCTTTAGTTAAGTGTGCCACATTTGAATAAACATGTTTGCACCAGTGGTCAATAGCTACCCCTATGTTGAATGTTTTTGATTTTGATCCGGATATGATGGGTCTAAAGGGGGGGTTGTTTGTGTTTTTGTGTATTTTAGGTATACCGACTATTTTTGCCATCACAGGGTGCTCGGTTCTAATAAATTCATACTCCTCATTCGTGATACGGTTGTCAAGTAGGTATTCCTCAATAATCAAATCTATCCTGTGATATCCTATGTTGATCTGGTTTAGGGATATCTGTTCATAATTGCCTGAATTAAACAGGATGTCTTGGATAGCTTGAATATAGGTTTCCGAATCATATATCACCAAACCTCCCCCTTTATCCGGTTTCATTATCCTAATATCTCTATTGGCCACTATCTGGTCCAAGCATGCTCTCTCTCCATTCGTAAGATTATCTGTGAATAGTGTACCATACCATGGGTCTCTCCGTATGTGTCCACACAGGTGATAAATATCCTTACATACCATCCTCTCGTAATTGGTGACTTGTGCATTACTAACAGGAATGTATGCACTTTTCCTTACCAATTTACTGGTGTGATTGTCACTAGGTGTATCTTTAAATTGAAGGGCTAACTGAAGTCTCCTACAATATAGTTTCACTTCCTTAATGGCATCAACTACTTTGAATCTAGCCGTTGGAATGAATTTCATACCCTTGCTGAACAAAGAAAAGAATTCCTGACCAATGTAGAAATCCGTAAAATTGTATACTTTAAACTGGTACTGTATCAGCACATAATGTGTTCCTGTACTAGTACTGCATCAGTACATAATGTGTATATTTACTAGTATCAGTACATGTGTACATGTACTGGCACTGTATCAGCACATAATTTGTACATGTACTGGTACTGTATCAGCACATAATGTGTACATGTACTGGTCCTCTATCAGTGCATAATGCGTACATTTGCTGGTACTCTGTCAATACATAATGTGTACATGTACTGGTCCTCTAGCAGTACATAATTTGTACATGTACTGGTACTGTATCAGTGCATAATGTGTACATGTACTGGTCCTCTATCAGTACATAATGTGTATATGTACTAGTGTCAGTGCTTAATGTGTATATGCACTGGTACTGTATCAGCACATAATGTGTATATGTACTGGTATCAGTACTTAATGTGTATATGTACTGGTACTGTATCAGTACATAATTTTTGCATGTACTGGTACTGTATCTGTACATAATGTGTACATGTACTGCTACTGTATCAGCACATAATGTGTACATGTACTGGTACTGTATCAGTACATAATGTGTATATGTACTGGTATCAGTACGTAATGTGTATATGTACTGCTACTGTATCAGTACATGATGTGTATATATTCTAGTATCAGTACATAATGTGTACATGTACTGGTACTGTATCAGCACATAATGGATACATGCACTGGTACTGTATAAGTACATAATGTGCATATGTACTGGTGTCAGTACTTAATGTGTATATGCACTAGCATCACTACATAATGTGTACATGTACTGATACTATATCAGTACATAATGTGTACATGTACTGGCACTGTATCAGCACATAATGTGTACATGTACGGGTACTGTAACAGTACATAACATGTACATGTACTGGTACTGTATCAGCCCATAATGTGTACATGTACTAATACTGTATCAGCACATAATGTGTACATGTATTGGTACTGTCTCAGTACATATTGTGTTTATGTACTGGCATTATATCAGCACATAATGTGTGCATGTACTTGTACCCTATCAGCACATAATTTGTACATGAACTGGTCCTCTGTCAGTACATAATGTGTATATGTGCGGGTACTCTATCAGTACATAATGTTTACATGTACTGGTCCCTTATCAGTACATAATGTGTACATGTACTGGTACTGTCTCATCACCTACTGTTACATGTACTGGTACTGTATCAGCACATAATTTGTACATGTACTGGTATTGTATCGGTACATAATGTGTACATGTACTGGTACTGCTTCAGCACATAACGTGTACATCTACTGGTACTGTATAAGCACAAAATGTGCACATGTACTGGTACTGTATCATCACATAATGTGTACATGTACCGGTACTATATCAGTACATAATGTGTACATGTACTGGTCCCCTATCAGTACATAATGTATACATGTGCTGGTCCACTATCAGTGCATAATGTCTACATGTACTGGTACTGTATCAGCACATAATGTGTTCCTGTACTAGTACTGTATCAGTACATAATGTGTATACGTACTAGTATCAGTACACATGTACATGTACTGGTCCTGTATCAGCACATAATTTCTACATGTACTGGTACTGTATCAGCACATAATGTGTACATGTACTGGTCCTATATCAGTACATAATGTGTACATGTGCTGGTACTCTATCAGTACATAATTTGTACATGTACTGGTACTGTATCAGTACATAATGTGTATATGTACTAGTATCAGTGCATAATGTGTACATGTACTGGTACTGTATCAGTACATAATGTGTACATGTACTGGTACTATATCAATACATAATGTGTACATGTACTGGCACTGTATCTGCACATAATGTGTACATGTACGGGTACTGTATCAGTACATAATGTGTACATGTACTGGTACTGTATCAGCACATAATGTGTACATGTACTAATACTGTATCAACACATAATGTGTACATGTATTGGTACTGTTTCAGTACATATTGTGTATATGTACTGGTATTATATCAGCACATAATGTGTACATGTACTGGTACTCTATCAGCACATAATGTTTACATGTACTGGTCCCTTATCAGTACATAATGTGTACATGTACTGGTACTGTTTCAGCACATCATGTGTACATGTACTGGTACTGTATAAGCACAAAATGTTCACATGTACTGGTACTGTATCAGCACATAATGTGTTCCTGTTCTAGTACTGTATCAGTACATAATGTGTATATGTACTAGTATCAGTACATGTACTTGTACTGGTACTGTATCAGCACATAATTTGTACATGTACTTGTACTGTATCAGCACATACTGTGTACATGTACTGGTCCTCTATCAGTACATAATGTGTACACATGCTGGTACTCTATCAGTACATAATGTGTACACATGCTGGTACTCTTTTAGTACATAATGTGTACATGTACTGGTCCTGTATCAGTACATAATGTGTACATGTACTGGTACTGTATCAGCACATAATGTGTAGATGTTATAGTACTGTATCAGCACATAATGTGTACATGTACTGGAACTGTATCAGCACATAATTTGTACATGTATTGGTACTATATCAGTACATAATGTGTATATGTACTAGTATCAGTCCATAATGTGTACATGTACTGGTACTGTATCAGTACATAATGTGCACATGTACTGGTATCAGTACTTAATGTGCATATGTACTAGTATCAGTACATGTGTACATGTACTGATACTGTATCAGCATATAATTTGTACATGTACTGGTACTGTATCAGCAAATAATGTGTTCATGTACTGGTCCTCTAGCAGTACATAATGTGTACATGTGCTGGTACTCTCTTAGTACATAATGTGTACATGTACTGATCCTCTATCAGTACATAATGTGTACATGTACCGGTACTGTATCAGCATATAATGTGTACATGTTCTGGAACTGTATCAGCACAAAATGTGTACATGTACTGGTCCTGTATCAGTACATAATGTATACATGTGTTGATACTCTATCAGTACATAACATGCACATGTACTGGTCCTCTATCAGTACATAATGTGCACATGTACTGGTACTGTATCATCATATAATGTGCACATGTACCGGTACTGTGTCAGTACATAATGTGTACATGTACTTGTCCTCTATCAGTACATAATGTATACATGTGCTGGTCCACTATCAGTACATAATGTCTACATGTACTGGTACTGTATCAGCACATAATGTGTTCCTGTACTAGTACTGTATCAGTACATAATGTGTATATTTACTAGTATCAGTACATGTGTACATGTACTGGCACTGTATCAGCACATAATTTGTACATGTACTGGTACTGTATCAGCACATAATGTGTACATGTACTGGTCCTCTATCAGTGCATAATGCGTACATGTGCTGGTACTCTGTCAATACATAATGTGTACATGTACTGGTCCTCTATCAGTACATAAATTGTACATGTACTGGTACTGTATCAGTGCATAATGTGTACATGTACTGGCCGTCTATCAGTACATAATGTGTATATGTACTAGTGTCGGTGCTTAATGTGTATATGTACTGGTACTGTATCAGCACATAATGTGTATATGTACTGGTATCAGTACTTAATGTGTATATGTACTGGTACTGTATCAGTACATAATTTTTGCATGTACTTGTACTGTATCCGTACATAATGTGTACATGTACTGCTACTGTATCAGCACATAATGTGTACATGTACTGGTACTGTATCAGTACATAATGTGTATATGTACTGGTATCAGTACGTAATGTGTATATGTACTGCTACTGTATCAGTACATAATGTGTATATATTCTAGTATCAGTACATAATGTGTACATGTGCTGGTACTGTATCAGCACATAATGGGTACATGCACTGGTACTGTATCAGCACATAATGTGTGCATGTGCTGCTACTGTATCAGCACATAATTTGTACGTGTACTGGTACTGTATCAGCACATAATGTGTTCATGTACTGGTCCTCTTGCAGTACATAATGTGTGCATGTGCTGGTACTCTCTTAGTATATAATGTGTACATGTACTGGTCCTCTATCAGTACATAATGTGTACATGTACTGGTACTGTATCAGCACATAATGTGTACATGTTCTGGTACTGTATCAGCACATAATGTATACATTTACTGGTCCTCTATCAGTACATAATGTTTACATGTGCTGGTACTCTATCAGTACATAATGTGTATATGTACTCGTACTATATCAGTACATAATGTGTTTATGTACTGGTACTGTAATGGTACATAATGTGTATTTATACTGGTACAGTAGTCTGTTCTATACAAACATTTAAGTGTGTTACTGTCTGTATGTTTATGTCATTGTCTGATCTTACAAACTTTCTATACTTCCAGGCTGAGACTGAAATTTGTTGACTGAGATCAGATGCTATCCTAGAAAGCAAATTCAAATACTTATGTAAAAAAACTAATCAGGACAGGCTGTGTCTGTGGAGTAGCAAGAAATACCTACAGCATATAAAGTGTATACCACATAATTGGGATCTCTCACTATTTTATGAGTACAGTTGTAAGTTTGTAACCAGGTAAATGCACTGTCAAGCTGCAAAACATTTTGGAGCCCAACGTGTGAGAAAACAAAGAACATAATACTCATTATGTGAAAGATGTAACCCACTTTTCTGTATGGTCCCACAAATGGTGTCACTCAGTATTGATTGAAGCTATATGTAACATTTACTGTAACGGTTCCATAAATATAAGATACCACTGAAAACACTAAATCCAGTCTGCCAATGAACATTTTTTAAAGCAGATCAGCCAAAAACTTCTATGCATTTCTCACACCTTATTTACCTGGTGAGATGAGACATATCATGTATTGAACATTATTCCCTTACTCGCACCCAATGTGACCGGCACACCACTCACACATACCCGAAATTGCTGCTTCAATGAACATCAATTTTCGGGTATGTGTGAGCGCAAATTTGACTTTCGATGAAAGTGAAATTCGCACAGGTGTCCAGGTTCCATATCTATATATATATATATATATATATATATATATATATATATATATATATATATACACATACACATACATACATGTGTGTATACATCATCTGAAGTGTTCAAATCTGAATATAAAATGGAGCATAGCAATCACACATTCTGCCACCCCCAAACAATATGAACATAACATATGAAGAGTATATGCCAATACACTATTACAAATATGTTTTATGGACATGAGCCAAATAGGGTTAGTCACCAACACAACTACAATGACTGCAAATATCCATGACAGAAATACACAGACATCTTTCATTTAGCAAAACTTGATTACATTCCGATGTATTGCCAAAAGGATTCAAGGACTAACATTACCTGCATGCTATACAGGAAGCATTTAACAGTGCCTTAATGAATCAGCCTGCAATTACCATAGTATTAGTCGACAAAGGGATAGGTGTTCACATAGGGAAAGAACACCCACACACATATAGAATATGTATAAAAGCAGTTCCTACACACCTGCATCTGCTATGTACACCCAACATTTCCCCCATACCCATACTAATTACAACAATACATACTGTCATACCATAACCAATTATTCACCCACTGTATGACATCTGCTGAAACCTTGACATACCTGGACAGAGACACACTAACATGACCCTATGTGAAATAGTTGCTGTTATACAATGGAACAGCTGCTGATGTTACAGGGTTTGTTTGAACTAATCCTGTTTCAAAGGGTTGAAAAGTAATTACACCAGGAAGTGTTACCAATTACTGATTATCAGCACAGTATGATACACATTAACACCAAACTAAAGATGTCTAGTAAGGACACTGTAAACCCCCCTAACATTATATGCATAGCCATACAGTCTTGAGCTGGTCAAACATCCTGGCCAGACTGAAACATATACAGAAGTATTAGGTACAGACAAACCCTGCACAAGTAGCAATGTTCAGAAATATAACAGCAGTACTCACATTTAGACCAAATCTTCTAGGCATTACACACAATATATTTGTGTTTGTCGCCATACAGCTGTTGCAACAGATTTCAGACAACACTTCCAGGCTGTCTTCCTCACAAGTAAGGCAAAGGGATAACACCCAAGTGGAGTACTCAGTTATACTCCACTGTTGCCATGGTAATGGCTAATGGAGTAGCTACACAGCCGATGTGCATGTAATTAACTACTTCCGAACACCAATTGGTGATCAGGATAGCACATGTTACTGATCTCTAACTATAAAAGGATGCCTTGTCACACATTCAAACCATCTGTATCTACCTGTAGAATAGTACAAAATATCCAACAGAGGATTGAAACACAAACAAAAAAGATTAAAATACAAGTCAATAACACCTCCAGTTACCAAGAAGGTATGTATAACATTTAGTATGTCTGTGTATGTAGTACCTGTTCTGTAATAATTACAGTGTAATCAATGCATATAGTGGGAATAGCTATCTTGTAGTGAAGTATTGTTGAGCAGTAGTAATGCTTGTATTATTCTATGTGTGTACTGCTGTAGGTCACAAGGCAAACTCCTCATACACCAAAAGGGATGATATATATGGGCTTGGAATTTACAAATTCTTTTCCAGCCACTGTCAGCATCAGGGTTGGCCCAACAAGTATGTGCTATAACAGGGGATAGTATATGTTGATATATTGTAATAGTAGACATATGTATGGGTGTATTAGTGAGATGAACATGTCAAAGGTGGGCTTACTGTGCAAATATGATTTGCATTGTGGGATATTGTGCCAATAACTGTGTAATGTACAGTATTCTAGGCAGATCTGTATTCCATTTTACATAGCATTTCTGTTATGTTATGCAAACATTAGTAATGTCTATTGGCAATTACAATACTCAGTTACAGGATACATATGAATTGTAGTCATCTGACAGTTTAGCAGCATGATAGCAAAGAAAATTGGAAGAGCTAGGTAACTATCCATGCACATAAGACATGTAATATCCACCTCTCTAGTATTGTTTGCAAGCAATAACAGCTGTGCATGTTTACATGTTATGCAAATGTGTAGTGACCCTAGTTACAGGGCTGGGCCAAATGGCTATGTGCACACCTACATAGAGTGGATATTGAGAGTACAGACACACTGGTTGAACATTCAGGTTTGTGTACCCTAACCTCTCATTGCCAACCTAACAGCCACTTGCAAATACTGTATGTAAGGTAGTGCACAGTACTGGTAATGAAACAAGTTGCATATTATCTTTAACTCCAGTGTAACATCTGCAGTAGGAGTCTAAGATGTAAGAGACTGCTGCCCATGTCTAATAGCTGCTTCATAGGTGATGGCTTACACTATCTGATTATATCCTGATCATGTTGATAGTGGCAGCAGAGTCTATTGATACTTGACTCTTTTTTGGGGAGTGGGAGTCCGTGCTCAACGGAGCTCATGGTTCTGGTGGATATGTGAGTATATACCCAGAAAAGGATACAAACCTGTTGACACTTGCATCATCTGTAATCAACTATCAGGACGTAATGTGCTCCTCAGATGAGGATTGCTGCTAAAGGTAGCTACTATGTTTCTGTAATAGCCAGTGTTGTCACGTCCATATCACAAATATATGTGAGCATCACTGTCTAAAACATCTTCCTAAGCAATAAGTAAACTAAATACAGTACATGGTACTTGTAGTACTGAATGCTCATACAGACATGTCCACTAGCCAGTTACTGGTGTTTGCTAATGTCAGCTTTGTGTATGTGACCATCCTGGGGAATGTAATCTCTATGCCATGTACACTGCCAAACCCATCTAACACCACACCTCATACATTATGTGGGATGCAGCTACAGGGGTAAGCTGGAAGGCAGTCCAGTCTACAGCCATGACTGGACTTGACAGTCATGAGGTGTAGATACATCTCATCACCACAACCCGCACGTACCCTTACCAGAACACAGTAAGGACACCCACACATGCCACCAGAAATCACACACATTCACAAAGGCTTCTAAGTATCTGGCCAAGCAAGAGACCTCCCAAGCTGGAATAGACAGACAACATAATACACAAACTGTATGACATAGTTTGCTAAATTGTGCCACCCCTCAGAACACGTGGCCAATAACATGCCCAACAATACTCATTTGTGAATGCAAACTGTAGCACTATGTTACACACCAAGCTATACAAGGGCAGACACACTGTCAGCTGCCTGTCTGCCATGATTCTTCACATATACTACCCACACACTCACCCCATGAACCATACACATGGCTCTGGCATATTCTTGTTGTTGTTGTGCAGGACTCCAGATGCAGCACTGCATGGACATGAAAAACACATTAGGTGGAACCAGGTCTTGTAGCCATGGTGTATATGTCCTGGGTATGTATAGTATTCTGCCATTGCCAGAATGATTTGCAGCAGTACAGCAAAAAAAAGATTGTTCATGTATTGTCGTACTGGTGTAATAAATGTAAAGGGGTAGGTATTCTGCCTGTATCTGGATAACATGGTGGACAGACCATGATGCTTGCTGCTGTCATTTCCTGGGCCTGCAAATTCTCTGGCATGGGCACTGGCTAAGTCCTGCAGTGTGCAAATCATGCACTCAGGGACAGCCAAGCAATAAACTGCAGGTCTCATACTCAATATGACATTTCAAACTCAATGTTATATGGACCACGCCACAACAACATGGAGAACATACATGGCAGGGGCAGTGACTGCATAATGGTCCATGCCAGAATCCCACATGACCATGTTATAACACATACCTCACCTCTTGGCCATTATCCTTTATTGGAAGACATGGGCCACAGGTGTGTCCATATTCCTGAAGGATATGTACACCCCCATGCTAGTTGCACTTTCATAACTTCAGATGCATTAAACTGAGCAACTACCTTTGTGCCAAAGTGGAATCCAATTTGCACCTTGCGACAGATCACCCACCATGCCTCAAAATTCCCAACTGTCATATTGAGATGCAATGGGGAATTTTATGTTTAAGACAGAAAACCATAATAATGGCTACTCTCAACTATCCCATTATGAAGTGGGAAGACTCCTCATGTACCAACACCTGTGCTCAATGCATGTTGGATTTCATTGCCCCAATGACCTGGATCATCATAGCCACACAAATAGAGCTAACAGTATGCTACACATAGTCAGTTTCCAAAGCCAATGTTATGCTTCTTAAGAGCGAATGGGTGACTGTCATGGCACCCATGCAGATGGACAATGCATGTGCAAATGCTGAATCCTACACAAATGCACATTAAGCACTCATTCAAGTGCAGTGATTGTGCCATTGAAACTGAACCAAGATTCAACCAAACACAAACAGGAAGGCAAACAGGTGGTACCCTGCCTTAAACTGCACCACAGAAGGTAGTAACTGTTGCAAGAGTGAACACACAAGAGTGAAGGTGATCCCTGGTCATCCTCAGAAAGCTGCAGATACACCATATAAAACCACAGGTGGTACCCTACCTTAAAATGTACCACAGAAGGTATTAACTTTTGCAAGAGTGAACACACATGAGTGGAGGTGATCCCTGGTCAGCCTCAGTAAGATGCAGATACTCCATATAAAACCACACAAAGCTACTGTGAAACTAATCAGCCACATATTATGAGGCCAACCACAGAGCATTCTATAGCTGTGTTATGAATCATAATGGCAACAAGACCTGCCGTGCTTCACAGCACTATGGCATGAGAAGTGCTGCACCTACAGAAATAGCACCTGTTCATCCAGATAGGCGCTTGGATAACCTACACCCACTCTCACCCCCCCCAACAGGTACATATATTTATATATCCATGTACACTATAGAGACCCTGTAATAACAACTATGCAGGTACAAGATGCACTCTCTAAAGCCATACATACAGCTTGCATGGGACCTGTCAGCATCCCCGAGTGTATCTTACACAAATGTCAGAACAATTTGCTCTCCACATACACATCAAGTTCAATCATAGCATTATGTCAGGCTGTATACACACTGAAAGGTGCACAGCAACAGTTATCACACCCCACAAAGTGAGAGTCACCACTGATAATGGGGAATAGTGCACTACTACCCTTCTGAGTCTGGTCTGTAAGGCCATGAACCTTGATCAACTTATTTTATGTAGTCAGTACAGATGTAGATGACAGTAAGGTTGATTCACACAGCATATCATGACCTTGTAAGGTCTTAGAACACCATCACCCATACTGTGTTCCAGCTACACTCAGTAAAGTAGGTGTATATTCCTATGTCACAGGATTGCTCGGCAACTGGACTGTTGGTAGAACCAACACTACAGAAGGTGTCTGACTAATACACGCACATCAAACCAGTGCCAGCTACAGTAATACAGGGTGCATTCCTGGTAATCCCCCTCCTTGTTATTTATACCATACAGACTAACACAGAAGGCTATTGAAGTTTGCAAATGACTATGAGCTAGGAGCAATAGTTGACTCAATGAGTGCTGCAGGCAACATACAGAAGGGCCTTTGTGGGTCAGATGTGTGGTGTATGATGTATGGCCACAATCTGACAGCTAAGTATTGCATTGACATCCCCTATGTTAAAAACCCTGTACCCATGAACTACCGCCTAGGCAACGGTCAACATAATGGAAACTGTGTGTAGATGGGATGCAGCTGGACAGTAGTCTTTCCTTTGATAGTCATTTCACCACACCAGTCAGGTAGTTGTAGGGGCATCCCTAATCATGACAGGGTGCCATCCATGAATATAGAGATCATTGTTCAGCCATACTCAACACTCAAGTGACCCATAATAGATCATATATTTCCTTTAAGGGTTATTGGCCATGTTCAGATGGCCTTCTCCGGCCTTCCCAAACCCTAGCTCCACTATGTAACATGATGCCCACCCTGAATAAAGCCATGTCCAACCCAGAGATGTTGGACATGCTACACTCACACATCCTGATTTCAAATAAACACATACTTCATGGACATCCACCTTTCTAGAACAAGGATCATAATATGGCTGACAGATCCCTGTCCCATACACTTTATATACTCCTGTCATACTATGCATCCCTGTCCAGCAAAGCTGCACATTGCCCCTCTTTGAGACATGGTGTGATGACTGCATGGCAAATATATCAGTAACCCTGTGGATCTGTTCTGTGGGACTTCATGAACTGGCCACTGAAAGTTACCTGTCTGTTGGCTACAGCTAGGTAACCTTTCAGCCCAGGCTCATAAATGGCCCAGGGCATATAGCCTACTAGTTCACTATGACTATACATGCTATAGTTGATATCCAACCCTGCAAATACCATCAAGCTAGCCATTGTCCCATGTGTTTCACATGTGCAACACATGTAATACATGGCAGGATGCTATACTGCTGTACAGTGCCATGTAGATGTATATGGCAAAACACATACATGTAAAACTTTCCATGAGCATGACTTCAGGGTCACAGGTCATGTCCCTTAAAGCTGTGCATGACTATATATGTGACATATACACAGCATTAAGGTATCTTGCATTAATGTGAACACATCCAGGCATATGCTGATAGGAAAAGGCACCAGTACAGGCAAACAGACATGCCCACATCAAGAAAACATCCACATGGAGTATGAGCAATGTCATCACTTGACACACACATATATGGTGATAACATCAAATCACCAGTAAGTGTCAAATTTGTATGAGTTAAACATGTCAGTGGTGTTAGTGTCGTGCAGATTTGCAAATACATATTTGTAATCATAATAAATGTGATACACATGTATGTGCAACTGTACTTCTCTGTGAGTTACTGTGACCTGTCTCCATCATTATGTCTTCCAGGGATGCCATGTGCCAGGCTCCCACCATACACCTGCTTGGAGGATGAGGTCCTCATTCCATACCTCCTTGACAACCATGAAACACTCTTCAGCCATGTGCCACAGGATGCACAGCAACGGGATGCCCAGTGAGAGGAAATTCGCAGGAGGGTAAATGATTTTGGCAGCCATAATCGCACCTATCAGTAGGTGCACCGACACTGCACCAACCTCATTAGATGGGTGAAACAGCATGCAAATGCAGTTACCAGAGAACAAGCTGTAACATGTGGGGGGGCACTCACCCAGCCCCCACTCACACATACAGAGGACCTACTAACCAACCTGGGGACACCTGCAGGACTCCATTCACAAGCTTTAGCTGGAATTGTGGAGGTGGGTGTCTCACAACCACTGAGCAGGGAGTTGCCTGGTAAGTCACTACTGCACATAGAGCACAACTATATTTCATATAGTTACATGTGTTACTGTACAATATTTAACATAACATCATATGCAAGGCATGTACGCACACATGCACATACTATAGTTTACTACTCTATGTATGCACAGATGTGCCTACTCCATAGTATAGTCTATTGTACTGGCTTACGTGCTAACATGGACATTGCACCCTGTAGCTATCACACAGGTTTGGATAATGATCTTACTGCTGTGACACTCCTATTTAGGTACTTCTGGCATTTCACAGTGACAGCAGCCAGTTGCAGGTGAGATTGTTATTATTTATCAGGCTTGATAATGCACAGATCATTTTAATTGCATGCTATCTGCCATGTGGCCATTTAACACACATACACATATTGTATGGTGGTATGACTGTCACACAATGTCATGTGCTATCTGACATGTCCATGACATTTTGTGGGCTGACTGCAGCACTGGTTAGCTATCCTGCAAAACATGATATCTCTCATCCCAAACATACCACCCATTGTCTGCATAACCCTGTCCTCAGTGGAGCATATGACATCTACGGGTGTATGTCATATGGGACAACACTGACATGTGGAATAGATGCCCATCACAACCATTGGACAAAACATGTTTACATATGGCCATGGAGGATGACCAGAGACATGAAGCAACACACACAGTAGAAAGGATATACATGTGTGTACACCCTGTTGTACATTGGCTCGATACAATACAACTATGGCCTTTGTGTAATGGTGATATTGCAAATGTGACACACTAAACATCATACAAGCCTGTGCACAACTTGTGGAGGCATGACATCAAACCACCACATAACATGTCTTGAACATCTTGAGTGTGTCATGACATGAAAGCTTTCACCTATACAGTATCCAAATGCATACATGTGTTGCACAACATACACATACAACCACATCAGGCCACAGATACAGTATATTCACCTTGCTGGTGTCAGACATCACTGTCATACTTGCTCCTCATGTGTGAGGTACACAGATGGCATGTGGGACATGGAGTACTGCTAGGTTAGCCATGTCTGGGCATAGTTGCCAGGCATCAGCAATATGGTTGCATGTGCAGGGGTGTCATCTGTATACTCTTCAATGACCTGTGTCCCACATTCCACATTAGGGTTTAGTGTTTATACACCTCAGTGATGTGGGTCACATTCCACATTAGATATGTATAGTATCTGAACACAGTCATGGCTATGAAGTGTGTTGGTAACTCACACTATATAGCAATAGAGAAGCCACATGATGCCCTGTAATGGCTAAGCACATCAGCTCAATGTGCAGTATGTCAATGTATATCTGTAGGGCAGACTGACAACATTGCTTCAGCTGAAGGTCCATGTTAGTATAACACGTCCCTGCATTGAGACACCATTACCTCACTGTATATTTGAAAGGACACCACTGTGTTAAACATGTATGCATGTAATTCAACACATCAGCAGAAGACATGTCATACTACATGTGACTGGCAAGGTCATATGCCACACATCAGGCTGGTGTGTTGTTAACCTGTGCTGGTCTGTGGCACCATTGCAAAGTAGGGACAGCCATGTCAAACATGTGCACAGCCACATGCACATTGTCTGTAGACTCTGCTCACGGGTAAGCAGCATAATGTTGAACAGACATATGCAAGCTAGGGCTCAGGCAAACATAGTATTCACTCAACATACCCTTATGCTCATGCCTTTGTCACACATAGGGGCAATTGCCAACACAAAGCATCAGTGGCAGATGTACACAGGTCAGCAAAGGTCTGTTAAAATGTGGGGTATGTTGCACAAAACATGGCAGTGTGGTGCAATGGCGCATAGTGCATGCATTGTGTTGCAGGTTTGGGGCATGACCTACTAGCACAAATGGTGCAACACAGGGATGTATGCTAACTACTACTATAATTGTGTAAGGTGCATGCCTTCTGCTATAACACATGCATGCTGTTGTGTGTAACACAGGAATGTATGATAACTACCACTATAATTGTCTAAGCTGAATGCCTTCTGCCATATCGCATGCATGTTGCATGCCGTTGGGTGCCATATAATGTGTCTCTGTCTGTGTCTGTCTGTGTGCCTGTGTGTTTGTCTGTGTGTCTGTCTGTGTGTCTGTTTGTCTGTACTGTACTGTATAACTTGTAATGTACAGTTCTTGTCTGACCCTCACAGGTGTTGATGTAGGTGTGTTGCCCTCCTGCGGTCCACCTGATGTTAATGTCCCAACAGACAATAGCAGTGATGACAAAAGTATGATTGAGGCACAGGCAGGGTTGTCAGTGGATGAATCTGTGCCATTGGTTAACATTCCACCTGTATCCCCCTCATCCCCACACACAGTTCTCATGCCTACACATACCCTATCACCAGTGGCCATAGAAGAAGGACAGTTGGCAGGTTGTAGCATGGAAAAGGAATGTGTGGAGACTGTGGAAGGTGTGCCTGCACACCATGATCCCAGCCAACTGACTGGCGATGTCCCACACAGGCATGTGCCCAGAGCTGCTCGTAGGAGGACTTCTGGCAAACACGCCCCTGCAAGACATAGCACATCAGCTGGTGTCACCAGACACATGCTTCAGGCTGTAATGTAGGCACAGGCACGTGCTGAATGGCACAACAGAGAAGGTCTGAGGCTTCAGAGGGCTGCTGTCTGTTCTTTAACTGACAACATCCAGGCAATTGAAAAAGCTCAACATCATCTTGCAGATGATTTGGATAGATGATTGGGTGACATGGTGGGAGTCCTTGGCCATGGCATGTCAATCCTCTAGCGTATAATGTCTGTGCTGGAACATCTGGTGGGAGTGAGGCATCAGGCATGTGGACATATGCCAGCTACATCACCTGTTGACGGTCTATGTGAACATGCTACATCAAATGCCCACTCCCATAGTGGCGGTAGTAGCAGCAGCAGTGAAGCTGGTGCTGTGTTGTCCACACCAAGACACAGCAGGCCACATGCACGTGGTCCTGAATGGTCCCAACAGGGATACGGTTCCAGTGGACATGTGTCATCAGACAGTACCCAATCTGGACCTCTGCCTGGTAGTGCCTGTGCAACCCCTGACAGGTGCAGGTCACGTGGACATGGCCAGACACAGTGAACTGTAAAACCTGCCCTGTACAGTCTGCAGCTGTCAATAATACCCCTGTGTAGGCCAGCCACATGCCAGACCTGTGTGCATACACACACACACACACACACACACACACACACACACACACACACACACACCAGTAACAAATGTAGGGCACCTCAACACACAGATGCATAACATCCACACATGCCCAATGAGATAAAAAGCCCTAACCCACACACATGATGTCATCCAATGGTGCAGTCTAGGCCTCTGGCAAACATTATCACCCTGTGCATATGATGATGCCTGTGCCGGATCCCTGTCATCCACACCATCGGTGCAGGGACATGCTCATATGGTCTGATGCACATGGTGAACATACTAGGAAGACAATTGTAGATTACCATTGTTGAGTAGTGTTGACAGGCAGCAGACATACCATGTACTACAGTTTTAGAATGCATTTTGTACTTTTGACAGTATGTATCATGTGTAACAACAGTAACTGCATGTTGATATTGATGTTCTGCCTTCCTCTTTCAGGTGTAATTGCATGTGCCGGGGGATGTCAGTGTTTGCGGTTAGTTTCCCATATGTAAATGTAGACTAATCACAGGTCTGTATGACAATACCTGCATGCACTTTGCAGCTTCCACATCACAGTTATAATCTCCCAAGTTTCAAACATGTTTACTGATCTAATGATCCAAGAGCATGATAGCTGTGTAGTAAGCTACTGTGGCCAGAGCCATCACATCCATAGTGGGTGACATCACAGGTATAGTTACCTGGAGCGGGTGGAGGTAAAAGAGTAGTTTAGCAGATGACAAGGGTAAAGGCCAGTGGTTTCTCATTGGGAAGCAGTAATAGCTGCTCCTATGACAGGATGCACACACGCATACACACTCAGGGTTTCACAGACACAGTAATACACCCACACACTCAGGGATTCACAGACACAGTAACACACACTCTGACACACACATGCACAGCTGCCAGTGTTGAGATGAGAACCCCTGCCTATGTGCAAATCATCATTATAGTACTATGCAATTACAAGACGTGCCACAGAGAATGCACATGTACAAGTAGTCAGAATGGCCTAAGATCGAGGACATCAACAGGGATACTATTGTGGTGAGTGTATGTGGGGAGTGGGGTTCATCAGTAGGCTATGTAACAACAAGCCTCACCCCAGGGCGTACATGTTTACAGGCGGTTAGAATGCCCTTCTAAGTCTGATGACATCAACAGGGATACTAGATTGCATTGAGTGGATGGGGGGAGGGGGTCATATCATTTCACTATGGTATAATACAGCCTCACTCCAGGGACCAGACAGCCACACACACACACACACACACACACACACACACACACACACACACACACACACACACACACACACACACACACACACACACACACACACACACACACACTGTGGCATTCACAAAGATATACACCTATGTCACACACACTTGACATGTGCGAGATTCAAACTCCTGCTTATGTCTTGCTTTCTACACTTCACTCTGTACAGATGTCTACAACAGTGTACAGGAGAGTGAAAAATATTTGGGATGTATTTCCCACCATACGTGACATATATGGACACACACACACACACACACACCCACATGTGCCAGTACTGTGAATCAAACACCTGCCTATCTCATGACAGGTATTACAGAGTTACAGCACTATCGCATGTGCTACAAAGTGTACTGACTCTTTCCTTTGCCAACTGTGCTGATATATGCACAATATATGCACAGGGGAGGTGTTACTGTTACAGGTGTCAAGATGTTTGCCTCCAGTGTCACCCTTACTGCATTCTATGTTGTGTGTCTTCCCCTTCAGTTAACAAAACCATAGCTTAGCAGTTACACAGGTTATTTTAGGAATGGTTGTAACACACCTGTGAGCTGTCCTCAGTAATCATTCATGCATTGCAACTGCATGATGTACGAAGACAACATTCACCTTCAAACATCAGACACTGCACGCGCATGGAACATGTACACATATGCAGTTTCCATCAGTAAGTGGACTAGCAGGCCATGAGGATACATTCCACACCTTCCCCACACCATGTGTGAAACCTAGCTGAGCATTCCACCATAATGTATGTTGTATTCATGTACTGGTAGGACACACAACCACCTTCAGTGAGTAGCTAAGTGTCCATTTATGCCAACAGCACATATCAGCAATACACACACACAGCAATAGTCCATGTCATGAACAGTGAGCACATCATATTTGCCACACACACATCATATTTGCCACACACACCTCATGATTACTGGAAGAGTGTCAGCAATGTGCTCTGTTTGAGCTAGGCATTACACTTATTTAAGCATGTGCAAGGTCTGTGGCTCGTAAACATCTCGCCCCAGCATGTTCTGGCTATGTGGTAATAAGGTTAATGTCAAGACAGCACACAGCATGCATGGCTTGCATTTATTGACATGGGGTATATGTAGGAGCTGTGGGTCACACATGGCTGTACATGTCATGGACATATCACCTGCAACTACTCAGAAACATACAAAGCATAGCTGTATTTCCCCTGAGTCTTTCAATACATGCCATGTGTGTAGGTCCTATGATCCTGTTATTTGGGTATGTTTGTAGGCATTGAATTTGGTGGACATGTCTAATGACATACATGCCACATGGGTTGTTGTAGGATATGATAGGTGCATGGGTGACCAGTAGAGAGGGAATATTACCTCTGTCAACATAGATATCAAACCTTATGTACTGTTAGCATTCAGCAGCCATGGACCTATCTTCCATGTGCATGTGTGTAATGAATGTAGCCACCTGTATGTACAAAGGACAACAACAGCTATGGTATTTTCATTTATGTTGTATGAGTGTGGGATGTACATATCCTGGGCAGGTACATCTAGGTCATATCCAACCATGAGGGTGTAGTTTACTGGTGTACAGCAACAGTCAACTGTGTTAATGCTGACAACATCCAAGGGACCCTGGTATGTGTACAACTGACCTGGTTACAAACAGTGGTATTATTGCATTGCATAACACATTATGCAACTGTGTCAGTACATGGGTACTTTGCACAGTTGATGTAGGGCTAGGTACAGTCCACCAGTCGAAGATTATTTGGTGTTGTACCATACTATTTTATACCACATTTATGGATTTGTGTTGGTAGTCTTTAGACATGGTGATGGATGTATATGAGGATACAACCTAGAATGCAGCTTTTGCCACTGTCACCTGTACCTGACTCATCTGTGCTGCATTATGTTGGAGTGGTGGTCTTTACTTGTGAGTAGCCTTTATGAATATGTGGACACCACCACCTGGAGTGGTCCGTACCAGTGTTATGACCCACATGTCTGGATCTGAGTTATATGGTGGTAGTGCTATTGTGCACTACAGAGCCTTCAGCCAGGTGTTCCTCACTGCACAGATGTCAGTACTCCCCATTGTAGGCTCTACATTGAGCAAATGGATTATGAAAGCCACACATCTAGCACTGGTTAGCATAAGCATCCAATGCAATTGTCTTGTAGGTGTCAGGGTGTTACTTCTGTGTTTAGGACATTTGCCTTGGAATGGTACTATATGGGTAAATGCGACCTAGGTATTATCCACACTCCCTTGAATCATGGATGCATGTGATCTGTGACAAAGGCTTGTCTTCTTTCAGTCATGTCATCCCAGAATGAGAGATACTGGACAACCTCATAATTACAGCAGGACACTGGCTCATTGTTTAGGTCAAGCAGTTGCCACTCATACCATGACATCACTACGAGTGGCAGTATTGTGCTTGATATCAAATGCTACATCTAAGGTGATGGACAGCAGCAGACATTGTGTAGATAACCAATGTCAGATACACATAGTGGAGTGGTCCTGCTACTAATAACAACTACTAACACAGCCAGGAGAGGTCATCTTGACACCTGCACCTCAGTACCATTAGACAATGGGGCTCACATATTATGCTTGCACATGCCACTGTTCCAAGTATAATGCCACTGCCCACAACCTGATATCAATGTATGCCTTTCAGGGCAGCAATGTGTGTGACACATGCTGTACTTTGCATCCACCTGTGTGTCCCAGTTAACCAATTGTCTGTCACTTCCACACATGCATGATTGTGTATACTTCACATATATATGGCAGTACTTCATGTACATGTATGCATGTGTATCACACAGTCCAGGTGCAGATATATCATTTGGGCCACATACAGGTATTTGGTAGTAAACCTGTATGATGTGCATATATACTGACAGTTAACACGTACATAGCTGTAAACGTATGTGTCTACAATAGGAGTCCATTACAGCATGTTCTTTACATCTAAGTGTATGAGCATGTACATTGTGGCATTCTGTGGTTAGAATCAGAGTGCATCCCAAACAGCCCTGTGCTACTAAGTGTATGAGTGTACCCACTGACACCTTGTGTAATTTGAGTCAGTGCATCCAAACAAGCCCTTTGTTTGTAAGTGTATGAGCATGCCCAGTATAACCTTGTGTAGTTGTAGTCAGAGTGCATCCCAAACAGCCCTGTGTTACTGTGTATGAGCATGCCCACTGTAACCTTGTGTAATTAGAGTCAATGCATCCAAAGAAGTCCTGTAATTCTATGTGTATGAGCATGACCACTGTAACCCTGTATAGTGATACTAGTTGTCCATTCCACAGATGGGCATACTCCAGTTCAAGGATTGTTGTGCTACAACTATACCTCTCATGCCTACATATGTCTTACCTGTAGATGATGTGTCTTGTTTATGCATACAGGTTTTAATGGACTCCTACTTTAAACACACAGGTTTACAGCTATGTACATCTTAACTGTCAGTATCCCTGTTGATGTCCTCAATCTTGGAAGGGCATTCTGACTGCCTTGAAATGTGTGATCTATGTGACAAATCTCATTACTGCGTAGTACTGTAATAGTGATCAGTTGATAGACAAGAGTTCTGATCCCACCACTGGCAACTGTGTGTGGGTCAGCAAATGGCTGAGTGTGGTTGTGTGTGTATTTGTGTCTACATCCTGTCATGACAGTGGGCTTTACTGCTTTCTAAAGAGAAACCACCTTTTGCACTGGCCTTTATCCTTGTCATCTGCTAAACCACCCTTTTCCCCCTCCCCACTGCAAGTAATCAGTCCTGTGATGTCACCCAGCTCAGAAGCAGAATCAGATTAAGTGTAATTTTATGGGTTCCGTGGCATATACCCCAACTGCATACCACTCTACTAGTTACCTTTACATAGTCAAGACTTGTAAGCACAATACTAGCAAGTGTGTGTGTTTGTGTGTGTGACTATCCTGTAGCCAGGCATAGACATGTGTTATGTCTTTTAACATGCTGCACACCATGGTAGTTATCTGTGGTGAGTGGAGTCTACAAATTATTACATAGTTAGGAATAGAAAGGAATAGACAGTCAAGAATGACTACTGTTGGGTATGATATTTTCCTATGCCACTGTCGAGCAGTGACACAGAAGTGGTCCCTGGGGTGTAGTTCCATACCCATCATTCCCCCACCCAATCTCCACAATCCCGGGGTATATTTCCTTAGCCATCATTCCCCACCCCAAACCCCACATACACAGCAACCATCCCTTCTCTGGTGAACTGATTAAGGATTTAAATGTTATAATACAAGTGTTGTCTCTGTTTTGTGTACATGTCAATTCCTTTGGAACCCTTCTGTGTCACAAAGGGTGTTCAGACATGTTTATATATATGGCTATAGCTGTGTCTGTGTATATGCACATATATATATATATATATATATATATATATATATATATATATATATATATATATATATATATATATGTGTGTGTGTGTGTGTGTGTGTGTACACATCCCGTAAGTGCATATATGTATTTAGTATTTAGATATAACAGTTGTAGATATGTAGACTTGTCTATGCTGTTTCACAGAGTACAGTACATTCAGGGGTACTGTACATATGTACACAAAATAACTGTCCCATTTGTTTTCAGTACTGTGGAATACCCGTAGTAAAATGTGTATTATAAAAGCCATGCAACATGTATACACCCAGGTGGTTTAGTGGTAAGACCAGTGACGTTGGTGTGCTTGGTCCAGGGTTCAAGACCTGCAAGGGTTGTTGATAATGTCATTTAGGACTGAATAAAACACTTGTAAGCTGGTGTACATGTGTTTTCATGACAGTAAGCAAGCAGATACACACAGTTAAAAGACATGTACTACTCACAGTACAGTTGAAATTCCCTTCTTTGGCAATCTTGCTGATGTCACCCACCTAGAAATACACCTCTGGGACTACTGCAACTCAGTAATCTCTGTAATATGTCATGTAACTGTGTAATGCTGTAGTATGATAAGCTAGCTTGATAGTTGTTCAAATCCCTGACCTGCCAACTGTGTGTGTGACTCTGTCTGCCTGAGAAGGGAACAATGCTTTTTAGAGTATGCACACTCCTTAAAATTCATATACTCAACTTTGGCAAGGATGCTGATGTTACCCACCTAGAAATACACCTCTGGGAGTGCTGTAACCCAATAACTCGGTAGTGCATCCTGTAACTGCATAAGGCTATAGTGTAATAAACTAGTTTGGTAGGTGCTCTAATCCCAGACTTGCCAACTGTGTGTGGGTATGTCTATTTGCCTCAGAAGGGAACAATGCTTTTTAGAGTACACACACTCCATACAATTCACATACTCAAGTTTGGCAAGGATGCTGATGTGACCCACCTAGAAATACATCTCTGGAAGTACTGTAACCCAGTAACCTCTGTAGTGCATTTTGTAACTGTGTAATGCTGTAATGTGATAAGCTAGTTTTTTAGGTGTTCAAATCCCAGACTTACCAAGTGTCTGTGTCTCTGTCTGCCTGAGAAAGGAACAATGCTTTTTAGAGTATGCATACTCCTTACAATTCATATATTCAACTTTAGCAAGGATGCTAATGTCACCCACCTAGAAATACACCTCTGGAACTACAGTCACCTAGTAATCTCTGTAGCGTGCCCTGTAACTGTGTAATGCTGTAGTGTGATACACTAGTTTCGTAGATGTTTTAATCCCAGATTTGCCAACTGTGTGTGTCTCTGCCTGCTTGAGAAGGGAACAATGCTTTTTAGAGTATGCACACTCATTACAATTCATATACTCAACTTTGGCAAATTTGCTGATGTCACCCACCTAGAAACAGACCTCTGGGAATTTTGTAACCCAATAATCTCTGTAGCATGTTCTATAACTGTGTAATGCTGTAATATACTAAACTAGTTTGGCAGGTGTTCTAATCCCAGATGTGCCAACTGTGTGTGTGTCTGTCTGTCTGAGAAGGGAGCAATGCTTTTTAGAGTATGCACACTCCTTACAATTCATATACTCAACTTTGGCAAGGATGCTGATGTCACCCACCTAGAAATACACCTCTGGGACTGCTCTAACCCAGAAATATCTGTAGTGTGCCCTGTAATTGTGTAATGTTGTAGTGTGATAAGCTAGTTTGGTAGGTGTTCTAATCCCAGACTTGACAACTGTGTGTGTCTCTGCTTGAGAAGAGAACAATGCTTTTTAGAGTACGCACACTCTTTACAATTCATATACTCAACTTTGGCAAGGATGCTGATGGCACCCACCTAGAAATACAGCCCTGGGATTGCTGTAACCCAGTAATCTCTGTAGCACGTTGGGTAACTGCTTACTGCTGGAGTGTGATTTAGAACTATGGTAGGGTTCCATCCACAACCATGGCAGTTATGTATGTTGTGTGTGTGTTTCAATGTCTGTGTAGTTAGCAATGCATTATAGCCTACTCACTCACAGGACATTTACAATGCCTTACTTTGGTAATCCTGCTGATGTCATTCCTTGTCAAATACACCTCTGGGGAACAGGTTCCCTAGTAATCTTCATGGTGTATCCTATAATCTCTCCATACAGTACTGTAAGATAGATCTTGGTCATGGATTCTATACCTGTGGATGTTTTGTGTGTGTCTCACTGTCTGTTTTGTGAGCAATGCATTTTGGGCTACTCACTTACAGGAAATTTGAAATGCCCTACTTTGTTTGATCGGCTGATGTCATTCCTTGTGAAATACACCTTTGGGGATGAAGTAGCCAAGCAATCTCTGTAGCGCGTGCTATAACTGTGTAATGATAATTGTGTAATGCTGTAGTGTGATAAACTAGTTAGGTAGGAGTTCTAATCCAAGACATGGCAGGTGTTTGTCAGTCAGAGCCTGTGTGGAGGTGGCTGTGAGTGTCTAACCACTGGACATATTGAGGAGTGGGTTTTGTAGTTTTCCTAAATGGTGGCCGTATTATATGTCACAATGTCCACCTCACGAGGATTACAGATTTCAATCAGCCAAGAGACTGGGTTGACAAGCCATACCCCTACATCTGGCAAAAGGCCTGGTGAACAAAGTAACCAACCCTACTACTACCCAGAATACGGTCTGAACCCATGTGTCATACACAAACACACTTGCCTAGAAAATCCCGCTATGTTGCTAGTATCCTGCACATTGTTGACAGATAGTAGGCATGGTGTGATTGCAGTGGGCTGCAGAGGGCATGGCACCCTGTCCACCAGTACAATAGGCACATAATTGCAGACAATGTGCCTTCACTATGTTCCCCACTGGATGCCTGCAGCAGATGTGGTGCCATCAAATGTGATCCACAAAGGACATACAATGCCTTGCACACATGCCCTGTATGGACTGATGCCACTGACACCAGGGAATACTGGTATCATGCTATCAATGCAGGTGCAGGGTCAACCTACTGTCTATTAGTAGGTCCTGCCACACCAGGCCAGGATTGGCACATCTGATGATAACAGTCTGTGTATATAATGTGCCAGGAAAACCAGGTACACTTTAACATGTCACTGTACATTAATGTGGGACATGCACCCGGCCTTTTACAGCCATCTTGCCCAGCCAACCACTACACACCCATGAAGCAATGCACACATGCATGTCAGTACTGGCACCTTGTGTCTGCATGTGGGGTATGATGTTCCCAACCACAGTCACACGCAGTATACCTCCCATTGGCATACTGACTGATGTCAGACACGTTCACATGCCCTATCCCATAGAACCTCAGGATAACCCCTGTGGTACATGTAATACCTGTGCATTACTGTAGTGTGGCTAACTAAGTAGTTAGGAAGTGTATTTGTGGGTCTGCCAAAGTGTGCCAGTGTGTCTAAGTCCCTTAGAGAGTGTGATTGTGTTGACAATGACATCTGTTCTTGTGGACAGCCATGTGTGCTACACCTAATGTATGTCTACTATATCTTTGTTGCAGATGTCACTCACCAGCACACATATATGTTCTTACAGCACACCCACATGTTAGCTATGTGGCACATGGAGTAACTGCATGCACTTGTAATAGTAATGACTAGTCAGTCAGAGGTTTAAATCCCTGTACTGGTAGGTGTGTGACAGAAGATGCTTAGGTTTTAGTCTCCCAGCCCTTCTCTGATGTACTTTGCCTCTGTCTGTCCCTCTCACACACTCTCTGGTGGGTGTGGAGATGTACACCTGCTCAGCAGCAGCTTGTGTTTTGTAAGTGATGGTCATGATCAGGTGATGGCCTCTGCACCTATTGCAGTCCTCCTCTAGCTGATTGCATGTGGAACAGCTGTGGTGACATTCCCATAGCCAATTGCATGGAAACACAGTACAATATCTAGGAACATCATGTTGGTGTTTGCCCATGACAGTCACTGTGAGTGGAACCTGGATCTGGTGTTTGGTAAACAGCATCACAGATGAAATCTGGATATTCCTCAAACAACATACACAGTGGAAAATAGCCTAAAGACAGGAGGGTGATGTGCCAGACATGACTAGAGAATGTAAGTGTAGCTATGCTTCATTCAGACTGCTGCCATTTTAACAGGTTGTGTGTAGTAATGGCTAGTCTGCATGTTGTAATAACTGACAAGAAAACCCCCATCTGTAGGGTCATCTGTGGACTGGTCAGTGTGTGGAACCATTTGTTTCTTGTGGTACTCACAGAACACACATCTGTGAACTGCAGCAGCATAGTGTGAGGATTGCAGTCAGTATACGGTGACAGTGATGAGAGTTAATGCCATTGCATCCCTGATTGGACATACGTCACATGTAACAGTGGTATGACAGTCACTGTCTGAGGTTATCACAGTGACATGCCAGTAATGGGCCACTGTTCATAGCTGCAGTCAAAAGTCATCTACACTTTGGACAGATGTCATGTAGTATATATGCATGTGTTGTGCTCACTCTGCAAATGTATGACATCTGTTGTCTTGGGTTGATGGTAATATTTATGCATGCTGTTATAAGTAATTCTGAATGCTGTTGACTATTACTAAGCCTTATCTGTGTTAAAACTGCAACACCATAGGCTGTATGGGATTGGAGGTCCCGGCGGGACCACCTGTCCCACTTCAGCAGGCCATGGCACTGGGCACCAGCATGTCTGGGGCCCAGCCTTGGACCTTCACCTCTGTTGTCTCTGCACCACCTTCTGGTGGAACCGCCACTGATGATGGGGCTTGCCCCTCCTGGGAGCAGGTCCAGACAGGAACCTGTCAGCCATCATACAGTCCAGGCTGTGGTGTGTAGGGGGCTCAATATGGGGTTTTGAGGCCAGCTACACCAGCTTGAGGGCAGAGTGGCACATTTAGAGGGTGAGCCTGCCCCTCCTAGACAACCCCCAGCACAGCCATCTTTGTGGCTGTGAAGGTGCAGTGGTGGCTGCCCATGGGTGGGGACCTCCGTCCCATTGTTTCCATTTGGGAGCTCATGGGCTTGTGACTGCCAAACACCTCTCCCCGTACAAGGTGTATCCCCCCACATATGTCATATACTGTCCCTGTATTCTGCCTTGTCTGTCTTGTATATAATGCTACCCAACCTATCCTCCATAAGCATACCTTCTCTCTTTCCCCAACATCCCACTTTCACCTTACGAAAATGGAAACAAAAGGCCAGTCTGTTCCCAGAACAACATTTGCCGCATACCTAGCTGTCCATTTCACACACTTGTCCACTGGACACATGTAACCTTTTTAATTTGCATCACAATATACTACTGTTGTTCTCACCCCTCTCTCAGGCACACAATCCTGGTATGCACATGACTTCTAAAGGTTCCAGGTACACATAATGCAGACGACCCCATTGTACACACAACACTACCGGTCCCTCAATGGTTACCCTATTTAACTTTGCAATGATGATGATGTTGCACACAGCACCTTGAAAGAGTACTGCTCTCACATAATGATTGGACAGGAACTGTTTTGTTAATATAAATAAAATGCTCAAAGTAATGTATTTGGGCAATGTATAAATGTTTGTGTGTATTAATGACACGTCTGTCTGAGGGAGTCTTGATATTACATAGGACAACACCACTACATAATACAGGAGTTGCTGGTGTTTCCCTTTTCATTCTTTTTTAATGCTTTGTTGTCACATGGTATGTTCTTGATATATCTATATATATCTATATCTATGTATGTATATATATCTGCACATAAACACACACATATACATCTACATAATGGAATACATTTCCTATACTGTTGAATGACTGTGCTGGATGATATGTTTGTGATAACATCAGATATATTCTTATCTGCCATGGCTTAGTGGCAAATCACATTGGCTGTGGTGTACAGGGTCCTGGATTTGAGCCTTGTAGAGGCTGTTTATTTTGTTACTGGGCAGAACAAGGGTTGTTGGATATGGAGTGATTAAGGCAATTTTAAGCAGTTGTGAGCGGGTGTGTGCGGCTTTGCATGACGGTAAGCAGTGGTTACTTTTCATTACAGTTCCTTACACTCGGTTACCTTCTTGATTGCTTAACCTGTGTAGGCAGTGCTTGCCCCCATGTAAACAGGCTGAAACCCACTCATTACTGCTTAAAAATGCTTACTCCTGCTTACCCCCATGCTAATTTCTTTAAAAGAAAAGAAAGGGGGAAAAGAGGGAAAGACAGTAGGCAAGGTAGCTAGGGATATGCAGGAAGGGTGCAGGGAAGGTCCATTTCTTCTACAGCAACGGCTGTGCATATGCAATAAATTTGGCAGTATATTTGGACACTCACAACCCTGAGAGATGGGTGAGGACAACAATAGTATGTTGTGATGCCAATTAGAAATATTTACATGTGCCCAGTGGACATGTGTGAGAAATGGACAGCTATGTATGGGGCATGCTTTTTTTTGCTGGAACATATTGCCCTTTTTTTCTTTTATGTTTAGGTGAGAGTGGGATGTTGGGGAAGGAGAGTAGGTATGATCAGGGAGGATAGGTTGGGTAGGATGACAGATGAGACAAACAAGACGCATACAGGGGCAGTATATGACACATGTTGGGGGGAACACCTTGGATGGGGAGGGGTGTTTGGAAGTCGCAAGCCCATGAGCCCACAAATGGATACAGTGGGACTGAGGTCCCCACCCATGGGCAGTCACCACTGCACCTTCACAGCTCAGAAGGTGGCTGTGCTGGGGGATGTGTAGGAGGGGCAGGCTCACCCTCTAGTTGTGCCACTTGGCCCTCAAGCTGGCATAGGCGGTCTCGAATCTCCCTGTCGAGCTCCATACGCATGATGGCCCAGACCGTACCATAGGTGACAGGTTCCTGTCCGCTCCTGCTCCCAGGGGTCTGAGCCCCATCCTCTGTGGTGGTTCCACCCAAAGATGGTGCAGGGCCAATGGACGAGGAGGTCCCATGCTGGGCCCCAGATGTGCTGGTGCCCAGTGCCATGGCCAACTGAGGTGGGACAGGTGGGTCCACTGGGACCGGTCTTCCCATACTAGCAATGTTGTAGCATGTTTAAGGCAGATATGGGTAAGTAATAGTCAACAGCATTCACAATTAGTTATAACAGCATGCATAGGTATTCCCATTACCCAGGGCACCAGATATAAAATAGTTGCAGAGCAGGCAGAACACATGCATATATGTGTAAACAGTGGCCATTACAACAACATGCAGGTTTCATTGATGGCAACAGGACACCAATATGGGAGCATTTTAACATGGCACATGCATAGAAACAGATAAGAATATTTATAAACCAATAGGACATATGTCCTAACAAAGGTTAGGAGAGTAGACATACCAAATGAGCTGTGTAAATCGGTTATTTTTGCACATATGGTAGGGGTGAGAGAGAGAGAGTTCAATTAACAACTGATAAATCCTTGTAGTTTTCACAACATTCATAGTTACTGCAGTGGTCTGTCCCTTACATGTATTATTACACTACCCAATGGTGTTATATTGTACAGTGGTATGTTTGTAGATTAGTATGTACGGGACATGTATCTTATGTACAGGCTTGACAAGCTGCAGGTGTTAATGCAATGTGTTTTGAGACTGCTGTCATACACTTTGGGTGAGATGCTAGGATGACAGGTATGTTTGCATGTACATTTTCTGACTATGTACAAGTTTGACTATCAGTTATATGTCATTAACAGCTGCCTACATTTCTTGGATCATCACATTAATTTGTCAGGGGAAAAGGGCAAAACGCAGGTGATGTGGGCCATTTATCAGGACATACTGCGCAGATTGGAACAGTTGAGGGGTATGAATATGCATACCACTTTCTATATGAGCATTCTAGAAAAATCTGTACAGTTGTTAAGTGTATATATGCATACAGCTTTCTCTCTGAACATTCTAACAAACGGTGTGCAGTTGTGTGGAATGATTATGCATACAACTTACTGGCACTCCTGAGATCCAAAGCCCTGTTGTGTGTGACAAAAGCATTACAGTTAAGATCACTGTACACTATGCTATCAGGCAATTGTTGTGAGGCTTTGCAATGTTTTTAGTCTAATATGACTGACCTGTTTTCACTTCCAACATTGATATACAGCACTTCATATACATTTTATCTGCATACCACAGTGTGGGTAACACTGCTTACTACAACAGTACTATTTAATAACTGCAACAGTACAACATATGACTGCAGAGTAAACAGAAGCAATGCAGGGGCTACACCTTTATTCGCAGCATATTACACAATTCTGTATACTGGTACAGCACTTTCTGAGGCTCTTACATTTATTTGTTATGACAGTACATGCAGGCTATTTACTAACCTGCCTCATGCATCCTTTGCAGCCTAGCATCATAGGCTTGCTGGTTTGCAGCATGCTCATCTGCAGCTGTCAGAGAAGTACAGTGATATTTAGCCATACCTATCCATAGTATACACAAGCTAGATAATTATTAACTACGTAGTGGAAGGGGTACTTACCCAGTTCTGGGGCATGCTGCATCTGCCTTGCTTCCTGGATCCACTGTTCCAGGATATCCCCCCTCCGCCACTTCAGGTCTGCATGGTGGTGCCTGACCTGCTCACCAGTCTGGGGGATAGCTGTGGCACTAGTGAGGTCACGGGCAAGACTGTCCCAGGCCTCCATTTTGTACTGTGAGCCCTGGTACTGGCCCTGCAGTAGTCTCCTGTCATGGTGCTTTACCAGGAGCCATACCATGAATTTGGACTCTGAGCTCTAAAGCCAGTGCCTTCTCCCACTCCAGCCATTCTGCCTACAGGAGGATGATACAACCAGTTATGAGCCGTATTCCCGCCTCTTCAGTTTAATTAGGGCCAGATTCCCGCACTTTTCCATAATTGACCAGTTTTGAAAAGGCTAAGCTATGTCCTATTCATTACAGGTTATATATGTGTCTGGTATTCGTGATTCATGTGTACATACACTGTATGGGGTGGGGTCCTGGGGACTTCATAACTTTATTACAGTGAAACCTCAACTCTATATTTACTGCAGTACTCCAATTCACATATTTATGGTCTGTGGCGGGTTATAGAACATTACACTGTACGTAGATTCAGTTCACATGTTTGATTAGATTTCCCTGTGGTGAGGATTAGTTTGCTGATACCTCCTTTATATGCATTGCTATCATGGCATAGTGGCTAACTACTGTGACTGTGATGGACAGGGTCCTGAGTTTTAGCCTTGCAGGGGCTGTTTATTTTGTTGCTGGCCAGAACACGAGCTGTTGGGTACAGAGTGATTAAGGCACTTTAAAGCAGTTGTGAGTGGGTGTGCATGGGTTTGCGCAGAGCTCAGCAATGCTAATCTCCAGTTACAGTCTGTTACACCCAGTTATCCTCTACATTGCTTCCCCAGTGTGGTACTCACATACCGGCGACCAAACAGGCTTACACCTGCTTGCTCCCGCACTTGCAAATGCACTGCATTTGGTGTTTGCAACAGACACTCACACCACTGGGTGGGGGTAAGGACTACAATAATACCTTGTGATGCCTTTTACATCGGCTTACATGCCTACAGTGGGGTGTTTCAACCATGTGTTCGTAGGTGTTGTATGGTGGGTTATGCAACGACAGATATGGTTATACCGTACTTAGCCGTATAAATTGGACTGTGCTGCGGTGGGACCCATATCGGGAATGGCTGCCCATTAGGCGTCAGAATGCCGGTCGACTGTGCAGAATCCGCTGCCTGTCCAGAGTTTGCTTCATACTATTGGTGTGTTCCTCTTCCAGTCTGCACCTGTCTGGCAAATACCTGGGAAATGACACCATTAAATGCAGACAAGTAATTGGGTTTAGGACCCCAAATCCTTCAGCCGAGTCATGCTAATGCATAACCTATTATTCTATCAGCTTTCTAAGGTTCATAGCTTCATAGGTTCATAGGCTGGTACTAGGCTATCGGCCCTAGGGCCTATGCAAGCCTAGCCATAACAATTCCCTGGGTATTTCTTCCCACAATATTTACTTCTCTGGACCCCTGTCTAGCAGAGCAAGTGACATGATCGCCGGGGTGAATTTCCTATCTCCCATCCAATCATCAAGGTTCCTTTTGAAGAGAGTCAATGGGGCACTCTGCTTGACATGTATGGGCAGTCTATTCCAGAGTATGGGGAGTCTCTTGGTCAGGAATCTATCCCTCCAGCATGTTTTGTTCATTGTGATGAAATGGTTTAGATCCCTGGAGCATGTGGCTCTCAGGGATTGGGATTTCTTTAAGTGGGAGCATGCCCAAAAGCTCAGGGTTTGACATGGCCTTGTATGTTAAGCAGAGATCGCCTCTGAGTAGACAATATGCCACAGAGTATAGCTGGAGCTTTTTTAGATGGTCAGCATATGGCATCTGCTTTAGGCCTGTGATTCTTTTAGTAGAGGTATTTCTGCGGCCTTTCTAGCTGTTGCAGATGTCTTGTGAGGTACATACCAAATGGGGCATTATACCCTATAATGGGTCTAATGAGGGATGAGTACAGTGGGACAATGACCTCCTTTTTTCTGGATGAAAAGCCCTTAGTGATGAAGTGTGCCACATAGAAGGATTTCCTGACTGTTGTGGTGATGTGGTTATCAAAAGTGAGACCACTGTCCACCTGTGTCCCTAAGTCTTTCATCACACTTTCGATGTTTAGTGTCCTGCCATCTGTGTAGTAATTCATGCGTACATGTTTTTTTTCCAAAGGGGATAACTATACATTTCTTGGCATTAAGCTTGAGCCCATGGCTCTGGCACCAGTCATCTGTTTCTGTAAGGCCCTTTTGTAGAATATCCACATCATTTGGGGATTCAATAATGGCTCCCAGTTTGCAGTCATCTGTGAAATTTGTTAGCCAGTCCCTTAGTGTTGGCCTGTACTTCAAAGAAGTAGATGCCAAACAAGAGTGGTCCCAGGACTGAACCCTGAGGTACTCCACTTCTCACTTGTCTGGAGCTGGTTTTGGAGTCGGCTACTTTTACAGTCTGGGTTCTGTCAGTAAGCCAGTTGGCAACCCATCAAGTGACGTAGGGATTTATGCCCAGCTTAGTAAGTTGTAAGTGGAATATGTGCTTTCTGTCCCTATTTGTTCCCCCAACGGTTTATGTTCTGTCTAGTGGTTCTGCTCTTAGGAGTTGAGAGGTATGGGCATAAGCTCTGCCCATTTTGGAATATTGCTTACATCCCTGGGGTGGTCCTAATACAACTGCACCAGCCAACACCTGCATGCCTAGGCCCATAATTGCATACCCATAGCTCCCCCACCTGCCCCTCCTCTACAGCACTCATCCTTACTGTGGGTGTAGATGGAGTATAACCACGCCACTACACACTGCCCACTCTCCACATGTCAGGACCCATGTCGTATGTTGTGTCGACCCATGGGTCATCAGGCTTGCACAACCTACAGGTCCATGTACGTATACAGCCTGTTGGATGAATCATTACAGGGACTGACTCTAATGATCATTATTTTTTGGAGTGTTCCACAAGGGACATTGATGTCTTTGTTTCAAGATTAGACCTGGCAGGTCTCTCCCACTGGTAGTATCCTGCCTGTGGTCTGGGAAGCAGTGGTGTGTTTACTTGTATCATGTGTTTGTATGTTTCACCTGTCTAGGGGAAGGTGGTTGATGCTACGTGTTACACGTTTGTTGATTGGACCCCTCACCCCCATTTGCACGGCCTGTGAACATATGTAATTCATAACTACTGTATCATATCCTAGCTATTTACATGTGTATATTTGCACACACACACACACACACACACATATATATATATATATATATATATATATATATATATATATATATATCTACATTAGTATATACAGATATATCTGCATATGCATGCTTACATGTATATATTTATATATTGCTGTCTATGTATATCTAACAACATATGGGTGTATGGGTGTCTGCATATGTATATTATGTCTCTGTATGTATACATTTGTACTATGGAGAGGGAGAGGTATATCTCCATGTAGCTATGGGTAGATATACACACACATTCCTCTACATATATGCATCTACATCTGGTTATTCCATTCTTTGCCATGTAGATTAGACTTTGCTGCAGTAGAACTTGTAGCGGGTGTGGCTGCACGTTGAACGACACCTCTGCCTAATGAACACTTTTGCTCACATCCCTGGGACTGTCTGTATAAACCCACATCTGCACACCTAATCCCATAACTAGCTACCCATAGTTTGCTCACCCGCACCTCCTCTACAGCACACATCCTTCCTCTGGGTGCAGGTCGGGTCTGAACACACCACTACACGCTGCCCAGTCTCCACTTCACGGGACCCATGTCGTACATTGTCTTGACCCATGGGTCATCAGGCTTTCTCACCCTTGTATTCCGGATATGTACCCACCCCAGCCAGAATGGTCAGCGTATCACCTTTCTTTGGTTATATGTCAATTTTTGGGGAGTCCCACAAGGGACGCTCCTGTCTGTGTTCCAAGATTAGATTTCATGAGTGCACTCTGTACCCCCCCGGTTCTATCCTGCCTGTGGTCTGGGGAGCAGTGGACTATTTACATTGTTTGTGGGTTTATGTGTATGTTTCCTCTGTCCGGCTTTGGGGGAGGGGTCATGCTACGTGTTACATGTTTCTTGCTTGGGCCCCTCACTTTCATTGGCATAGCCTGTGAACATATGTCATTCTTATGTGCTGTTTCCTATCATAGCTGTATATCTGTGTATATCTACGCACACACGCACACATATATGTATATATATATATATATATATATATATATATATATATATATATATATATATATATATATATATATATCTGCAACCATATATATGTCTGTAACCTCCGGTTACAGTTTCTTACACTCAGTTAGCTTCTACTTTGCTTAATCTGTCTAGGCAATGCATACCCCCATGCAAACCCACTTAAACATGCTTACTGGTGCTTCTATATGCTTACTACTGCTTATTTATGCATAAAACACTACATTATTGCTGTACTGCTTCATTTGCATATATGCCCATATACCCATGGATCCTAGTTCCCCAAACACCCACCCCAACACTTCACTGAAACAGCAGTCATCCATTCTCCAGTTGGATACATGGTGTATCCACACCACTACACATTGATCACTTCCTACTCTTGTAGACCCATCCCATGGTTTGACTCACTCCATGTATCCTCAGACATCCCAAACTTTTAGTCCACAAACATTGGTGAAATGAGTGAACAATAGGACACTATTCACAATTTTTGGGTTGTCCCCCTGGGCCACACATGTCTTTATTTCAAGATTAGACTCTATACTTCATTACATCATTACTCCTGTTAACATGACACTGCAATAAATTAATAACTATGACTATGTGGTAAAGCACACATTACACATGAGAGCTAGTAATGTATGAGTTCAGCGACATTATATTACAAATAGGACCGGTTTAGTGATTAGCTTTGCTGTAGCAGGCAAATCTCAGGAATGATTCCACTATTTTATAGTGAGAAAGTCCTCACAATTTATTTTTTGATAACAGCACTGACTTCGTACAAAGTACACATTTCTGCATTTTTGCAGATTCGTCCCTTCCCTCTTATGCACAACCTATTATTCTATCTACTATCAATGTTTGTAGGGACACTTTCATGTTATTTATGTCTTCCAACGGAATGCATGTGTTACAGGGAATGTACTTCTACATATACATGCATGCATGTTTGTATGCATATATACTGGATCCATAATTTCATACCCAAGGTTCCTCCACCCCACCCGAGTTCAACATACATGCAAACCATCCATTCTCCAGTTGCTATCACAGCCATGACACACCTCCACACATTGCCCTCTCCCCAGCATTAGGGGCCCTACACGTATGTTGTCCCAACCCATGTATCATCAGGCTCTCCCACCATTTGGTCCTTGAACATACCTGCCCTTGCTTGTGTAATGGTTGGAAGTCCACACCACCTAGCAATTTTTGGGTAGTCCCACCAGGGACTACCCTGTGATTGTTTGTAAAGTAGTCTTAGCAGGTAGACAATGTTGCTCCCACTGGTAGTGTCCTGCCTGTGGTTTGAGTAGCAGTGATTTTCTCACCCCTGCCCAGCTTGATATGACATAAGCTGACAGCACTAAATAATACTAGAGTTGCTGTTGATTTACTTCTCATTCTTTTTGTATGCTTTATTGTCACGATGTTCATTCTTCATATATATATATATATATATATATATATATATATATATATATATATATATATATATATATATATATATATTATATATCTGTACATACACATGCACATATATCTACATAACTATATACATTTCCTATGCTGTTGCATGACTGTGCTGGACTGTATGTTTGTGATAACATCAGATTTATGTATAGCTGCTATGGCTTAGTGGTAAATCACATTGGCTGTGGTGTGCAGGGTCCTGGGTTTGCCTTTGCAGAGGCAATTTATTTTGTTGCTTCCAGAACATTAGGAAAAAACAAGATAGGACCACCACAAAATGAAACATAAAACAAAATTTATTACATATGAATAAGCGCTTTCACGTGCTGCCTGGGCACGCTTCTTCAGATTTCATCAAACCATTCAAACTTCATACTATATATACATTCCATACTAATTCAATTAAAATCAATTAAACAAAATTAAACCTCATTATAGCATAATTGATCACCCATTAAGTAGTCACTACTGCATCACATCAATATAAAGGTAAGTTAGCTTCACTAAATAAAGCCAATAGAACTGTCTGAAAATTAACTATAGAACAAAATTAGCTATACATTTGTATAGCCAATACCAGTGAAACCTTTTAGCATTAGGAATAGCATGTATAAGGATAAATATATATGTATATATATATATATATATATATATATATATATATATATATATATATATATATATATACATATATATGTATATATGGTAACCTTCCCTTGCACTAAATGCACCATATAACATAGGAATTCTATACTGCTTATAATATATCCAAATAAATAAATAAATATATTATAAATATATTAATATAAATATAGTATATTGCTTCCAGAACAAGGGCCATTGGATACAGAGTGATTAAAGCACTTTTAAGCAGTTGTGAGCAGGTGTGTGCGTGTTTGTGCGACGGTAGGCTGTGCTATCTTCCAATTACAGTTTGTTAAATTCGGTTAGCTTCTATTATGCTTAATGTGTGTGGGCACTGCTTACACCCGTGCAAACACACTTAGACTTGCTTATTGGTACTTATATATGTTTACTACTGCTTATTTGTGCTTACACCTGCTTACTAGTGCCTTATTCCTTATGACACTACCACTTTGATTGAATGACATTAGTTAAGCATTTCATGCAGTACTTCAGTTCACATTTACATGTTATTATGTGGGTTATACAGCAAAAGGATGTATAAATATGTTCATATACACATTCCACATGAAAAATGATATGTGTTATAGTTGGCCTCGAACCGTGCATGCCTGTTCACAGTGGCGGATTTAGGCATGGGCGCAGGGGCGCGCGCCAGCCCCTTTTTCAACTTTGTGTTTTTTTTTTTTGTTGAAAAATCAGGTGCATCTTTCCAGGAGAATCCTGTCACCAACGCGCCAAATACATCGAGATGTGATTGGAGATTGCAGTCAGATGATTTGTTATTTTAATAACATTTATAACGGTCTGCATCTTCCCTTGTTAGTTTTGGCACGTCGGTGAGAGCTGTGACAGTAACTTTAAGTTGAAGGGCAAGTGGAATAGTAGACTCGCACGCTTTAAATAAGGTGACAGGTTGGTGCTTTGTATAGCTGTACGACCTAGTCGGACTGAAATCACAAAACGTTGTTCTTGCTGTTAAAGAATGCTTGTCGCATTGGGAGTTTTGCGTAGGTGAGTCTAGTATAGTTACATTTAAACGGCCCAAGTAATTTGTTTGCTTTGTAGTTTAAAGTAACCCAGAATCACCTAATACATCAAAATAGTAAATTTGACTCTGGTTTATCTTTGGTAGTAAACATTAAAGATTCGTTTGTATATTCTGAAATGAACCTCCGCTGCTGAGCAAGACCATCTGTTTAGTGAATGTTACTGTCCCTTGATCAGTCGTCGTCGTTTCCTTTCCTAACCCTTGGAGATAGTCAGTGAACTCTTTGAACTTGACAATGTAGAATGACAGTAAGCAAAAGCACTTGTATAGAATCATTTTTTTTGTCAAAAATAAACGAATGCAGTCTGTTTGCAAAATATAGCTCCCAAGCCACTTCGCTCAAAAATCGGCAACAAGGTTATTAATAATCATAATAAAGGGCATATAAGCAAAATCCGGGATATTAATATGTACTCTAAGGACCCCTAACCGGGAAAAGCCAAAAAAAGACACAACAACAACAACTCTAAAGGCATAACATAAATAATAAAAGAATAGAGGATGTACATTTTTAAATTCTAAGATTGTAACTGTACAATGGTACAGCTGATGGCAGTAATTTTGCCACACAGTCACACATTTTGAAGGGCAGACCCCGAGTTTAAGCTAAAATTTGGAACACCCTGCTTGACTGCAAGTCAGGCAGTTGAGAGTTAGCTTCAGTATGTAGTGTTTAATGTAAATATTTCTGCTATACTGTTGCATGCAATCCTTTAAATTTT